>NW_026623372.1:520619-532361 GCF_030028575.1 Malurus melanocephalus | reverse complement strand
AAAGCTTTTCCTGGGAGCCTCTGGACAGCAAACCCTGCTCTGTGTGGGTGCTGTGCCTTTGTACAGAGCAATGGGAGGTGTCAGCCAAATCACCAAAGATCCCTGAGCACCCCGAGCTCTGAGCGGGGCCGGACTGCACTTCTGCCTTTAAACCTCTGGGCTGCAGGGCAGGCACTCTTTCGGGGCAGTGCTCTCCCGAAAGGATGACCCCAAAGATGACCTGACCTGCACTCAGACACAGGGGAAAGACAGAGAATTTTTTTTTTTTAAGCTGGCGGTACCTCTCTCCTAAACTCAGATAATTTTTCTAAWTTTTTTTCCACAAAAAATAATATATATATATATAAAGGAAAAATTTGAGCTTGGTTTAGGTCGGTGGTGGGAAGAGTTGTGGAGTTTAGGTTTAATTAAGAGCTGTAATTTGCCATTTATTTCCTTAACTTAGACAAACTAATGAGGCTTTTTGAGTTTTACTTGTCCATTGTTTTGATCTTGCAAAAAAAATGGTTAAAGGGGAAATGCTTTTATAAGCAGCACCCAAAGTATGTAATCCTGTAAATACAAATTTTTCATTCAAAAATAAGCTTATAAAAGACTGGCTCTTATTTTCTTCAGAAATCTCCTGCAATTCAGATTGAACACGTTCAAAACAGACCCTTTCTGAACATTTTCAGAGTAGTTATGTTTGACTAGAGTTCTCAGAGTAGTTAAGAATTTTCTTTACATCACCAGTATTAAACTTTCTGTGAATCACTGGTAATATTATAGGCCAAAGAGGTAACTATAGCTTTTCAATTCCTGAGATTCCCCCGAGTCTGGGTCTGTAGGATTTACTGACAACCAGAATCAGATGGGCTCTGGTTGCCTTAATCCAGACTGTGGCACACATGGCTCCACACGTATGGATTACAAACAGTAGCTGACACTTACTGCAACTGTTGTGCTGGAAGATTTACAGCAGAGCATCAGGAAAAAGAGAATTATTGCTTTAATCCYCTCCTTTTAGATAATCAGGGTAATTTTTCCTTCTCCCACCCCCTTTTTCTTAAGGAAAATGCCGCACTAAAAGAACAATTCTACACAATTTTTCCTGGGAAGAAGAAAACACTTGGCTGAGCCTGGTTCTGGTATTGCCATACCAAGGGATGTGGCAGTGGCTGAGCTCCCTGCTGAGACTACAAGACCTTCATATTGGCAGGGAAAATATTATCTGCTCGATGCTTCCAAGGGCAAGAAATTGCAAAACTGGAGCAGCCTCGTCCCTTTGGTCCAGTCTGGGAAGTTGAGCTCATCACTCAAAGACACATTGCACATTCCACATTCCACACTCAGTGGGGTGAGTTGCAGATGGAAGATTTACAGGAATTTTCTTGGCTTGACACCCCTCAGGCCCCAGCCCATGTGTTGTTTTAAACAGCATTCATAATATTAATTTATTTGTCACCGTCCTACATACACCCAAACCTTCCATGCTCTGCAGTGGGATGGAAACGGAGGCTGTGGGTGCTTTCAGCAGTGTTTGCCACAGCCCTGAGGACAGCCTTGGAGGCACTGCTGCATCCCAAGAGAGGCCACTGAGATCCTGGAGCACGCTGGAAGCACAGAAACATTGAGAGGTAAAAATTACCCCGGAATCTAAACAACACTGGCTGCTGGGGGACAGCAGTGACTGGGTTGCTGKAAAAACAACCCCCAAAAAGGGAAATCTGGCCCAAACCCCAACATCTGGTACAGTCGCTTATAAAATGCTGCTCTTCTCCTTCCTGTTGGCCTGGTTGCATCCAGTGGAGATGGAAAAATCCTTTGCTGGTGTGTGCACACAGCACCCAGCTCAGCTGCCYTGCAGTCCCAGATGGAGAATTGCTGSTCTATGYACACACACACAGATATTCRCACATATATATAGATATGYATATATATGTATATTTAATGTGTAACCCATATTTGATATCTCACCTACGTCCACACCAAGCCAATTTAGGGGTAGATGATGGAAGGTCATAATTAGAATTAATTAATCCAGTGGGAAATCCACTCTCAGCAAAAGGCAGATTGGCAATATAAGGAGGGTAAGCTGCACTTCTAAAGCCCTTCTTAGATATTCTTGTCACTTCCAGTGTCCCCTGAGGCATGAATGGCTTTAATCTCTGCCACCATTTCACTGGTGTGCGCTCCTTACCACGAGTTGAAGCTAAAGACAAAGTCCAACACCTCACAGGTGCTGGTGAAATATAAACACAGCTCATCCTTGCAGTCTGCTTCCCCAAATCCCTCCAAAAAATCCAAATGGAAATTAAAATCTCCATCYAAGCCAAGCTCAGCCCCTGACATGCCCACAGAAGCAGATTGGCTGYTCCTGAAGAGTTTGATGAGGAAAACAGAGCCATGATGGATTCCGTGACTCACCTGCTTGACAGYGAGGTGAGGATATGGAGCCACCACCCACTGGACCATGTCACCTCCTGTATGAAGAGCTGCTCTGCAGGGTGTTGGAGAAGAAAACAGATTCTTCATGACTCCTGGACATTTCCAAGGTTTTGATGTTCGGAAGCTGAACAGAAACTTCCACAAGAAATTGGTTTGTTTTTTTCTTAAAAAGCAAATGGATTTTTCTTCAATAATCCCATTTTGTGGGATTTATACCATCTTTTCTGAAGGGATGAGATGCAAAAAGAATGATGCATTAAGAAGCTGCTACTGYTCAGTGCTGGCACTCATGTACTGCMAACAGTCTGAGTTGTGGAGCAACCAASTCTACATGATGCAGTACAAAGACATTACAGAAATCAGCTCTGGCCAAAGGTGTTTCTAATCAAAACAATTTTAATAATAAAACGGAGTATATTTTAAATAGGGGAAATCAGAGCTTGTACAGAAAATGTGGACACCAGAGGATAAAAGAAAAGCCCATTCCAGCAGAGAAGATAAAATTAGCTGTGGTCTAAATTTCACCGCRGTATCTCATGAGCATTTGGTGTTCTTCAAATGTCCCACACGTATATTAGTTTTATACCCACTTGAGGATGAAGTCATTTTCACATAGGATTTTTAATGCTTAATTATTCTTCTTTTGTTCTTCTCTCTGTCACTAATGGAGCTTTGAGTTGTTTAGTTGCTTGGTGATTTGAGTTTTTCTGAAGAGAGGTCTCCCGAAGAGAGAGCTCAAAGATGTTGAGGGAAAAGGTTCCACCAGCACAAGCAGGGRATTTACATGAGAGGGCACAGGGGCCAGCTGGACAGGCACAACCTTCCAGGGAAAATATCAGTGCCAAATAAATGCCGAATTCAAACTCACAGCTATTAAAACCTGTGTCTTTTCTCTCCTAGTTACATGTCTATTGGCACAGCCTCATACCTGTGTGCACACTGGGACACTCCCATCCTATTTTTATCAGTCAGCCACCACCCACTTCCCTCTAAATGTAGTGTCAGCAATAAGAAAGCTCAGACTGACTGTATTTGTCTCCACCAAGYTTCTCTAGAAAACACATGTGATTTATTCTCATTTGTCTCAAGCTGATAAAAATTTTAGTTCTCATAAAGTCCTTGGGAAAGCCCACAAATCTRTGAACTCTTCAGCAGCGCATGCCTACCAAAAACCTTGTATTTCTTAATCTTACACCCTTTCTAACTCCCTTTTCTTACTCCCTTTCTCCCTTTYAAATGTTATGTTTTTAAATGAGAGAAAATCCCAGAGACAACATCTGTGTAGGATGAAGATCACAGTTGAGAATGTATTTATAGAACTTAAGGGCATTTTCCTAGCAGGTTGTAATTATCCTTAAAAAGATCATAAACCCCCCAGGAAGCCCAGATATAAATATACACTACCGAAGAATTAAAAGCACGTTAAGGTAATAAACACAGAAGTATCCAGTGACCTGATCTGGCTTCCATCAGAATGAATGAAGAATACTATTGCTGTCAATGGMATATGGATCCTGATTTAGCCATAGGCTAGCAGGGGTGGAGGGACAGTTGTTCAAATCATTGATCACAGGAAATTAATCACAGTTTGCCTCAGGTATTAAAAGTTGGCACCAGTTCCTTGTGTCCTGCACTGTGTCTCCCTACGATTTTGGGTATCCGGTCATTTTACACAGCTTTATATTGGCACATCTTTTCTTTTTTTTTTTCTCTTGAAGTATTTTATTTGTTGATTTTAACATATTGAGAGAATTTTTAAGGAAATTATTTTCATCTGACCAAGATTTTCTTAAAGGGCAATTGCAATTGCAATTGCAATTGCAATTGCATTCCCCGACAATGTTTCCTCACTGAAGGAGGTGAGGCAATCTTTGAAAACCACAGATTATCCAGGATCTCCCATCAAAATGCATTTGAAAATGGTTTTGGACACAACTACAGGAATCCACCAAAGAAATGCAAGATTTCACTCTGGAAGTGACTCATGGAGCACCATGGCCAAGGGAGCCGGGCGGCCCCTTCTTCCCAGATGGGTATTGAAGGAGGCCAGGASCTGGCCTGGTTTTCAGACAGGGGATGTCAAAATCCTTCAGGAACCTGCTGCTTGTCAAACTGAGCAAAAAAAAAAGGTCATCTCTCAATAGGTCTAGGTTAGCAAAATTGGGATGGAAAAGATGATTTTCAAGAAAAAGCTCCCAGACATTGCTGAAACATCCTGAAATCTTCCATGGCCAGACATTCTGGTAAATACCTTGTGCATTTTACCAGCAAGCTACAAGATCAGGAATGGCAATTTATTTCCAATTCCTTCCTTTTTTTTTCCTTTTTTTTTTTTTTTTTTTTTTTTTTTTTTTTTTTTTTTTTTTTAATTGCATGTTAAAAATTAAGTCTAGCCGGGACCCACGTCCTCATAGATCTGTCTGGGGAAAGCATCACCTCGTGGGTTGTACGAGTACCTGCCACTCCTGCTGCAGTGGCTTTGGTGAAAAGAGGTGATTTGGAAAGGAAACGCTCCAGAGAAATTAAGCCCTTTTATACAGGTAATCAACTGATGTGAGTGAAAGGGCTTTTCCTCCCGAGAGCTCCTCGCCCTAGTGGAAGTGATTCTATAGATGCTATTTTGAAAGCATGTCATATCCATTGTGTTTTGAAACATTTAATTATTTGTGACTCCCTTCAGCGTGGGAGCCTTTCCTCGGCAGTGCTGGGTGGGGTAACGCACTCGTAATCATCTCCCGAACATCGCGCAGAGTCTGTCACTGCAGGGCGGGGAATCGGTGACAAATTKGGTATTTGGGGTATTTGGGGGCACTTGGGGTCCGACACAGATTTGTGCTCAAGGTGTTTAGCTCATGGCATGCAGGTATGTATGATATTTTTGCATGTGCRATCATCCCCATTAATTTGCATTTGMTTTGAAAAGCTTTGGTATTTAGAGATTTGTATGCACTTTTGCTGGAAAAAAAGCCCCAATAAATGCTTAAGGTAATCTGGAAAAGTTACACAGCTGCATCTAACGCACCATCACCATCAAATATATCCTTAGAGCAGATGGCCCATAAAAGTATGCATGTGCTTGGAATATTTGGATCCACCATCCCTAGAAACATTCTAGAAACCAAGCTAGAAATTAGAAAGGCCTAACTGTAGCAAATGAAGATTATTTCAAGAAACCAACTGTTCTCCATGTTTTCTTTTGACTTAAATAGCATCCAAATTTTATCAAATACCTTTGTGCACTGAACAGTAAAACTGACAGACTCGGTTTTTGTCCYACAGCTGTACACAAGGGATCAGCCATCGCCGAAAGATAAAACCACAAAGTAGTTCTTACTGTTAATTTCCCTGCACGTATAAACATTTCCTGGTTTGAGTAAAGGCAGCTCTTAGTTTTCTGCAGAATGGGGGTTAACTCTCTGGAGAAAGGCAGGGAGTSCCAGCAAGTGGCTGGAAGGAGCTGACCTTTGGTACCTGTGAGTGCAGCAGGGAGGCGGCCGCTCCTGCCAGCTGGGGTGATAATCCCTTCTGCCTCTGCTAAGTGGTAGCTGATAAGTCTGCACAGAATTACTCRGTGATGTTTATTTATCAACTGGGGCTCTTTTCACCACTGAGTTACTCAGAGTCAATTTTTTTGAGGGTAGGGAAGCTCAGTTTAGATTGCTCATAGGTGAGGTTATGAAATTCTGCTGGCTTCCTCTGGGCAGGTATGCAGGCAGATGTGTTGGAGGGCAACACTTAATGTCTGCAAAATATATTTTTCTGGAGAAAGAAAAGGCAAAAAACCACAAAAACTTCAGCATTCCTGGAATACCTTTCACAGATGCTAAATGCCCTTGTTTTTGTTCTGACTGAAGGAAGAGGCAATGTCTGGTTTTCTCATGGCTGCTGAGATGCTGGCAGTGCTCTTTGGGGCAGTGGGGAGGGGATCCATGACTTTTGTGCCTTGTCCACGTCCCAGGCACCAAAGYTTTGTGAGTTACAGCTGTCTCTAGCAGAAGGCAGGAGCAGGGCTCTGCAGCTGGGGCACACTCTGCTCTCCTCAGGTTTGAGCAGGATTTACACCACACCAGACACAAGCTGGGACTGTGCATTGCCATAGAAAACCTGATGTAAAATATACAAATCTACTGGGCCGCCAATTGTTCTCCTGTGTGCAGGGCTCACCTGGATCACCTCTGCTCTCGATCCATCATTCAGGCAGACAAACTGCACTTGGATGCCCTTTCCCAGGGCAGGCACACTCGTAGATTTATTTTGTGCTGCAGAATTGGAGTGAGGATCTTYTGGACTTTCTGGATCCACTGTGTTTGGATACCCTCCATAAGCATGACACCAATATTTAATATATGATACACATAGTTAAGGGTATAGGCATACACTTGTGTCCCACTGGAGTCAAAGATCAGTGTTTTGGATCATTCACTGTAAGTGGGAAATAACATGATTCTGTGCAATATTTTCAAACACACTTCCAATGGACAATTTGCCATTGCTCTGTAGTACTTTGTGACCCAGCAACATCTTTCAAGTAAACATCCTTCTCACTCMTTGTTTCCGGACATGCAAAAGTCARTGCAGCATGCAACTCAGAGCCCTATTAAGAAATAAAAAAAGAAATCAAAAAAGTTACGAGGTATGATAGGAAGACATGGCAGCCCAGCCAGCACTCTGTTTCTTTAATAAAGTCTTTTTTCTGTCTGCTAATTTATGGCTGTCTGCTCAAAAGTCTTGTGTCACTGGGCTGGGGTGGCTTAGCAGAGTTGGGAAGAGCTTTCTCAGGCACAGAAAGGGTGTATTGCCTTCTGTCCAAAGATGGGAAAGGGAAAAAAATCTGTTGTTGTTGACAGAGGACAGGCAATGTCACCCAAAGCTGCYGTCCACAAGGATGTATTTCATCATTCCATCATTTAGACATGGGRATGGACTGCCCAGGGAGGTGGGAAGTCACCATCCCTGGAGATGTTYATGGGTAAAGACTGCATGTGGCACTCGATGCCATGGTTTAGTTGACATGGTGGTGTTCAGGACTCAATGATCTCAGGGATCTTCTCCAGCCTAATCGATCCTGCGAGTCTGTGGCCATTTCTGGTACAAGTGGGAATGTGCACATGAGACCTTGAGAGCGGAAATGGCCCTGTGGTAGAGGAAGGCTTGGTAAAAGGAGCTCTGAGAGCTGTYCCTTGTGTCAGGGGTGTGTAAGGAGCTTCAGACACAAGTGGGGTGAGCAAGGATGGGGTAGGCAGGGGAGAGACAAAATCCTAAGGTGACATGGAGAGYTCTAGCTTGGGTGACATCCCTGGCACTAATTAATGTTAGAGGTTGTTTTAAGTGGAAATGAAACTGCTTTAAGTGAGTTCCCAAGCAAAGAGAAAAGCCAARATAAAAGCACCATTTACATGGAGACATGGAGGCTTTTCCAGAGCCTTGTTCTCATGGAGGGATCACTGCAGGTGCCAGAGGACAGGCAGAGGATCATCAGTCACTGCATAAACTGGAATAGGATTCACCAATCCCCATCCCTACTGATGCTGGGGAGACACGAACCAGCTTAAACCTGTCCCAGCCTCCATCTCTGCTGTGACAGTGCWGGCACAACCCAGGGATTCCAGCTGAAACCTAAGCAGGAGCCAAGGTTCACTGTAACTCGAAGTCATGGCCAGATGGTTACCATCCAGCAGAGGAATAATGAAGGTATTAAGGTTAATTCAACAGGCTTAAGTCTATAGGTGGTCTTGGAGGGCTGCAGCCAAGTGGCTGAAACCCTTCCCTTGGCCTGGGAGCGTGCAAGAGGCAGCAGTGGATGGAGGCTCCTGGTGCAGGTTTAGTGCCGTGGAGGATGTGGAGGATTTCCCCAGGGAGCACGGGGGGAGGCTGAGGACCTGCCTTTCTGAGCAGAGACTGATGGCAGAGGAGGACACAGGAGTTGGAAAAATTCGGAGCCTTTAGCATGGAAATCTAYGAAGCATAAAAATTGTCCATGGATTAGAAAATGCTATCTACTAGTCATGTATTAGACTGGTTAAAAATTTCCAGCGGGGTTTCCCTTTATCAGTGCTATTTCCTGCGCTCCAGTCGCAGTCTGTCCCCTGACAGGCRTGTTGCTGCTTTAAAATTACAACTTTAATAGAGCAATGACAAAGACTTGCTGTTTTATTTTGAGCACTAGGGAGTAGCAACCTTTTYGACTCACCTGCTCCCAGGGATGGAAAAAGGGCTTCAGGAAGTGCAGGGTGTCACCCGCAGTGAGTATGTGGCCTCACTGGGGTCAGTGGGGAGTGTYACCCCTTATCTGGGAACAGGGATGCAGTTACTCAGCTCGGACCTGTATTCCATGGGAATCCCAGTGGGCCAGCAYTTCATCTTAGCTCCCTTTCCCTCAGGGAAACTCYGCAATGTCCTCTCCAGCACCAAGGSCGCCTGAYGGGTGAGGTCCATCCATGCACTCCAAGATGAGGTACTCACCTCCAGCCTGACCTGCTCAGCCCTTCACCCCTCMAACCTGGCCAGCTGTCCCCCACAAGGAGCTGCCCCAAACCCAAGCCCAAGAGCACAGGCAGCTGCTTTCCAGTGCCTATGCCTGTTGGGTCTTAGCCCAGAYGTGGCCAGTGGGTCTGAGCACTTTAACCTTCTCCAGCACAACAAACTATCAAACTCCATTTTATTTCATATTTCCTTTCCTTTCCTGAGTGTCCTGTCACACATATGAGTTCTTCTCAGGTTCTCTGCCCAGCCAGGCTTTCCTAAGAGTATCCAGCATCCCTTGCAGGACCCCTCCATTAGGAGAGCTCCTGCACCCGAGGAAGAGGTGGGAAAGGATGATCAAAGCACATKGGCTCCTCCTCAGCCCTTTTTTGCTTTCTGAGTTTATCCAGTCAACATCTGAATGCATTTGAGTCCACCCTGGAGAGAAAGGGAGGAAAAGGGCCCTTTGTTTGCTTGTTGCTAAAGCACCTTACTTCTAATTAACAGAGTGATTTAATTAAYATTAGGCAGAATCAGCCTGGTTTTGTTCCCTTAGGGGATAAGGGGAGGATAGCAGGCAAGGCAAACAGGTAACATCCTCTTCTGACACTAATTCTCCAGGGCACGGTCCTGATTTCTGAAGGCTGCTCCAGGCAATCTTCTCCAGACACTTTGAATCTAAAGAAGAAATAAAAACAGTGTGATAAAGTTCACATTTTGGGAGGAAGGTTGGTTTTGACTGACTATTTGTTTCCTCAAATGGTGGTGGGGAGTGGGGGGAGCTTCTGGGAGATCACAAACAACTTTGGTACAGCTTAGAGCAGAACTTGGAAAAAATCTCAATGAAATTTTGTTTTTCTTTCAGCTGAAAATGATGTGTAGTGTCACCCTTTTTTGTCATGTTGAGATTCTCATTATTCAGAGGAACAAGCATTTGCTGCTGCAGATTTCAAGGGTATGAATCAGAAAAGTGTTRATGGACAGCTACTGGCAGCAGCCAGGCCTCCACCCACACCTAGGTACAACAGTTTTATAACATGCTATGCAAAACATGGTAAGTTTATAATATATTCACAGCAATATATCCATCACCTTTATTATGTGTAGGTCTGTCAGATTTTTGGCATTGCAGAGAGCATCTCTGTGAAGCACTGGGCCAGAACTACTTGGGTAAGGCACAAAGAAATGAAACATTTGCTAGGTMGCCTCAGCCTGGCTGCAGTTTGTGCTGTCCTCTGCCTCTCCTCCCCAGCAGGCTGGCAGGGCACTTACTGGGATCGTGCTTCCTCTAGGTTTGGTTAAATCTACCACTCAAATCAGCATGTCTGGTTTTTCCTTAATGCGTTGCTACTGATTGTTGCTGACAGGGAGAGAAAAAAATGCCCTTCTCTCAGTGCTACTCCAGCACAAAGTATCCCATCTTTATTATTTTCAATTAATATTAAGGCTGAATAGTGCAGCCTTGGCACAGCCTGAAGTGCGAACAAGGCGAAGTAGATGAGAGATTACAAATTTTTGGCATTCTGGCTTTAACTAAAATAATTTCAGCTTTGTCTTTGGTGGTGGTCTTAAAGCAAGTGGAATGTGAAGGTGGAATTCAGGACYGGCTCTGCAATAACCTAGTGTGAATTTCTTTCTTTAGAAGAGAGTGTTTAATTCCACATATTAACATGTTGGGCTATTTTACTAAAAGCGAAGTTACGCTGATTAGTTACACTACAGAAGCTAAAGTATGTACATCTGCTTGAAGCAGGCATTTAATGGCAGCAATAATGGCTAACTTTGCTCATGTAACGTTTCACTTGAAGAATCTCGAGATGCACACAGCTAACGCTACAGTGTTTTCTTTTTACCGATTTATTTTTATTTTCTTTTAAATAAGCAGAATTCAAGCGGTTTATTTTTTGTTAGTTCCCCCCTTCAGATGACAAGAATTTCATCTCCTTACTTATTATGTCCTTCCTTGCCAAAATGAAATCCCCTACCCCTAAAATRAAATCATGATAAATGGGACTAGAAAGGTAAATTCTTAAACTTTCTTTAAAATGTGCCWTTACACAACAAACTTCCTGGTATTGATTAAGCCCAGGTGGTCTGCTCACCCAGCAAACAGATATTTYACAAAGCTTTATTATGCCTCATTAGAATTCCGTCCTTTAGAAGATTTCTAATTATATTGTCTAATAAAACTAAACCTTCGAAGCTATTTGCATATTATATGAAGAAATCTCATACAACAAACTCACAGTGGATTCAATTAACATAATAGCTAATTATATATCCCATCAGCCTTTAGAGTRGCTCAGCATTCATGTTGCTCCTGTTTTAGCCTAGAGCAAGGGAGGTTTGAATTTTCACTTCTAAATATTGACTTTTAACTAATATCAAAAATGATTTGAACACTTTTGTGGATGAAAAGATAATGATTAAACTACATGAAACATTTTAAAAGACTTATTTCCAAGTCATTGAAACAATTCCTGTTTAAACCTAAACCTTGCCATATTATCCATTCCAAGTCTGTCCATATTTTACACAAAAAAAAAAGACCAGATATGTCTAATTATTTTTAYAAATGTTTGAGTGACAGCTCGGTTATTTTGAAACTGCCTACTTCCTGCAGTTACATTTTGTATATTTTTCATTGCACTTTGTAATGCAATTGTATTCTTGGCCAGTTTTGGTATCTATCAAGTAAGAAATTTAGGACTAGATTAACAGAGACATAGTAATGAACAGGCATTTGAGCACCCTATAATTGACTGTTATTAAGGTGTTGTCACAGTAGTCTGTAATGAATTCTCCTGTTTTCTTTTGAAATTGGATGAGATATTCCGGAAAAAAAAAAAAAAA
>NW_026623372.1:495455-520564 GCF_030028575.1 Malurus melanocephalus | reverse complement strand
CAAAAGTTTCCTTCAACTTTCAAAAAATGCCCCAAAGAAACAAAGCCCCTTTTTCTTCGTTTTAAAGATTTCAGATGATTTGAAGGTGCTTCCGATTTTGAAATGCTCAGTAGAAAAAGCAGGGAGGGAAGGAGCAAATTTTCTGACTTATGTGAAAACTTGAAGAAAAAAATCGTGCATTTATCAATCTCCTTGTCAAATGCAATAAAAAATCATATTTATATTTTTGCACAAGATAGAAGATAAAGTTTGTTGCTGAGTACATGGTTTTCTCCTATTACAATGATGGCTGCCTTTTCATTCATATTTTAATGAGGTTAGTATCTCTGAGACAGCTTTTTCGGGGTGGAGGCCCATGTCTCCGGTACAATTACAATAGGAGTTGCTTTATTGACAAGTACTATTCAAAATCTTCACAGTATAGAAAGAAAGGCTTTAGTTTTCCACCACTTGTCCAAATACTTATTCCTCTCTTACTATTAAAAYACTTTCAGAAAGAGCACTCTCAACTGCCTGGAGCCCTGTACACTGGGCAAAGCAGAGCTCAGCAAAAAAGTACTTCGCTTAAATTCAAGTTGCATTTATGCCTGCAAAAATTTCCCTTGGTAAAACCCAAAAAATAGACACCAGAARTTAATAGGTAGTCTTGGCAGCTTCTGCATCCATGGATATTCAAGAAACAAGCTCATATAAATAGTAGTTCCTATCCAAATTGTAAGTGTGACTTCAACCGTATGAGGGAAGAAAAAGTTATGCAGAGATCATGCATCCAATATAAATTTTTTAGACAGAAACAAAAAATATTTGCAAATCCAACTGTTGGCAAGTTAATCTCTTGTGCTTCTTTTCATCTTCTCTATGTATATGCTACCTCTCAATACTTTTCAATAGTGTGGCAAGGGAATACAGCCCAAATCTAAATATGATGCTAAATAAAAGCCTGAACCACATCACATCACAGTGCTCGTGCATATACAAAAACTCAGTGGTACATCCAAAAGAAAGTTCCCACAGCAAAACTCTCTCTGTAAATTTGTGGGGATCCTTACATGAATTTTAAGGGTTCATTATTTTTTTTCAGATTTTGGAGAGATTCTCTCTCTGGTCAGTCCTTGGCTGTGCTGCACATGATAACATTCAGGAGAAGGGAGTTCCCGTTTTTGGGCAGGGTACCCCATGGCATCCATGGGCTTTGGCTCAGCCACACTCAGCACATTCCCAACCAGCCAGGAAGCTACAGGAAAGGGCTGMGGGAGATACAACTACACACCTGAAYATTGGTTGGAGTAGAGSCMWWRGRAAAWYYTTTTTTCCCAAAATTTGCAGAGCAAAACCTTTCTGCTGAAGATACTGAATCTCTCTTTGAAAAAAATGCAGCCGCAGAAAGTGCYTTTCCCCATCAACTTACTGAAGTTACTGTCCTGGATGTAAACTTAGAAAGGGGATAACATTTAGTACAATTTATTGCTRTAGCAGTCAGATTGCAAAAAAACCCCAGTCCTTCCCAGAGCAACACTGACCTCAATAAAAGGGATGCCAGGGCTGAAATTAGACTGTGAAGTCGAGTCCCACCTTCTGTCGTAAAACCTTCTTTCCACATTCACAGGTGTTTTTATTTTTTACCTTCAGGCCCTGCCACATATTTCTTTATGTTTTGGGGGGAAAGTGCTTCCTCTGTGCCTGAGCTGCCGGAGCCTCTACACTCCCTGTCCCAGCGAGAGGAAGA
This sequence comes from Malurus melanocephalus, assembly GCF_030028575.1. Taxonomy (NCBI): domain Eukaryota; kingdom Metazoa; phylum Chordata; class Aves; order Passeriformes; family Maluridae; genus Malurus; species Malurus melanocephalus. The sequence continues at coordinate 518,838 of NW_026623372.1, read as the reverse complement.
AGCAGCAGAGTTTGGAGCACAAGTTTCAATCTTCTGCCACCACCTTCTGCCCCCACCAGCTTTTTTTCCAGTTTGTGAAACATTGTGTTTTCCTGGGAAAAAAAAAAAAATGCATCCCAGTGGATGAGATGGAATTTTAATAGCAAAATATGGTTTTGTATGAGACTGTCTTTACTGTAAAATAAGTTTTGCTGCTCTAAAAACAGGATTGGGATCAAAAGGCTGCCACCTTCTTTTTTTTTTTTGTCCTTTTTTTTTTTTTACTTTTTTTTTTTTTTTTTTTTTTTTTTTTTTTATTTTTTTTTTTTTTTTTTTTTGACACTTTTTTTGCTCTTCCCAGTTTTCATAAAAAGTAGACTCCCCATCTGTATGTGACTGGGGGAGGGAGGGATTTCATAATGGGCTCTGGTGCAAGAAGACGAAGGGGGAGAGAGAGGAAAAAAMCCCTCTAAGCTTTAATTTTAATTCTTCTGCCTTTATTTATCTGATTTGTGGCCAGATGGTGGTGAAGCAAGGCAACCCCTTTGTGCAAATGAAGCCCACATGTGAAAGTCCTTCTGTAATGTAATCATTGAGACCGGAAGGGTTCATACTGTGTCTGAAAAGAGACAATGGAGCCGGGATATATCAACATCGCCGAAATCGAGTTCATTTGCGATGCAGGCCCTTTGACTATGGTTGTCATGAAAACTTCCTACTTTGATCAGCAGAGGGTGGAGAGAAAAAGAAGAAGGGGGAAAAAAAAAAAAAAAAGAAGTCTTCTAAAGGGGCAGGGATGCGGCGCGGGTGTTTGCTGTGCACTTGGCTCCGGTTCACGCCCCTTTCCGGAAGACGCAACAGGGARAGGAGCATCTTGCACCTTGACCTGTCTAGACGGGGCGCGAAGTTTGGGGTTTTTTTTTGTCCCCGTTTCCAAGGGCGAGGGCTGCTCTTTGACCCCCACCAGCAGCAGCGGTGGCTCTCAGGGCATAGGTAGCGGCCTGAGGTTTCCTGCCGAATTCTCGCCGTGGCCGGGAGGGAAGGGGATGGACAAAGACACGGACCAGCTGTTCGGAAATAAAGCTGAAATAGTAGAACCTGGGAGAAGCTAGGTTTTGTAAGCTATTATTTTCTTCACAAAACCCCTGGGAGGTATTAAACAGCTGCATCTGAGCTGGCGAGCAGCGGCTAAAAGACAGAGCAACAACTGAGAGCCCGGGACTTTGGCAAACTCCGCTTCAACCAGAGAAACAAGTGGCCGGAGCGCCAAGGGCTTTCATGGCCCGAACGCCGTCACCCTTCGCCGCGGTGTCTTCGGGCTGCCGGGAGGTTTCCAAATGGGAGGCTGGCTTTGGAGGAGGGCGAGGGGCGAGGGGTGCGGAGGGTGTGAGCTGAAGGGCCCAYGCAGGTTCTCCAGGGCCGCCTTATCTGGAGCTGACGTTTTTAATTACGTGTGTAATGTAATGTGTCGACGGTTCTACATAGCGAGTGGGATGCTCTTTTTGCTCTTCCTGCGATCTAACTGGGCATTATCTGTCTGAACTGTGGGGTTTTGGTGGTGTAATAAGCAAAAAAAACCCGTTTTTTTTCCTCCACAAGGTTTCTTTAGCAGAGTCAGAGAGCAACTTAAAGGAGTTGTTGGGACAGAAAAAGAGATGGGATAGATTTGCTCCTAGGAGAGGGGAGAAAAATCTATGCAGACTATAGGAAAAAAAAAACCCAGTGTTTAGTCTGATGCTTATAAACCTTTAAAATTTGGGGCAGGCCAACACGACAAGCGAGTAACCTTTTATTTTCCAGGCACAGCTGTGTCAGCGTGCCCACTCTTTCTCATCACTAGGAAATTCATGCAGATCGTGCCTTGTTTTAATATTCTTGCAATATTTTTACATAGTCCATACTGGCTCCTCACAGAAACTGGCTGAGTATGTCGTGATAACACTGTGTTTTGTCAGATGTTTTACAACCTTATTTAGAAATGTATTTGGATCTATTTAGGGCTTCATAAATATGAATAAAGCATTTACAAAAGGCACATCACTTGCAGAAGTAACCCACGGATTAGACCAGATGCTTTATACATTACAAATTTCCTAAACTTCAACAGTTCCAAACTACATTTTACTAGTGGATTTTTTTTCTAAGTGATTAAATATAAATTAGCATTTCCTAGGAAAAAAAAAAGATCTCTGCTGATTTATGTGCAGGAAATAAGGGAATTGTACAAGTGGCTAAAATCCAGATTCCTAACTGGAGTTTCAAATATTTATAGACAAATTAAGGGAGGAGGGGAAGGATGTCATMTTTCTTTTCTCCTTAGGCCTTATGGTGTAGAGATGGGTTTTTTCTCAGCTAATTCTTAAAAACACTGAGGTGCTCTGCCTGGTTTCGTGCCAATGCCTTCTTCAAAATTATATTTTATCTATTTTTCTTTAATGCTTTTGGAGTTTGTTGTTTTTGTTTGGTTGTTTTTGTTTTTTTTTAATTGTTGTGGCAAGTGAACAAAAACAAACAACAACCACATAAAAAAGGCTCTGAAAAGCCAGGGGGTTGTGCTGAACGTGGCCTTCTGAGCAGTGGAAAAAAGCAGGCAAGTGAGCCAGCGAGGAGCACAGGCACAGCTCTGCCTGTGTCACTGCCAGCTCGCGGTTATTGTGTGTCCTGGCAGGTATTGCTTTGCTTTTTTCAGCCAAGCACAGCAAAGGGCCTTTTTTTGAGTGTGTGTGTATTTGTGTGTGTATGACTTCCAGMAGGCAGATTTTATTTCACTGTGGTTTTTCTCTGCCCATGTTACAGGGCTTCCCCTTGTTTGTGGGTTGAAGGCTGTGTTTTGGAGACAGGAATTCCCTCTTAACGTGCACCCTGACTTCCTACAAGGTGCCAAACACCAGGCTGGTGCTGCACCCCTTTGGACTCACCCCCCAGCCCAGGGTGGGTAGAGATGAATTTTGGGGCACCGAGGTGAATTGCCAGCAGCTCCCTAAATGCTGGGGTGAGGGGGAGCTCAGCAGCTCTCTGCTCTATCTGCGCTGAAATCAGAGCTGCATCTKCAAGGCCAGGGAGCTGCGTTTATGGCACATCGTCACCACTAATATCAGACTACAAAATGGGCTCGTTTTATTTAAATTTCGAGAGCCTCCTCCATGTGTCCGTGTTGAAAGGGGCGGGGGTGSAGGGGGGTGTCCCTAACCGAGACAAATTCCTTTTGGAGGGGTTTTCCTCTCCCCCCTCCCAAATCCATGAATTTGGTTTTGAAACAACAGTGAGGCTGGGCATGAAGTTTAAGTAATATTTGGTAGCATGAATTCTCGGGCAGCCCCCATTCATCCCCACGCTGTGCAGGGCAGGGAGAGCAGAGCGAGCCGAGGGCTCCTCGCAGCCGCCCTGCTTGTTCCTAGCTAAARRAAAAAAAAAAAAAAAAGGAAAAAGAAAAAGAGCACAGTACGAGTATCCTCCTTTTTTTTCCATCCTTACAGTGGGAAAGTATCGTAGAGGAGTATGAAGATGAAATACTCTCACTTATCGCCCAAGAGGCAGACTATCTAGCTGACAAGCTGTGCAGTGAAAAATCAGGTACTGTGTCTGATGTAACATGTGCTCTCTCTACAGCCGTGTGGGGTTGGGTGTTTTTTTTTTTTCAAACCCAGCGTACTGCTTTGCAGGAGAAGTGGGCTGTTGTTGAATAAGCAATGACACTACATGGCTTTAAAAAAAAAACAAACAACAAACCAAACCAAACATCCCCTTTCTTGAAGGCTTTTAATTCTTTTAATTCTTTTGTGTATGTTAATGCAGCATAATTTGAGCATCCCAGCTAACGTGGTTTGTTTTCCTTCTGGTGTTACATGACTTTTTGCTCCTTGTGTGTCTTCGCTGTCATTTCCAGGTCAGAAATGAAACTAACTCTCTTGCAACAAAATACAGGCATTTGTTTCTCGTGTTTAATGGCTAATGGCAGCCACTAAGCTGAACTGGGAGAGATGAGAGGGCAGGKTTAGAAATGTGCTGTTCATTTTTAGGTGAACTCTTCGTTGCCATCAGACAGGAGTTGACATTAGAAGGCTGGCCAGCCCACCGCCATCACCTCCTGGGGAAAATGTATTTTATTCTTWTTTAAGGTTTCTTTCTCTGTAAAATATGTAATTCCAAATAAGTAAGGCCTCTCTTTAAACCTGACAAAGTCAGAAAATGCCTCCAAAAATTAATTATAGCTTATTTAAAGTCTTCTTCCATTCATCTATTTATTTACCTTATTTTCAGTGTTTTGGGGGTATTTTTTTTAAGTTTTATTTTCATTTCTGAATGTAAAAAGCGCATAACTTGAGGCACTAAGTATTATGAGATTACAAATGGAGTTGGGTTATCCCTCCTCAGCATGCTGCCTTCAGTGCTAGAATATGCATGAAAATATCGATCTCCAAATCAACGCTTGTAAATATTGGTTTGTGGGTTTGAGATTTAAAGGCTGCAGGCATTATTTGGGATGTAAGAAACGGGGCCCATGAAAAGTACTAGAGGTTGGGAAAGAAGTTCGTTGAAAGAAGTTGGTATACTTTAAAACACCAGGGTATTTGTAATACTTATTGAAAACACATAGTCTGGAGCACAGGAGAGCTCCATCTGTAAAGGCATAAAGTTCTCTCTATAATCTTCTTGGAGAAATAATCTCCTAAAAATAAACTTTCCAGAACAAATCTGATTTATTACAAATACTTCTTATTTGTCATCTCTGCCATCATGGAACTACTCTCAGTCGTGCCAGAACAGACGCAGAGAACAGCAAATTATTTTGAAAACTTCATCCAAAATGGACGGCAAGATTTCTGGTATTGGGTTTTGCACAGAAAARCTTTCTGGGCTTTTCACAAACAAAGCCCAGAAGTGTCTGTGGGRTAGTGTAGAAAAATCGTCATCTTTCAGAGTGATTTTCCTAGAGAAGAGGGGACTGGGATAAATCCCGTTTCATTCTTGGCTCCTCTTATTGCAGCCTGCTAAACCTTTTGGAGAACAAATTGCAGTTTTGTGCATCTTCAGTAACACTGTAGAAATATTTTCCAAAAACACAGGCAAAATATTGATAGGAAAATATCAAAGCCCATGCTGTTAAAAATCTCTTATATTTTTTTTTTCCTCATGGATATGCTCAAAAGCTTTCTCCCCACTCCCTGAAATGCATTTTAGGTTTAAAACCCACAGTATGTTCTTACATCAAGAAGATAATTTCCTCCCTCCTGGCAGACGAGATTGCTGTAACTGCACGTTAACCTCCTTCACACAAATAACCCCCTGCATATGTGCAGGGCTGCTCTTCCTGACTATAAATAGTGGTCCGCRGAGGGGAAAGTAGTTTAGTTTTCTTCCTGGTAATTAGCACAGATAAACAAGCTGCCATTTAATAAACAGAAGTGCAASTCCTCATCGTTGCAAATATAGGATGCTTGCAAAAGCAGCAGGAACACTACAGAGTGATGCTGAGCCACGCTGATATAAAACAAGGGCAAGAAATTAGTCTGCCATTCCCCGTATCACCTATTGCCCATTTTTTAAATGTCAGTACGTTAAAGAATAAAGACTAAAAAAACCCACAGGGACTTTAAAAGAAAAATCTAGCTGGCCCTACGTAGAAAATGGAATGAAAATAAATGTATTATATTGCATTAAAAAKAATGTAAACATGTTTTCATAAACTCTGCAGCGGGCAGGAGATGGCAGAGGAGCACAGTRATACCTGACAGAGCAGGGAAGTGCCTGCCTGGGAAAATAAATTCAGACACCAGTGGCACCACAAACGGCGAGAGTCTTCGAAATTGTGTCAGGCTTCACGCCAGCCACACAGCACTAACATATAACTTACCAAAGCCTGCAACTCACACAACACAATGAGACTTATATTATTAGGTCTTATCTATCTTACAATGGCAATTTTCATTAATACGTTATATTAAAGCAATATTACACTCTTATCATCCTACTGTAAATTATTGGCTCTTTTTATTCAGAGCTCTGTGTGTTCATTCAGAATAGCATTTTTAACTTCTTTTTTTTTTTTTTTTGGGAGGGGGGTGTGCAAATTATCATACTAAGTGACAGAAATAGTATAGAAAACCTCTCCACAGGCCAGTTGTAGATTTTGATGCTGTGGATTTCGCCATAAAGCAGGAGAAAAAAAAAAACAACAAACCAAGTCAGTGATGTATTCATTTCATTATTATGCTTTTAATTTTCTTTTAAAAGGCTGTGTATGTGAACATGGCCATTTCTTATGGGCCACTGCAGACTTAATACTGGCATAATCAAACCCTTTTTATATTGTGCTGTGGTAAAATAATAAGGGTGTAGTTTTCTCTCAGCCAACAAACATGACATTAATGGAAGTCTCATATTATGGTAAGAAAACCCCTTCTCCTCAAGTCCCACTTAGTACTTTTCTTTAATTCTCATATCATAGCAGACTTTTTTTTCTTTATGGCTACTGGAGGTGGTTGTTTCTGGTTTGATTAAAAAGTGGGAAACTTCAATAAAGTCTTTTAGCATGATCAAGCCTTTTGATATTTACAAGCATAGATCCGTTCGCTGTCATGTATTCTTTGATCACGCAAAAAGTCTCAGTGCTATACAGGCAGGCAAAACCTGCTGAGACGCACCTTCGGATCCTCTACTATTTTTACAAGCTTAAAAAAACCTAGAAGTTAATTTTCAAGGAGATTACCTTTTTATTTTATCCCCCCCCACCCCCAAACAGAAGGTGCGGTTGCCTGTCGGCCCAATGGAGTAACACAGATTTTTTTTTTTTTAATTGCCCTTTAATTTTCTTTGCTGATTGCAATCATTGCCTCTGTGCTCTTTCTGGGGTTATATGCATTTTTAGTTGTGATGGCTGGGGCTCTGTGYCACGCCAGCAGCATTTCATTCAGGGTTAAATGGAGTTATGTGAAGGCCAGTAAGGAGCCAGAAACCAGTTAAAGCTTGTGCTGATGTACAGACCAGAGCCAGCTGATTTATAAGTGGGAAATAACACCACATATTTTATGAGTGCTGAAAGCTACTGTTTAAGTAACACCAGGACTTCTCCTACATAATTTTCTTTTTATGTGCTCACAGCCATAAAAATGTTCTGTTTGGTTAAAATCTTACAGTCCCCATTTTATCTTAAAAGTGATTTACCCCATGTGTTTCTTTATTTGAGCTCTTTGGAAAGTCTGACTATAATTTAGGCACCCGATGTTGAGTTATACAAAAGTGAAACAAAACGCTGTTATTCAATTGCAAAGAAATCCAGAAATCCTTTTCTGCACAATTATTGCTCAAACTATTGTGGTTTTGCAAACTGATACTTTCTAGGAGGCTCTTTCCCAGTGAGAACTACTCTCCTGSAGGAGTTTAACAAAGCTAGCAGCTACATCAATTAAAATCAACTAAAATGTGTGTTATGGGTATGTGCAGAATATTAAGCTGCCATTAAGTCATTTACCACTTACCTTAACACACTCTGCAAGATTGCAGTTCAAAAAGGCAATATACCTTTTTGGGTGTCTCACCAAAGGGGTGAGAAAATGTAGTTTAATGCTGCCACAGCACTCTGGAATTACGTATTTTCTCACATTTTTCTCCCCGTGCAACTAGGAAAAAGAACAGAGAAGAGAGAGATTAGCTTTTGCGTCCCTGCCTTGCAATAGGATCTGTGAGCACACATTTCCCCAAGTGCTACAAGGGACTGGAGAATCCATATCAGCGAGGTTTTTTATTAAAGAACTGGGATGTGACACTCCTTGTTTTAAAATATTAAGTTTGATCCAGAAATACCATCAGATTTTAGCTGCAGCACTGAGGTTATACTGGGAAGACAAGGGAAATTAATTTAAAGACTAATGTGGGCCCCTCCAGAGAGAAAAACAGGGTATTTTCTATATTTATTAGTGYCTTATTGTGCAATGTGCTGGGGTCTGTTCTCCAAGGCCTATCCATGGCCAAACCCACCCACAGGAGCACCAGCAAGAGCCCAAAGGCAGATGTGAAACCCACCTGGACAGCGACAGGTTCACCACAAGAGCTTGGGTGCTTCCTAGGTTGTTTTCCAGCAATTGTTTGAAAAAACTCCATAAACTGTGTTTATGCAATGTGACAATCACTGGAGAGCCCGGTGCTGTGGGATAATTTTTCAATTCAAATGAGTCAGAGTTTTCAAGGCTTTGCAAAAATGCTCTCTCGCATGGGGGTGTGCAAATCCTGCCCGTGCCCTGTAASGGAAGAGTCAGAAGCTGAATTGTTTAGTACATTTGAGGACAAAAATTGAGACTAGATAGATTGCTTTACTTTTTTTTTTAGAAAAAAAATCCTTCTTTATATGTTTTGATAGAATATATCTTAAAGAGTCTGACTCACTCTCGGTGTGTCATGGTTATGTCTCATGCTGTCCTTCATTTCTGATTTATTGCCCAAAGTTGCTAAACATGCTTTAATTTTTGCCTTCACACATTCAGTGGTGGAAKGGCTTCAAGAAGAAAACCTGTGTTTTTCTAGTTTGAAAAATAYGTGTTTTTGATTAAAGAAACAGGTACTTGCAGCAAAACGTTACTCTTCAGGACATCAGTAAATCATATGGAACTTTTCCTACCTTAGGTGCCTGAGCACAGGCTGCTGCTCACAAAGGTTGCAGAAGAGATCAGCTCCTCATTTCAGACTGAAGTAAGATGAGAACACCAGTTTTTCCTTGCTTAATCAATTTTTGCTATTGTAACATCTCTGCCGGTTTCTACTTTTAATCTTTGAATGTGCCCACATTCCACRGGGGGTTTTTAATTATTATTATTAGTAGTAGTATTTTAGCTGGTTTTCTGTTTCTGATATTTTGATACAGATATTTTGTGCAGAGTTTTTGATAAGAATGTGGAGTTTAATGAGCAACTGGTTTTTCAACCTTATTTCTATGTTCAGATTTTTATTTGCCCCAAGGTATTCATCTCACTTGTGTCGRTTTTCATAAAATCAACATCTGATTGTCACAGAGTTGGGCTCTGTAAAAACTGAGCCTCCTGCTCCAGCAGAAAAAGATAACTAAGAATTTTTTTTAAAACCTATTATTTTTTTTCTTGCACTTAATAGATAACTTTTTCACCCATATTTCCAGACCAGAAAGAGTTTATAGCTAAAAGCTGCAAGTTTCTRTCCCTGTTATTGAGATGATGATGGCAAACTTTTGAAATAATTTGTCCTTTTAAAGGTGAAATAATTTAGTAGAGAGTGTGCAGTCCTTAAAACAAGCGATTCCTTTAAAATTTCCATATCAAAGTCCTACTGATCCCAATATAAATGTTCACTCAACATGAGCACCACTGATGTAATAACTTTTTTTAATTAAAGTTTTCTTGTTGAAGAAATGRTGAAAAACATCAAAATATTCTTGACTGAGGTTATGCCTTTCATCATTGGGGTGGTTTTTTAATGTCCAAAATATTTTTTTAATCAATATAAAATTTTTGGTCATAAATCTCACTCYGAGATGGGACTCGGTTCAGGTTGTTGTGTCTCCAGAAGATAAASTGGAAGTATGTCTGCTGCAGGCTCCAATACTCTAAAAAAGCACTGTTTAAAAAGTTGTTAACCACTTAGCCATGGTTTTAAGGTAACAAGGCTAGTTCATTCAAAGCAATTGAATATTTATGGGAAAAGTAAGCTTTATAACAAAAAAGAAGTTCTGAAAATACATAYTATCACCTTTCCTACAGATTGAGTAAATACTGGAGAATGTAAAATGAATTGTATCATGGAAAAAAAAAATCCCTCTCTGATTAAAAAATCTATTAGTAAGAGTCACATAATTTTAAAGTTTATTTATAGATTTTTACAGTATTTCTAAATTTAAATATTTCAATAACAGCACAATCCATCCCTCAATGCGTGTAAATTGCTGGAGCTTCACAGAGCCATTAGAGTGATTTACAGCACCTTAATGTATTGTCCCCTAAACCTGTTACACAAAGATTTGTTGTCTGATTTAATGTTTTTTTAAAAGACTGAGGTTTTTGCTGCAGGTAGAACATTTTCTGCCATATCCTACTGACAGACTAATTTTGCAGAATGCTTCATCAAAGTTATAATTTGAGTATTGTGGGGCAGCTRTTCTCTATAAAATGGAAATAATGCCTTCAAAATTTAAGGAAGACTTTCTTCACACTTAATCCAATTCAACACCTCCTTTGATGTGTATGTAAACAGTGATTTTTAAAGAAACTTTCAAATATTTGAACTCTTTTTCTATTTCACTCTGCTTCCGAACAGCCACTTTAGGATGAGATGGGTTTTTTTAGTGTGGATACTGATCTCATCTCACACGCAAAACCTAAAATCAGCTGGCTCTGTTCAAAGTCTGAGAGTAGGAAAATGTCTCTAATTGTGCATAAAACTAGGACATATATGCATCAAACTAATGGCAAAGGTTTRGATTCCCCTCMTATTTCCTTTCTGTTAAATCTGTGGATTTTGGGGCAGGTAGAAAAGACAGATTTGGATCAAAGTATGTTTAAAAAAACRTTTGTTACCRTGTCACATAAAAAACAACACTACTRGGATTCTGTGCARCTATTTCAAAGTCTAGCTATTTCTCACTTTATTTTAATCAGATTTTTTTAYCCCAAAAATTTAAAAATATGTTGCTTCTCTCCAGCATCCTCTTTTTATCATTTAACATGAAAAACCCATAAAAACACCTAAGAAAATTGATTATCCAGAAGAATATCATAGTGCAAGTGACTGACCATTATAAAAAGACCAAAATAAATAAAGTAAGATAGCAATACAGAGTAACTTCTGAGTTTTTTTCCTTTGTGTTTTACARTAGAGGAAACTTTTGTGCTTCTGTAACAGCAACTGGTAAATTATTATATTGATATGTTAGAATGACWTTAAAATTTAAGTGCTCTCTTGTGCTTTGATATGCCCTCAAAATTGATCGCAATCATGGCATAAAAGTTACCYGAGTAACCTGCCTGGGTTGTTTTAGTGAGCTTCAAGTCCTCCAGTTCTGTGCTCRATGTGGCATTTAACCATTGTGGCTGGTTTGGTTTGTGCTGAGAAAACACTACGAGATGGTAGCAGTGAGGCATCCCTCCSTCGGAAGGAAAGCCTTTCTCTACACTATCGTTTTCCCATTTACACTTTTGCAATCTGTCTTCGAATTTCACAGCGAAGAACAGTCAGAGAATTTTGGTGTCCGTTCCTTTATGCATCAGTGTTAAGATATGAGCCAAATGCACCCTGGTATCACTCCAACTTTACCCTGATATAATGTGGCACATGCTGTMGTGGACCACATCTGATACACACTCTCCCCAGCCCTGGGGTATTTTTTCTGGAGGGGTGTAAATACTGAGATGGTTTCACTCTCCCTTCATTGGAGCAGAGACTGAGATGCAAACTTAAAATTTGTGAGACTTTTTGTGAAGAAAAACTCATCTTGGGTTCAGTAAGAAGTGCTCAATTTAAAAGAAAAGCATCATTATTTTTATCATCTGTGATATAGCAGACTAGGTAAAATTATATGATATATAATACGTTATATATGATGTGATATGACATGAATTACTCGGAGGAGTCCCATCTATCCAGATATTTATGTAGCTGTCCTCAGCTGGTCCCCTAGTTCCCTCCAAGAAATGAGCATCTTAAAACCAATATGGAAAACAGAGAGTTGTGTCCTGACTTTGGACCCTGTTTTTACTCCCTTATTTATTTCACCTTACTCTGGTGAAGTCAGAGTATGGATCCAAAGGCATGATCTAGTCTTTTATCAGTGCAACAGAAGTGTAAAGGTCATTTCTAAGGAAGGAGGGCCAGATCTTTGCCCAGAGCAAGTAGCAATCTGTTGACTTGGGATAGAGCTGTCACATTTGACCAGGGGAGACTAAGGTTCCCCAGTTTGTGAGGACTGTTAACATATATATATATACATTTTAAAAACAGTTAATTTCATTTTCATGCCAAGTATACCAGGGAAAGAGCACTTTCCTGGTGACAGATTTTATTTCAAATGTGGCTTATGCTGAATGACTGAAGGTCACCAAGTTCATTTCACTGAGGAACAAAATATGGATGATCCTAAATAGGCAAGATCAAACACTTTATTAAGACAAGCCCTAAAACAAGGTTATCCACTAACTAGTAGTATTTTTTATTCATATTAATCTTTGTGGTCCAACATTTGCTCATACTGTGATAGCTTCATCAAAATAGTTTTTAGAAAATGCATCTTGCTTGTCACTGTTTCATTGACATAAAGAACAAGCATAGTAGAATTTTATGAGCAAAATATTAACTGGTATGATACATATACATATGAAGTTTACCAGAAATGAGGAGAACCAAATACATATTAAATGGAATACTATTAGTGTTTTATAGCGGGAGCAGTGAGGAATACCTTGTAATKATGGTGCACACATCCAAGTGCAGCATACTTTGTTCTGGAGGCTTAAGTAGGTAATTAGCATTTTGGTCATGGAGTTGTGAATGATCTTAAATCATGTTGGTCTCTGAAATATCCTTGCTTTTAGTGCTGGGTTAGATGCAGTTACTTCYGGAACAAGTCTCTTGGGATTGAAAGCCTGCTCCTCCACTGGGCAGGAGCACCTCTGCCTCTGGCAGAGGGGAGGTGGCAATGGGAGACAGACAAGGGTGGCGAAGGGAACGAGGAGAGAAAAGCTCTTGGGATACTACTGCGGGCACAGAGTGGATGTAAACCCAGCACTTATGTCTTCTATAGTATGAACATGGGGCTTCTGAGACTGGGTGAGAACAAGGAAAGCTTTCAATGAGGGAAGAGTGTGGAAGGTTGGGAAATAACTGCTAAGTGGAGTTGCTGCATTCGGCGAGTTCCCCACAGCCGTGCCTGTGCTGGAGCAGCGCTGCAGTGGCGCCGATCGCTGCACGAGCGTTGATTAACGGCACAACTGTGCTTAATGCAACACAGGTTAATACASAGGCTTTCTTTAGGAGCGCCTCAACAAGGCTGCGCACCAAGGAGTGAGAGAAAAGGAGAGACCAATTCACAAAGCTCATTTAAACTGAGCRAGAAGCTTTGGAAAACAAGAATGTCTTCGTGCCTTTAACCATATTTACAGACCTGGCTGGTTTAATGGCATTCAGCAATAAATTCCATCGCCTTCGGGAGCAATTGATAAAGGTTCTGGTAACCGCCTGCTCCAATCTACTTTGGGGAATGTTAATAAACCAGTACCCGAGGACTCCTAGGTGTATGCCGTGGAATAGAGGGAGCTAAATGTCAGCTAATTAAGCAGAGCTGAGACCATAAAAGATCTTGTGAGTTAAAAGTTAAATATTAATATCGGTTTCAAACTTTATGAAAAGCTGGCTTAGTGGCAGGGAAGCAGAAGGGATATATATCCAGCGTGCTCATGACATTTTCTGTTTCTAGTTAACCTCGTAGCCACATCGACAACTAGCTGAAGTTTTCTTAAAGCAAATTCTGGAAGAGCAGCCAATGAGGAATTATAATAACCCTTGAGGTGACACAGACATTAATGAAGGAAGAAAGAAAAGGATTTTGATATGGCAGTGTTTCTTAAATGGTAAAAAAATAAAAGAAAAAAATTCTTCCTTGTCATATTAAACGTGACATGAGCAAAAGGTGAGAGTTCAGCCTTGGTGCTTGGCAGGACTATATTTATCTGACTATACGTGTTGATCAGTTCTGCAATTTCTTGCAGTCAGGACCGAACTCCAGCCCGCACCAGCCTTRCAAAAGCACAGGAGCAGAGCTGGGCAGCCACAGTTATCAGGGCTAAACACACCAAATACAAGGTCAGCACCATCCACTTGCTGTTGATGAGGACTGAGGGTTGGGATGTAATTTTCAGCCTGACACTGGTGCTCATAAGGAGGGGGAGAGTGAAGGCTGAGCTCTCTGCAAATTGTTTAGTACAGCTTAACCTTKCCCAGGCTACCTTGAGCCAAACTGTTTTTGCATCTGACTTTCATTATGAGTGTTGCTCATGAGGAGCTGTGTTGGAGGGGTGACTCTCAGCCCTTGTTGGGATCCCCCGTGCTTGGCCTTGCACAAGGAGCAGAGTTAATTGGTCCCAAGTTCATACTCCATCATCACCCAMCAGCTGATGCAGGATCACTGCTCCTTCATTATCACAGATTGAGAATGGGCAGATATGAAACACCTTTGCCTTGCCTTGGCCAAGTCTTAACCACATGGCCATCTCTTCTGGCCTCCACAGGGGTGGTAAATTACTAGAAACTATTATTTGGGGACAAAAAAAGATTGATTAATCCRGAGATGGAGACTTGTCTCAACTTCTTTCCCTGTGGAACCCATATAATGATGACTAACATTCACTTCTCCACTGCACTTAGCTGAATTAGGGGCTTTCTGAGCTGTGCTCAGATATGTTGGCCAGAAGCAGGACAGTGTGGTTGTAACCCTAGCCCACTCCTCTCTCTGCCCATGGCAGCGCACAAAGTGAACTGCAAAATACAGTCCATTTCATCCATCTTGACACTCCTGACTCTTCCAGAAGAAGAATCAGTATAATTCCTAATCTGTGAAATTTAGGACTGATGGATGCAAATAGAGAATCCCATCATATTGCATGAGTCTCTGGGTGCCTTGTGCTTACGTGGCTAAAGGTAGGGAAGAGCTGGGAATGTTCCTACTGTGAGGCGTTATTTATCAATATATTTCATGTGTGTTCTTCCTTCCTGATTCCCCCATTGGTAGTGAATTTCAGAATATAAAACGGATAGAAATATAAAACGGAACGGTGTAGGTTTGGTAGATTTTATGGTTTCAAATACCTTCCTTCCTTCCAGTGCCCTGTGCCTAATCCCAGAGCAGGCAGTGGTGCCAGCCCTCAGCCCCCGGCCTGTGGTGCTGTCTTTCCTAAAGACACCTCCCATGCRTAATTAAACCCCAACACTCAACTTGTACTTTAACACTTTTACCCAGAATGGGCTTTGTGCTTCCCAGAGCCTTCCTGGCCACGTCTTACCCACCTGGAAGCAGAGGGACTTGTGGTCACCTGGGGATGGCACAGCCTGGGAGGATGGTAATGCTGCCTGGATCCCCGAGATTGTGAGAATATGTGAGGTTGGTTTTCTCGGGGTAATTTTGCTTTGACTTTCAAACCCTTAACTTTTCATGCCAAGGTAAGATCACACAAGGAATTTTGAGATAYTTAGTGTTTTCTGAGTAAGAGTGATGTTCCATATGGCCTTTTACTGTAGTCTTCCKCAGGGCAGCCTGAACACACCAGAGCACTTTTCCAGGGATAATAACTATCTGCCAGGCTTGAAACTGGGGTCAGAAATCAGCTGATGGTGGTGAGCACAGCCAGGACATTTCAAGGTAGCACATGAAAGGATGACAGCCAAGGTCATTCCAGGCTGAAMTACACTTATGTTGGGGACTCCTGAGGGGAGGGAGAATGCTTGGAAGGATGTAAACTGGGGCAGGTTGTGGTTGTGAAGCTTTCTGGTATGATACCACAGCCGAGTGCACAGGGCATTTCCTGTTTTCAGATTGCCTCATCTTCCCAAAATGAGAGACCCTCAYATTCTCACTGTGTGTTGCTCCTGTACAGTAAATCCTTAAGTTCTCAGGAAACCCAGCTGTCCATTGTGTCCCAGATTCAAAGGTGGGACAGATGCAGATCTGTCTGCCTGCAGCCCTGTCCCACACTGAACCTCTAAGGAATAAGAAAGTGGTATCTTTTCCCCATCAGAAGAGGAATCTTTTTRGGTTAAGACTGCTTCTCCCTGGTGGGGTTTTGTCACCCTGGGTCATTCTGGCCAGAACTGCTGCACTGTGGAGGGTTTTAAAAGTACTGGAGGAGAGCCCTGGAATATCCACATATGGAATAATGAGCTGCTCTCACCKTAGTGGGATGCAGAGTCTGGGACTCCAGATGGGATGCACTGTGGGCACGAGCAGTCACTCACCTCTCACTGACTTTGCAGAGTCTTCATGGTGGGAGATGTTCCTCCATCCTCCCATCCAATCTGCTCATACAATTCCACCTATTTTCCTTCTTCAAACAGTAAGGACAGAGCTCATGTTTTTAATTACATATTGGTACAAAACTTAATGTCATGGGCTGCATTATTTCAGGCGGCTCCTGAAATAGTGCAGTGATGGAAATAACAAAAATTATYACAGTCTCTGGCAGTCTGTCTTTGGGAACGGTCTTCCATCTCTCCTGAAAAGCCTGTAAACAGCCASAGGAAATCCCTGCCCTCAAGAAACTGAATGAACACCTTGATTCATTCGAAGATGATGATAAAAAGACAAAACACAAATAGCTGAGGTCAGCCTTCTGATCTTTCACCTTTCTGTGCAGATGAAAACACAGATTCTTWGCCTTTGAGCCCTTCAAACCATTTCCTGATGCGCTTCAGCAATGGCAACAAGACTTAAGCTGCCATAGTTCAAGGGAAGTCTGCTTGAAAGCCTCTTTTATACTTCACAGCTTTGGGTTTGAGTTCCATGTGACAACTGTTTGTAATAAAATATTAGTTTTCCTTGGCTGGAAGCTGATTTGTCATGGCTGCATTCTACAAGGCGGGTGGGTTCCACTGGCTGATCGGGGTCTCAGTAGTGAGTTTTTTGTCTGCATGGACATTGCCACCTGCCCCATAGAGATCAAGACCTTGTCCAAGAAATTAGGAAGGGTGACTTCTAAGCATGTGAAACACACAGGGAGAATTTTCACAGAATCATAGAATGGATTGGATTGGATTGGATTGGATTGGATTGGATTGGATTGGATTGGATTGGATTGGATTGGATTGGATTGGATTGGATTGGATTGGAAGAGACCTTCGAGATCATCCAGTTCCAACCCCTCTGCCATGGGGAGGGACACCTTCCACTAGACCAGGATGTTCAAAGACACATCCAAGTTGGATTGATGTCCGGACACTTTCAGTTGTCTAAAGCTGTAAGGAAGATGTGAAAGTATGATCTCACGGCTGACCTGTCCTGGTCATTTATTTACTGGGTGACCCAAGGAACAAAAGCATGTAGCTGAGGTTTTGTGGCACCTTAGATATAGCCAGAGCTTTGCATACAGCAGTATGGTCTGGAGGCACCAGGGGTGTTCTGAGATGCCAAATCCCCATGATGAGTTACCATTTACAGCAATGCTTTTGGGCTTTTCAGACTCTGTATAAGCCACAGGTCTGTATGGATAATATTTATGGGAACATCTCCAGAAAGTATCCAGAACTCCTTTCCAGAGTGCTCTCTTCCAGCTCCACAGACACTGGGAGTTGARGCATGTGTTGTGGCATAGCACTCTCCTAAAAGTTTAAAGTGCTCCATTCTCTTCTTGATGAGACTTATTTTATATCAGGAAAGTTGCAGGGATTTGAATRAACTTACTCTTGATGCTCCCAAAGGAGAAATGAATCCAACATCTTGAAATAATAACAAAGGAAGAGTTTTTCTCATTGTCTAWTGGTCCAAATAATTTCTGACTGCAACCATTTCTTCCACAAGACTGTTRCTCTTTGTCAGGTTTTAAATTTTTCTTCCATAAATCTGGATAGCAGAAGTGCATCAACCTCAGTGGGACACAGAGACTTCATTTAAAACCTMAAAAAATCCTTAAAATATCTGTGGTTTTCTATTTCAAAGGCTTTTTCATCATTCTCTACTACCTGAAGGCAGTTCTAAGAGATGCTTCAGACAGAATATAGGAGTTAYCTTTACACCTTTTAAGAATGGATGATTCTTGGAGAAGGTGGGCTGTATAGAAACACATTAAGAGCTGATCTCTCCGTATAAAAATTCATTAACAAATCAAGGCAACTCACTGAATATTTTGAGTTTTTCTTGTACAAGTCAAGAACAAATCAGCAGATCGTTTATCATGGGTACTGCATGAATGTTGTCCATATTAACATGAACATGTTTCTATTTATCTGCAAGTTCCCAGTCCTAGGAACAGTTTTTTCATCACCAGGTACTATCTCTAGCAGCTCTTGTTTAGGATTATTAGGTCTTGGATGATCAATGAGTTATTCCTAAGATACACAGGTATCTTATCTTTTCTCTTTTTAGTGTATTTTCCATCTTCTGCCTCCTRCAGAGGRAAAATACCTGAAAAARCTTAGTTTTGTSMMRSAAAACACAAAGCTCTGCTCCAGAAMAGCATGGCTCCAAGYTTCCTGGTGGATACCATCCTTCAGAAATCAGTAAGAGTGAGATTTTCCAACTTTAGTTCTGCTTTTTGTGCCTCTGAGACCTTGAAACACAACATCCATCTCAACATTTGGCTCCAGTGTTTCTTCTGTAGCAAAACCAGGACCACTAAAAACAGTAGAAGCTTGTCCACAGAGACTTTTGTAACTTCAGAAGGCGTGGATCCTTCCATAAAGAAAAGCTGTGGGTTGAATGATGTCAGACAGGTGTGTCTGACAACGGAACAATCAACCTTGAGCACACTTTTACACCACGCAGCCCACTCAGTACTCCAAGGCTCACMGATATCCAAAAGGCTCAAATTTGGTCCTTACCCTCTCTGCAAATGAAGACTCTGTGCCACTGTCCCTTCTGAGCCGTTTGTATCCTTCTGAGTGCTTGTGTCTTCTCCAGGGCAGCTCCAAAATCACAGGGAGAAGCAAAGAGGGAAAGCCTAGTGAGGAGCCAGGCTGTGGAAAAGAAGACAGTCTGGGGCAGAGTCAGGAAAACTGAATAAAACCTGAGGAGTGAGGAAATAGGAGAATGAAGACAAGAGAGAGAAAAAGTCTAGTGTGGATCAGGAGTTAGAGCAGGGCTGCATGAGGCACAAGGGGTACCAGGAACTGGAAGGAGGAAAACCCAAACCAGTTGAGCACAGGAGCAGAGAGATTTAAATGTACCAGGCAAAATCAAATAGTTGATGATTTTTTGTTTTCAYGAATGACCTTTTAGAGGAATATTTAGTAAAAACAACTGAACAAATCAGCAAAGTTGTTCAAAATTTAAGAAAAGTATTGAGTGTCCTTCCCCCAAACAACCATGACAGTAGTGAAGGTTGTACTGTAGCAACTGCTGTGRAATGCAGGAAACACTGGGCTGCACTTCTTTGCCCCTCAAAGGTGAGAAAAGTTATTTGTGAAATCAAACGGGAACCAATATACCTGAAGGAAATTACRTAAAAGCTGTGTTTAAACCAAGTTACAGGGAGAGAAGAAGAAAAACTCAGTGTATTAAAAAAGACAAAGCCAAAACGCAAGCTCAAATAGGGATAGCAGAGGTGTGTTTTACAACAGCCTGTGATGGAGCTGGTGGTGAATGTGCAGACCTGAGCAGAGCCTTGGCAATGCTGTGCCAACTTKCTGCAACATTCAGACCTCACCCCAAAGGTGATATGCTCCAAAATGGAGATATCTCTACAGAGACTCCAGCTGACCCCAAAAAAGCCTGGCTGAAGAAATGGATGAAGGTTTGGGGAGACTAATTTTGGTTCCTTCCCTGTGTGGGAGAAAGCTGAGGACACAGGTGTAAATCCTTCTTGCTGCCCATACCCAACCACTCCCACGCTGTTTTATTGGAAATACATTCCAAAGGCATCCCAAATATGGTCCAGAAAATGATGGCTTTTATGCTGACCCATTTTCCCAGCACACCTTCCTGGGAGCCCCAARTATCAGGGGGCAGTCCGAGGCATCCCCAGCACAGCATCCTACACAATGGGAGGATCTTCAGCACTGGAGATTAAAGTTCCTTCCTTTCTTAAGGCTGGTACCAATGTTTCTGAGGAGATAAGGACACCCTGAGTCCTGCCAGGAGTGGGATGGGAAGAGCGAGTGGGCTGGGGTAGGAGATGAGAGGTGAGACAYGGAGGGAGAGACAGCTCTGGAGGGAGCCAGGAGCTTTGTGGGGACACAGGTGACAACTGACCTCTCCCTTGGGGTCCATCTGGAGGTTCACATGCAGCCTGTGAGGCTGGGACAAGAAAGGCCTTTACCCTTCTCCTCATTCACAGACCCCCGTGCTAGAACTGATGGCGTCACCTGAAAAACAGCAAATTTCCCTGTAAAATTTTCCAAACTTTCCAAGTTCCATGGGTTGCTTTACAGCCCCCCTGACCCTGCTGGAGGGGTCTCTCCTCTCCTCTCCTCTCCTCTCCTCTCCTCTCCTCTCCTCTCCTCTCCTCCCAGTGATACCCAGCACAGCGTTTCCTCAGGCCTTTGATGTGATGGCTGCAAGAAACCCACTGTCAGTCACAGGCCGCCTGTGCCCACCGCCCGTCTGGAGGTCTTGTACTTATTCATTCTCACCACAGCTCCAAGTATTCATTTTCTTGCCCCRGGAAAGGTGTTTAATTATTTATTTGTGTTGGGCCTGGGCTCGTAATACTTGGGTGCACACTACAAAGCCGTGTGCGAGGAGCCATTGCGGGCTGCCAGGGCCCATCAGGGCCCGCTCACCCCAGGCCCCTGACAGGATAACTATCCCCATCGACTGCACATTAAGACACACATTAAGAAAAAAGAAAGGTGAGGTTCTCCATGTTTGTAGCACTGTTGAAGGTAATGGAGCTGACATGCCCGGAAAAGTTAACCTGCAGAGCCTTCAGCAGGGATATCCCAGGGAGCCGGCTGGGGTTGGRCAGGAGAATGAAGCTGGCTTTGTTGTGGGCTCTGCTGTCCCCAGCCTTGCTGGCACTGGCCAGGACATGTCCCGGCATCACAGTGCCACCTCCATCAGCTGCTGGGCACYGCAGTGTCCTGTGCTGGGGGTGCTAGGTGCTGCTGGGCACTGGGACAGCATTAAAGTTAATTAAAGCTGGTGCTTTTGGAGTGCCCTTTAATGTAATTTTCCTTTTAGCTGTAGGAATTCATCTCAGCAAGCCTGAAACTTCTGTGTCCCTGCTTTGGGCTCGGTGCTCTGTCTGGTGTCTGCCTTTACTAATACCTGCAAAAATGTCCCTTCCTCTGGCCATGGGAGTTTGTCAGTTGAGCCATCTCATGGCACGCTCCTGGTGGCAGCACCATGAAGCCAGGTCCTGCCARGAGCGGGTCAGATCTGCTCTCCAGCTGGGTGGGACTGACAGAGCAGGATAGGAAGCACCAGGGATGCTCAGGGTCTGGGTCATACCTATGGGGCTCCTGTATTCAAGCTGTGATTTGGGCTCATGTTTCCCCACGTGTGCCACATGTTTGGGTAGGTGTTCTTCAYCCTGGAGCTGCTTTCTGTTGGTTCAGCTTGGGAGATGGATGGAATTGCATGTTTTTGTGGAAAGCCCTCAGTACTGGCATGGACTTAAACCCACAAAGGTTGAAATGTTCTTGTAAAAACCTTGTTAGAACAAGGGCTCTCTACACAGCATGGCCAGGACTGGATTGCCAGTGATCCAAGTGCTGGGGACACCCATCTGGCCCCTCACGTATTCACCCACCCAAAGGAGACTCCCACCCTGTTCTGCCCATGCCACACTCATCGCTGGGCTCTCCCCTCACAGCCCCCCATGCTCACCCTCCCCACTGCTACTCCTGCCAGCTGGAATGCTGCACCACAGGGATGGCAAGGGGAACCTCAGCAGATGTCTACTGTTTATCCTAACTTTTATAGTGAAATTTTGCTTATTCTTAAAGCATAAGAGAAGCTGCTCCTTCCTTCCAGCCCCCTGCAGCCCCCTTGCCAGGGCATGTKTGCTTTGCAGCTCTCTGCTCAGGTAGTGGTGCAGGAAAACAGCGGTGCTGGACCACAGTGAGGTTCTGCTCCACCATGAGCTGGAGCTGGATTTCAGCAGCAGGATTTATTAATCCTTWACCGGGGATCTAAGAAGCAGTCGGATGCACTGGAATTATGGCAAGGGTCTGGGAGTCCAGGGAGCTCTTTGCACTGCCTGGTTCTGACACCAACTTCTTAGATGACCTCAGGCATGTCACTTTGCTGATTCCTACCTTGATCTCCCCATCTGGCAAGTGAAGATAATTCCGTCCTGCCCCACACGGCTGTTGGGAAGATAAGTTCGTCATCATTTTCCGAGGTGGCGCGATGCTACGGGAGATGGATAATGAGACAGACAGAAAGATAGCTAGATAAATCAATCTCTTCTCATTCAAGTGAAAGCAGGCACTGCAGGTGCAGCGTTTGAGATTAATCATCAGAAAAATTAGTTCCCTCAGTATCTTTTCAGGAGGAAGAAACAGCCGTAGGGCCCAGTCCTGAGGAGAGTTATGCACATGAGTAACCTTAACTTGAATTCAAAGGCAGTGCACAAGTAAAACTGCTCATGTGAGCGAGCGCRYGCTCCACTTGCAATTTCTGAAAACSCCTAAATAAATGATGTGTCCCAACTGACATGTGTCCCTAAGTCACCGGGATGCTTTTAAATATTTCCCTCAGACATTTATTTCTGCYCTTTATCAGCCAGTTTCTTTATTAGCAGCTGGCTTCCTGAGAAGCTGATACAGTGAAACAAAAAAAAAAGCACAAATATGTTGCTCATGGGTCTACATGTGTTGTGGTTTTATATATACTATAAATGTGTTATTCATTCAAACTAACCTGTTACTCTTTCAATAGCATAAATTATATCTTGTCCTATTTGAAACCCTGTCAAATGCATTTATATTCTTTTTTTTTCTGTTTGTCATATCAGAAAAGGGGAATGCTACTGGCAGCAAAGTGTTATCTGAACTTCTCCACCACCATGTCCTATAGGAATCACCTTTTTTATCTTCAGACCAGAACATGAAGCCCTTTAACAGACCAGACTGGAGTGAGGAAGTGAATAGGGTGATATATTCAGTTGCCRTAGCTGCCATATGGTGCCAACGTTGAATGAAATAAAATAAAAGTCCAGGAGGACTGGGAATCAATATTGGGACAGCCCGCACAACAACGCTGACTCTGGGAAAAGAAAAAACCCAGCACTGGCAGAAGATGGCAAAAAAAAAAACAACCCCAAACGGCCAAAAATCGCCTCTGCAGAGGCAGAGGCGAAATGTCGCTGAAGGGGAAGCCAAAGCAGCGCCGTGTTGGGATGTGAGTGCGCGCAGGAGGCGCGGGAGAGCCAAACGAGGCAGTGCGGGCAGCGGAGAGGGGAAACTCATCGGAGCGGGAAGTGGCGAGCAGTCGGAACGATCGGCAGGACGAGAGGAAAGGCGCTCACCCGGCTCAGCCGCGCCCGTCCCGGGCTCTCCATCAACCTTCGGGGTCCGGCGGCATCAAAGGCAGCGCCCCGGAACGGGGGCAAAGGCTCGGCAGAGAGAAAGAGCGAGGAACGAAACCCAAGCGGATGCAAACAGATAGGACAGGATTGTAAGGCACCGAACGTGCGCTCAGGGATGGAGGAAGATGCTGCAAACCTTCTGGGGTTCCGTGCGTGCTGTGAAAAGGGTGGCTGGGAATGTGGTGTTTTACAGATGTGAGAACAAAAGATTTTGG
>NW_026623372.1:489262-495410 GCF_030028575.1 Malurus melanocephalus | reverse complement strand
AGAAAAAATAAGGAGAGAAAAAAGCCACACACCCCCAACTCTGTCTAAAATTTCTTATAGTCGAGCATTCACAAGGAGTTACAAGATGCTCACTAGGCTGAGCACATTTCAGAGCATTCTCATATCAATATTTCTTCCACTTTTAGTTAACAGAGCCCTCCCATTCTAATTAAAATAGCTTCATGAGGACTGAGAGTTGATTCCAGAAACTCAAGCTATCAACACTGGCAGGTTTATATATATAGAAAAAAAAATTAAGCTACCAGGAAACCAGCACCCAGGAGTGCCAATATTATCAGGAAAATTAAAAGGGCTTTGAAATCGCTCCCAAGTGTCTTGAGGAACTTTGAGCCGCATCCATTTCCTGCAGAAAGCAGGTCTGAGGGAGTAAAATGCTGCAGAGATTTCCCCCTGCACAGGATCTGGCCCTCATTTCAGGTGTATTCAGGTGAAATAAATACAATGTGCTAAAACATTGGCTATGGGTCAATGGTGATCTTGCAGCCGCAGTTGCTGGAAAACAATTTTYAAAAAATGGACACTGAAGCTAACAAAAGGAGCACATCCCGTGGTCCTTCTGGAAGTGGATTTAATTCCAGAAAGAAGGCAAAGGGTAGGAAAAAGCCTGCCTGGATGTAAATCTTCAGGCAGGTATTTTTATATGCCAATGAGAGGGAAATCTGGTAGATCTAAAAGGTTGGTATGTGCTGTGCATACTGTATTTAACAAAAGTCTGCAGAGGAGAAGGAGGAGGAGGAGGGAAAAGAGGAGGAGGAGGAGGAGAAGGAATACTGTACAGCCACCAGCGCGAGAGGAAGCAGGGGGACTCCTGCAAGAAACCATAATTAAGCTGCAAGAGACTCCTGCTCCTCTCAAAATGAAGAACAGAGAGAACAAGAAGAGGCCAATGTGGCTTCATAAGGGACTGTGCAAAGATCTGAGGCTTTAATTTTTTTAATTAAAAAAAAAAGAAAAAAAAAAGCTGTAGTCAAAATTAGAAAGCAAGAGGGGGCAGGGGAAGAAATCAGACAAGCAGACTGAAATTCAGTTAGGGATTATAGGGGAAATAATAAGGATGGGGGGGGGGGGAAGAATTTAAAGCTAACCAAAAAACTTTATAAGGGTTTTAAAACATATGTCAAAGGGAAAAGACATTCTAGAGAGACGGCAGGCCCATTAATTAATTAGAAAGAGATTAAATTAAGGGTGAATAAAAAATAGCTGGACTGATGAACTTTTAAAAAATAAATTATTTCTGATAAAAATAGCATTAATTGAGGCAATTTTTGTARGAAGGTCAGAAAACTTTGTAAAATAAATAAGCAAGCAAAGGTAAAAACAATGGGAAGACATATAGCAATTATCTGCTCAAYTTTTTTCCTGCTTTTTGGTCGTGGGCTATCTGGAAGGGTATTACAGCTTTCTGAGATGTCAGGCATTAAATAATGTTGCATAGTGTTTTCTGAAAATTATTTGTGAAGCATGTATTGATGCCAAGTTGTTTCCTACAAGGATTTGCTCCTCCAACCTGAGGCTGAGGGGGTTCCTCTGAGTGGACAGAGAGGTCAGAGTCTGTGTTGGTCTTCCCTGAGCCAGGGGGTGGAAGCCTCCCCACCAGRAACCAGCTTTGCATCAGCCAGCCTCCTCCAGCATCACATCATCACATTTTTTCCCCTCAAAATATCCTTCAATATTACTTTAAAATGGCTTTTCCGAAGTAAACCTACAACAAACTTGTTTATCAGAATATCTACAGGATCTGAAATGGAATTTCTTAAGGACAAGCAAAACAAAAAAAGTAATTCAGTCTGATTCTACAAAATGTGTCCATGTATATAAATCACCTAACCTGGATTTCTTCAGCACTAAGGGAATTAGCTAATAAATTTCCTAAAGCACTGCCACTTTATTTGCTTTTCTTAATGAAAAGCTGAAGAGTCATAGGAAAATTAGGAGGGAAATATTCTGATGCCAGAATAAAACTGGTCCTGCCTTTCTAGAAAAGATAACAGATCTGCTGTACCAATTCAAGTAAAGGATCAAACATTGTAAAAGAAACATCAGTTGGAGCTTGTCTGTGTAAAATAAGCCACTCTGTCACTACCCACCACTCTGCACCCCCAAAAAAGAAAAAAAACAAACCCAGTCAGACTAAGAAAAAGTGTACCTTTCCATTGACTTTGGTGGGATTGGGAACTTAGAAGTTAACAGAGAAAAGAAACAGCATGGATTTACATAAAGCAAATTTTGRCCACCAAACACTGAGTTACATTTTATAGAAATAGAAAATTTGTGAATTCAGGTCTGATGCTCAAAATATGTGGGATTATTCATGTGAGCAGAGTTCAGGACTGCTCAGTTGGGTCCTTGGATTTTAATAAAACAGTCACTGCTGTCACCCAGCGTCTCACTCCCAACATTAATTCAGATTGACGTGGCTTCGAACGTCTCTCAGCAGAAAGAGCAGGGGAATGGCCACGAGCTGATTTGGGGCAGCCTCYAGTGACATCTGAACAGGGCAAAACCCTAATGCAGGCCCTGCCCAYGCAGGTGAGGATGTGTGGGTGCACTTGGCAGCCTGTGATGGGTTTGTTTCACCAGTGACATCCTTTRCACCATGTCACCTGTCCCTCCTCACCACAGCCCCGCTGCAGAAACCWGCTGCACATCAAATAGAAAGGATTCTCTACCTATTACCAAACTAATGAGTGTTCTAACATGTGCTTCATCCCATACCCAAGCACTGGYATTGACTTCTAAAGGCTATAAACATGTGCTGAAATGGTTCTCTGAACGGGGAGMTTGTTTACCAACCGTTTCACTGATCTAAAGGAAGACGTGAATGTTTTGTGGATGTAATATGCAAACTGAACTAAGCTGTGTGGGTTTGAAAATCCCAAATATGAAAGCAAAAATAATGTAAAGGAATCTGAARAGGCAGGAAAAATGAGTGGGGAATAAAATGAGATTCAATGTAGAAAATAGAAGTTACGACATTTTGTGGAAAAATAATCTAAACCYCAGATATTCAATCAGCGATAAAAAGCCGAGAAGCCGTAATGCTGTGAGAGATCTAGAGATGATAGTGTGGAGTAAATTAGACATGAGTTTGCCTTGAGATATGGCAGCAAAAAAAGGCCAATTTGATTCGGGGCTGAAGACACCACAGCACAAGGAGGTAATAGTCCGTCTGCATATGGCTCTGGTGCGGTAGCGCCTGCAGTATTTAATTATGGGCACCATATTACCTGAAAGATAGTGACAGATTGAAAATTATTCAGAGGAGAGCAATAAAAATAGTTCTGAGGCTGGCAGGATTGAGTTATGAAAAGGCAGAATAATACAGACATGGGGATGATGCCAGAAGGTGCTTATCCCCACAAGCARGAGTGTGTCATGGCAAACCTGGGTCTGTCTTTCACCATTTCTCTCWTTTCAACACCAAATTTGGTATGTTCATGGCCCACAGGATCAGCCTCTGGTGAAGAAATAGGCATGCAACAAAGTGGCTGCAGGAATTCKTGGCTTCTGGACCCACTTGAGGTGTGAATTGAGAGACAGGAGCAGAAAAGAGAAGAAAGAAGAAGATAGCAAATATTGGAGCTGAGATTCATGTCCCTTCCTCCACTGAAGCCCCTGTTCTGGGGTGCTAAATCAGGTGGCAATAAATACCCTTGAGAAAGGAGATTGAAACCCAGGTCATGGCTTGGGGGACACCCTTTGTGTGAAGCATCTCTCCACCTCCAGCCCAGGGCAGAAGGGAGGGCAGGAGAGCCACAGATGCTGCACAGCCAGACCTTTCCCTGTGTGTCTGACCAGCCTGTGAGCWGCCATGGAGAGATGGGTGGGAGCTCCTGGATAACAGCAAGTCAAAGAAAAAGGTGGAAAGRAGAATGGGAATGAGAAAGGCACTGTGCAAACAGCAGGACACAGGGATGCTCAGGGAAGGAAAGGCTGAGGATAGAGGGATGGAAAACAATAACCTTTGTGGTTCTAATATCAACACAACTGAAAATCTTGAAAATTGATGCTCTTGCGCCTGTTTGAATTTTCTTGTTTCTTTTATTTTTTCCCTCAGCTTTTTTTTTCCAGTGGTATGTGATTATATTTGTCAAGAAAGGGTGCTTCACAGAAGGTGCAGGACAGAAAGAGGATCCAGACTAGGGAGCCCAGGTGTATGGAAGAGTCTTTGGGAGTTGATACAAAGGTTTGCAGAGAGTAAGAGGAACCTGTTCTAACTTTCTTTCTGGAAAAAAATAATGTTACGAAGAAATAAGAAAGGGCCACAATAAGAGCTCTTTGTTACAGTGAGGGAATATCTGGTACAGAAGTTTTGCAAATATGGGCAACTTGGGGAGCAATTAGACATGGGGTGCATTTCTGAGCAGGATTGTTCTGCTATTGGGGCAAATGGGGATGTTCCTTTCTAAATACCTTAAATATTTCTAATTTCTAATTAGAAATATTCTAATACCTTAAATCATCCTTTGATGAACCTTGTCAGAAATGATGAAAAGCACAGTTTAAAGGTAAGAGCAGTGRGCACATACCCTGTAAACAGAGCCAAGTTTCCATGTGCTGGTGAGGGACCTGACCATGTTGAGTACCTTGAGGTGGCCTGGCTGTGAGGTGGTAACATCTCACTTAAACACACCACTCTCACTTCCAAAAGCACCTGTGGGTGTTTGTTTCAGTTCTTGCAGATCTCTCTTCTTTTTTCCTGTGCAAGAGAAGTGTTTGGTTTAATACACAGGGTACAGTCAGGATCTGTCTGGCACTCAGACTCTGGCAAGCAGCTCTGCTATCACAWACAGTTTTTTTCTGTGTCTGAGAGTAGCATGACATCAGTGCCTGAGCACAGATTCATGCTGTGTCTTTAAGGTTTCCCTGGATTTGGGGCATGTAGATGCTGCTTTAAAAGCACTGTCATTTCCAGTGTTTGAAAGTGACTCTTTTTCTGAATAGTATTTCACTGGGGATTTTCCTTGAGAAGAGAACAGARCTGGATGAAAAGAGTGCAGATTTACACACTTCTTCTCAAGTTGAGCTACTGTGCAAATGTGCTTCATTCACATTCCTCTCYTTTTATTTCATCTCATAAATTTCAAACACATTTAWGATTTGTACAGGTTTCCAGCAGCCCTGATAAAGACAAAGATGTTTGTCCCTGTAACAGGAAAACTGGTGACAATACAGGGCAAGAGGCTGAGCCTGCACTGCTGGATCTGCAACCAGCAGCTGCATGCCCCCAAAGGAGCCTCACCAAATCTGGTCCTTGGTTAAGGAGAACTGCTTTGAGCCTTTCCACATTTTACCCAGTGCCAGTTTAATACAAGTACAGATTCAGTGGAAGGACCAGGATYCTTCCTCCCAAGGATCTCCTGTCCTAAGCCATTGGCTGTGATCTCACAAGCATYTCTCCCACAGAGGCCTGGCACTCCTGCTCCAGACAGCCACAAAGTCTCGTGTTCATTGCAATGAACTATAGAAAAATAGAATCACAGGTTGATTTAGCTTGGAAGAAACTTCTGAGATCATTGAGCCCAACCATTACCCCGTTACTGCCAAGTCCACCATTAAACCATGTCCCCAAGTGCTACATCTACATTTCTTTTAGGTACCTCCAGGGATGGGGACTCCACCATTGCCCTGGGCAGTCTGTTCCGATGCTTGACAACCTTTCAGTCAGGAAATTTTTCCTAATACCCAATAGACAGTGATAAGGTCTCCTCTGAGCCTCCTTTTTCCAGGCTGAAYAATCTCAGCTCCTCAGATACTCCTCATCGGATTTGTGCCCCAGACTCTTTCCCAGCTCCACTGCCCACAAGCAGGAGGATGGGAATGCATGTGGCAGGACACAGGACACCGTGTAAACCCAGGTGTGGGAGTGAGCAGGATCACAGGAAAAAGAGGGAAGAAAGWGCATGGCAGCTGCTGTCTGTAGAGTCAGGCCAAACCTGTAAGTCTTATTCTAGATTTCTTATAATGTTTTGTTGATATCTGTGCTTAATGCCTTTGTGGCTCACATGAATAAATGTGATTTATATTTGTTTAATTTCATTAAACATTAAATTACATAAATTACATAAACACGTTAAAATAATTACAATTAATCACACTAAAGTATGATTTATATATAGTTGTCCAC
>NW_026623372.1:484301-488971 GCF_030028575.1 Malurus melanocephalus | reverse complement strand
TTGCTGCAAAATCTCAGGTGTGGTGTGGTTTTCAGTGTTCCATGTCTTGTAAGGGGGCTCATACTCTGGGCACCATTTCAAATGGGTGTCTGAGAAAGTTCCCTTCTGAGCAAATTAACTTTACCATAAWAACAAAAAGTTGAATTTTCCCTGCAGGAGAAAGGCAGTATTGATCAATATCCAATATCTCCTCATGAAGTGACCTTGGGGATGGATRTAGTAGACTTCAGCGCTGAGGACCAAGAGATTTATGAACCATCCCACAGGGAAAGGCAAGTTTGATTTTGTTGCTGGGCTCTGGGGAACATGTATTAGAGATGAGACTGGCAAGGGTTGCAGGGAGGGAAAAAACAGAAGCTTTCTGCTTTTGCAGAAGATAATAATTAAATTTTCCTATTTAAAAGGTAGTTTTATATATATATATATAAATGTATGTATTAAAATAGGGACTGACATGAGACCTGAAATGTCAATGAGTTGTGGGGGAACACCAAAAGTAAAGTGTTTTCTCTGGTGTTTAAAACACAAAAATGGGCTATTTCAGACAAAATGACAACATGCCCTTGGTCTGAAAATCCCAACCTGACCAGACATTTCTGCAATGAAGTTAAATGGTTCTGTTTCTGAGGTGGCAAACGTGCAGTGCTGCAGTGTTGGGTGCACCCTGAAGGACRTGGAGCTGCTGTGTCCCGTGCCCGAGGCAGGTCCTGTACCTGCAACATCCCTCACTGCTCCTTCAACCCAGCCTCAAAAACCTCCAGTGCCAGATTTTTACAGTACTCCCAGGTAACCTCTCCCAGTGCTTAACTCTCTTTATAGTTTGACATTTTAGCTAATATCTAACCTACATTTTTTTTTTTCTGCAAATTAAGCTGATTATTTCTCATTCTACCCCCAGTGGATCTGGAGAACAACTGATGGTGTTTTTCTCTGCAACAACCTTTTACATCCTGGAAAACCATTACCCGACSTCTCTTTCCTAAATTAAACAAACCCAGTTTCATCAGTCTTTTCTCACAGGTCAATTTTTCTAAACTTTTTCGTTGTTCTTGCTCTGCATTCAACTTTTTCAATCATTTTAAAAGACTGATGTCCAAAATCAGACACAGTCCTTGAAATCCAGTTGCTGCTCAGTGTGATATTAACATTAACACATTGCAGGGAGGGATGTATCCTTAGTTTTTTGTGTTTTTCCAGGGTTTTTTTTTAACRTTGTTACCTATTCAGTTTGTGGTTCAGCACAAGCCCCAGGTCCTTTTCTAGAATATCCCATTTCAGTAATGAAACTCWGAGGGATTTTAAATGCATTTCTCGGTCGTGATACCACTGAGGTTTGTGAAACGAAGTTGAAATGAAGGTGGAAAAGCTCTACCTGGTGCAACACAAAGGAACGTATGTAATCTTTTTCATTTCAGTAAACTCGCTTTTAAAACGTCTAGGTTTTAGCATCAAAGACCTAATCCTCTTCAGAAATATATATTACAACATAATAAGTATTCTTTAGGGCTTTGGAAATCATCCCTTAATAAAGTCATAGCACAACTTGTAATGTTACAGCCGATGTCAGATGTTAAGAACTCTGCAGTATAAATTAACATACAAAATCTCAGCGTACGGATCAGGTTTTCCAGGTACGTGGAAGGGCTTGCTATGGTTAATTTGAAATACAGCCGATGCTGTTCATGCATTCATACCCTGCTGGCTTGTTAAAACTGCACAATTTTTTTTGTAAAGAGTATAGTTAATATTTCACACTTTGCACTCCACTGCTTGAGGACAATTTCTTTCCAAACTTCTTCCACATACATTTTTAAATTAAAAGTAGTAGTGTACAAGTTCATTTTCCTCTTATAGTAGTGTGTGTTAAAATCAATTTGGAATGATCCTTTAAGGCATTTCAGRTTTGTTCAAGGCTTTTATATCTATTGACTGATTTTAATTTTGAAAATACTTATA
Source organism: Malurus melanocephalus (assembly GCF_030028575.1). Classification (NCBI taxonomy): domain Eukaryota; kingdom Metazoa; phylum Chordata; class Aves; order Passeriformes; family Maluridae; genus Malurus; species Malurus melanocephalus. The sequence continues at coordinate 487,015 of NW_026623372.1, read as the reverse complement.
CTTCAAGATGCTTACACTATTAAAAGAAAGTTAACATGTTTTTTTTAATCAATCCAGAAATTGTAATAAGGACCAAAATTGTGTTCAGGTCAGATGTTTTACGTTGCCTTGGTGTAATGATAAATGCAGCTACAAAATTAAAAGCAAATMATATCTCTTTTATTACTGTATCTTCTTTTTCATTAGTATAATTGTTTTCCAGATTTTCACTAACCCTAAAAGGATTTTAAACTAACCACTTACAGGTTTGCGTCATTAGATGTGTTCATCTAAAACAAAATATTTGAGAGAAATATATATATATATATATAATTATGAGATTTTTTGGCTGAATAAATAATTGTAAGAGCTTTGGTTTTTGTTAAACTGTATAGGATTTTTCTTTAAAGAAAAAAATTAAAGTTGCTATTTTTCAAGCCAAAAAAAAAAAAGTGCACTGATTAGCAATCCTTTTTCAAACTGTGAGATAAGAGCAAGAAAGAGGAGTGATTTTCTTGCCTCCATGGGGTCCAGAGGGGCTGTATGGAGCCAGGGCAGCCCCACCTGCAGCACCCAGCCCTGGGTGGYTTTGGCCCTTTCACACAAAGCCTTCCTTCTCCCAGACCTTTCTTGTACACATGGACATGTGCATCCGTGATAGAGATCTTCCCCTAAAAACTGTCAGTGTATCTGMTTGAAATGTTTCCATCCTAAAGGATTTATTGCCCATCTTTTTYGAAGTATTCATTCCCCCTTTGCATTTTCCAGCTGGTGCATATCACATACTGGCAAACTTGAGATACATTTTCTTTTTTCTCTCACAGAGAATAAATAGCAAATAGTGGTRTATCTCCTTTCAAATGTATTTCTTCTTCCTCTTTTTAATGATTTTTTTTTCTAAATTCACAGAGCCAATAAACAAACACCAAGGAGACAGTACAACTTCAGTAGCTCTGTAGACACAATGATATTTTCACAAAGCATTTTATAATTACTGTAACAGAGGCATGTCTATCAYGATCGGAGTGTATCAGCTCTTGTGAATACTACAAATGTGGCTGGTAAGATGCAAGTAAGAGCTTTCCAAGTACTGGAGGTAATTTATGCACCCTTATTATGGAAACATTTTCGAGCCTTTGTTTGATTTGGGTGTAGTTTGCTTATTTAAGCATAGAATGTCACTCTGTCATTTCACACTTCTCCACCATCCTCTCTGTTGATTACACTTTGTCTGAGACACATGAAACAATTAGTTATTGATAGAGTTTAAGGTTTATGCATAGGGAAGAAAACAGGAAAATTCACACATTAGGAAACATTGCTGTCTCAGCCAAAAAAAGAARGCTGCAAAATCATACAAGAATATTCACCCTGGAAATATTAGTCCTGGGAATCTAGTGAGTATTTAGAACTAATATGAGGAGAAGGATAGCCTTGTATCTCTGCTAGCGGTGTAAATAGAGAGTGCCAGTGCTCACTCCATTCTAGAGACCGTGGTCATCCTGAAAAAGCGGGCAAGCAATGGGGTTTGGTTTGATGGGGATAAGCACTCATCCTGGAAAAAAAAGGGACAGGCAGAAACCTGCCCAGCTGAGCCAGTTGTGATGAGATTTTCCCATATTTAGGATTGCACACAGGATGCAAAGAGATTGCCAAACTGACGACTGTTGACAAGCCGAGGTGGCCCAGTCTGATGTGGCAACTCCACAGGAAGGTGGCTCTCTGCAGATGAACCCTGAGGATGCAGGACACAAACCCCTCTGCCTCCTCAGCCCCGAGGCTCTCTCCATCCCCCTTGTCATGCATTGGCCTCTCCATCCCTCACACAGCCACCGTAGCTGTTCCCCACCCTGGGGAGCTGGCACACAAGTGACGCCATGCCAGCAATGACGACGGTGCGAGTGCTTGGCTTCCCATCTGCCAGCCCTGCAAACCTCCCAGGGACAGAAGACGCAAGCTCAAGCCTACCCTGCTTCTATTACCTGCCTGCCTTTTTAGGCTGCTCTAATTTGCCAGCATCACGTTAAGTGGGCACCGTGCAGCTCACAGAATTAGGGAGGCACCCTGAGCAGATCCCTTCCCAGGTCTGACTAGCCAGCAGTAATTCCTCGAGAGGTCCAAGGGAGTCTGGAGCACTGGCTGAGAGATAGAGAGCAGGATGCAGCCCCTCTGCGTTCACAGTATCACCTTCCTTTTTCCCCAGGCGACGTGATCAGATAGAACTATAATTATAGGTATGTTGTCATCTGAGCTGTTTGTCAAGAGAGTTATGGATTAACTATGAATTGCCTGGGCTGCAGCAATTTCAAGCAAGCTGAATCCTGCTTTCAGTTATCGCTCTTACATGAGAGTGGTATTTTTAGCATTTATGATTACAAAAATCTCATGTTTGAGCAAGATCTGAGATAAGATTTTAAGACCCTATTTGTCTAATAGTCTCACTGGGATGTATTACTGCCTGCAAAACCGTGTGGGATGAGGTTATAAAAAGTGGTCTCCCCGATCAGGAGATGCTCCTGTTTCTGAGTGCAGAGCTGTGAACCGAGGCACAGCTCTTGCCAGGCAGACGATCGTTGATGTCACTATTTAATAAAGTGACAGTTGTCCTTCACACGGGACGAACCCTGCACCTACTGACACGCAGAATGGAACTCCCTCGACTGGAGTGCTGCAAGGAGAGACCTCTGWGGAGCAGTTAATGCCTGTGGGGACCTGAGTGTCCCCTCCAAATCCCA
>NW_026623372.1:474301-479301 GCF_030028575.1 Malurus melanocephalus | reverse complement strand
GGGAAGCCCCAGGGACACGCGGGTAGTGGGTCTGTCCCCCCGTTCCCGTCGGTTCCCACGCACGGCCCCGCAGTGACGCGGGTCAGCCAGACGCGTGTGTGCATGAGACTCGCTTCTTTTTTGCCTTCCCTTTTTCCTTTTTTTTTTTTTAGACCTTAAAATGTGTCAAACTCCAAATTTAAATTCCTTTCCAGGTCGAGGAGAGGTGGGGCGAGAGGAAGTGAGGGTGGCAGCCGTGGGTAGGCAGGGACGGGCAGCGGGCAGGGACGGGCAGCGGGCGGGGACAGGGGAGGGCAGTGGCCGGGGAGGGCAGCGGGCGAGGGGCTGCTGTCGGGCTCCGGCCGGAGCTGCCGCCTCCGCCGTCTCTTCCTGCCTGAGCTCAAGCAGGCCCCTCATTCCCGACGCTGRGGCCAGGCTTTGGCCGGCAGCCTTGCCTGGGTTTGCCAGGGGTCCCAAAATACGCGACAGAGCAGATTGAGGACGGGCTGTTGCTGGTTTTAGCTGCGAGGCTGGTCTCGGTGTGTGTGAGGGGTGAGCCCAGGGCATGGATACCCCTCCCTAGCGCCGCAAAGCCCAGACCTGTCCCCTCTCCAACTCCACAGAACGCAGCTCCGCTGCCAGGGACCGTCCCAACTTTCTGTACAGAAACCCGGGGCTACCTTCCGCTCCCAAAATGTGTCTTTGTGCTCTTCTGCCAGAGCCAAGGAGCATCCCTCGGGCTGTCACAGCACAAACTTCTCTCCCCCTGCACCCCCCATCATCGCCGGCTGCTGCTCCCGGGCCCGTCCCGGGCTGCCTCGGCTCCATCCMTGAGGGAAGCGGGCACAAATCCTGCCCCGAGCACCCAGGTCCAGCCCTGCACGCGGGTTCCACCTTCCACTCTGCTTGTTTGTTTGTTTGCTTATTTGTTTGTTTGTTTTTAAGACGACGCGAATTTGTTGATAAAATTGACTCGTGGCCCTTTGAAACAAATTGCTATTAACCTTCCCCTTCTGAGCGTTTCATAATCACAGATGTTAGTTTGGAGATGATATCCAAACATCCCAGGGGTACTTTTGATAGCTGCATGGGCGGGGATTGAATGTGGCGGTCGGATATTAAATCAGCGGGATACAGAATTACTTTTTTTTTTTTTCCACAAACCCGAGCTAGCTAAATAGTTTCCCYCTCTAACTCTGATATGCATTTCACAATCAATGGCGCGGACATTTGCATATATAGTGCCTGGGTGTGGGTTTGTACATCGCATGTGCCACATCCTGCCTTAGCAGGGAGCGGAGCGGAGGAACACCTTCACTAAACCTCAGTGCTCAGATGCTCATTGAACAGAGTTACGGGGGAAATACCCTTAATTAATAACACGGAGGGGTTGGTTGGCGCCGGGCAAGTGCAGATGTATTTTTGTTCGGCCCTGAAATACTTCCCTGGGTTGGTTATTTTGTTCGGTTATTTGGTTAGGGTTTTTCCCTTTTTAATTTTTTTTTCTTTTTTGTTATTGGACTCTGCTGCTCTGACTGAAGGGGAAGGAGACTGCCCCGCTAGATGGGGGAGGGAAATCTCAGGGAGAGCTGCCTGCCAGGACAAAAACGCTGCCAGCCGTGCGACTCCAGGGCCAGTCCTGCCTCTGCCCTTGCCCCGGCGCGCCCGGGGAGCTGTGGCTCTGCTTCGGGGCTATTTTGGGGGGTTGAGGTTAAGGGCTTTGCCTTTTCCAAACCGAAAACACTGCTTCAGGAAGGGGTTGTTGCCTTGCTAAAATTGCAAAAAGAGATTGTGCGGCAGCTCCTTCTGTTAAAATTATTTTAAATTTTAAATTATCGAGGGCTAATTCAGCCGTGCCGTCCTTCCCAAGCCAGCAGGGAGCCGCTGCCCGGGCGTGGGAGCGCGTTCTGGAGGCGCACGGGAAGCTGCAGCCGCTCAAAGGGTGGCGAGGGCAGCAGCGGAGCGAGTGCCTCCAAAACTGCGCCTCTTCCCATGGAAGCGTTCCCCAAAATACCGGAGGCAGGTGAGAAGTACAGCCCATGTGAGGCATTCGCTGCTCCCACTGAAGGCACGGCTTACCAGTGGCAAATATTTTGTGTTCTGGTCTGAATAAAATCCAAACAGCAGTGAGATATTGTCTCTCCTTGCTCCGCAGACTGAAGTAGCCTGGAGAAGTTTCACTATTTTTTTTTTTTTATCCTAAAACTGCGTATTCCTGCTAGAGTCACACATCTGTTTTCTGTTACAAGCATTTCTAACTGGGTGAGGACAGGTGGAAAACTCCACTTCTGCCTGCACTCTTAAGAGCAGGGCCAATTTTCCCCCCGCTGCAGGTTTAGTGACCTCCTAAAAATACATAAATATTATCTCCGTGAGACTTATCCACCSTCGTGTAACACACTCACGGTGCCGTTTTGTACTGTCGGACAACGGGAGCTATTTTTCAAAACAGATTTAAAACTCTTCTTTAGTGCCCACTGCCATCAATTTTCTCCCAAGGGATTATAGATCACCTGCTTCCATTAGTGGAGGTGACAAAAAAAATTATATATATATATATATATATATATATATCAAAAGCACGCAAATCAGAGAGGCTGGGAAAATAAAGCAAGAGGGGAAGCAGGAGCCCGCTGTATCCTGTAGCATCCCCACATTCCTGCCGCACTCAGCCCTAGTCCCAGCTCCTCCGGGCAGGTGAAGCACTTAGTGCACCATCCCAGCCGCAGCTCCGCTCCTGGAGAATTCTACCCCTTGCAGAATATATCCCAAAGTAGCAGCTTAAAAAAAAATCAAATATAAAATAAAAWTTTTTATACACCCTTCCCTCCACCATCTTGGTTTTATCTGGGAGCGTGTCCCCTCCAACAGGAGCGACCCTGAGGATGAGTGAGGCTCTGCCCTTCCTCCCTCTCCTGCCTGCAGGAAGCTATTTCGGAGCTCTTGTGTCCTTTGTCACAGCAAGGGGATAATAATTTTATTTTTGTCCAGCCTGTCCTAAAATCGTGGTACTGTGTTTCCCGGGGCTGCCAAGTATTTTACAGGGTGCCTGGTCTCGTGGCGTGGCATCGGCAATATTCCATCCCCTCTTCCCGAGCTCCAGGGTTACGTGKTTTTTAGCAGAGGTTTTCCAAACGCAGCCTGTCAGAGCATCACACCACCGGCTATTTAAAGTCTTGAAAAGGTGAAACCTGTTGACAGTACGTGAGATTAAAGAGATTTTCCTTTCCGTTTTCAGCTCCTTTCGAGCAGGAGGAGAAGTGCCCGAGAGGGGCTCGGTGCCGGCTGGCGTTCATCCTCTCCTTCAGCTAGAAATGAATCCCCCAAAGTTTCCTCATTAAGTCAAAAGCTGATGAAACACCCGACTGCAAAACCACCTCTCTCGTAAATCGCCACGGATTTTACCCCCCCTCCCCCCGTAAAGAGTTGAAACCACGAAATGCTTCTAATTCCAGCTCCAACGCTCAGAAGAGCAGTCTAAAGACTGTATGAACATTTAGAGGTATATATTCCCGAAAAGCTCCATTGTAACATCTGAGTGACACGGTTTTGATTTCGTAATAAAGTGGGTTGTTTGTTTGGTTTTGTTTTTTTTTTTAATTATTATTTAATGCAGTCCTCGAGAATCGAAACACACAAAATGCAGCGAGAATGTTCACAATGTTGAGAACACAGTTGTAAATAGAAACATTCATATTTCATCCGATTATAAATATTTGATACTGCAATTGTAAAATGCACATGTTTTATAAACTGGAGAGAAGAAAAAAAAATCCTTTGCTTGCTTGCTAAAAGACAAAGTCATTTAATCCTGGTTCCTAAGCAGCTGATGATTATTCACAGAAATTAAAATTACAGTTTTTATTTTATAGCTGGATTCTTTCCTTCCATTTTTTATTTTTTTTTTTAATTTTATACTACTATGTACAGTGTGTATCTATTAGAGCTGCAAAATAAAGAGGTTTTAAGGCAAAGCGAGAAGTTTCCHCCCTCCCCACAAACAGCGTCGCAGGAGAACCCGTTCCTGAGCAGCCGCCCACGCACACCCAGGCCCACGCGGGACAAATCCCCTCTCGGGAGAGGGGACAAACGGGTTAAACTCAGCGCAGCGCCTCGAACCCCCCAAAAACTCCGATTACAGGGAGGCGTCTGCGTGAGGAAGGGGGGTRTGGGGAGAAACACCCACCCGCACGCTGCCACGGAGCGTCGCGCCAGCGGGGACCGCGCTGCGGAGGGGAAGGTACAACTAAAAATGTTACTTTTGGGAGGGGAGGGGGGGCTAAAACGCTCCCAAATGTTTCGGGGAGGTGATGCCGAAGTGGAGCCGGGTCCCATCCCTCGGCTGCCCTCCGCGGAGGGGCAGCGGGGCCGTGAGGGAGCAGCTCCCTCTTTTCGGTGATGGGGTTCCCGAAGTTTTCCCAACAAGTTGGAAGGGGGGGGGGGGTGCTAACCCCATCTCTATCCCGCATCCACGCCTGCATTCTGCATTCACGGGCGCCCGTGGCTCTCGTTGGCGGTGATGAAGGAGCAGAGGCTCAGGAAAGGACCCCGGGCATGTTTCAAGACGGTGCTTTGAGATTTGTTTCCCTAACGTTACTTATATTTTTCCCTTCTTTTAAAATTAAATTCTCCTSGTCTATCCCCAAAATCAGCCCCAGACACCCCAACTCCAAAGAAAAAAAAAACAAACCACTACGACGACCCCAAAAAAATTTAAAAAAGAAGACACAAAAAGAAGAAGAAAAAAAAAAGGATAGGGGTGGGGTGAAAAAAAAAGTTTAAACTCATAGAACAAATAGGAGAACTATTTATTCGGTTCACAGTCATGTGAAATGCAGCAATAAAAATCTTTGGACTTCAGCAAAAGTTGTTTTTAATTTTTTTTTTTTGAATTTCAAAAAACAGCGTCCAATGTCCATTAAAACTGCGCTTAAGTCTATAAAAAAGTAACTTAAGCTTAAAAAAAAATCATAACGATAGCATCTAAAAACTCCGTACAGCCAAAAAAAAAAAAAAAAAAA
>NW_026623372.1:471758-473256 GCF_030028575.1 Malurus melanocephalus | reverse complement strand
CTGGAAATCCTCTTTCACTTTACTTGGCCAGAAGCATTCCGCCTCTCCGCTGCAGTGCCCATATGGCRCTGCACGGCCCGATCCGAATCGCCGGGATTATTCTCGGGAATATTATTCTCGGCAGCACAAGGAGCCTTTTCTGCCCGGGCCGAGCCATTGTGAGGATGTATGTTAATTAAATATTAACAAAGGAGAGCACTGGAGAACAATGGAGTAAATTCCAATTCAGCTCGGAATATTACCTCTGAGCAAGAGTTTGTTTTCAGACATTACGAACTAATTTTCGTCTCGTTTTACGATCCTTTCCTCAGCTAGCCGGCTCCCGGGTGAAAATCCTACCTCGCCGCTTTTGTAAGAGAAAGACCCATATTTTTTTTTCTCTTTTCCCTGGGAGCAGATCTCCTGCCTGGTGTTTGCCATGCCTTCCTCCAGTGTTTTCTACTTGTTTTTAATCAGGGTTTTACCGATCTGTCGTGGCCAGTTCTCCTGTCCTCGCGGTAGCAAAAGGACATTTTACTCCTTGCTTTTTATTTTTTAATATTTTTAAATATTTTTTAATATTTTTAATTTTTTTTGTCTATAATTTTAGGCCGTTCTGCCCAAGCCCTTGCCAAGGGACAGACTCTGCCAAAGAACTTTCCCGGCTCTTAGAAATGTCCTCCGGCCCCCACAGAGCTGACCTACTGCATATGGGGGGAAATTAAAAGAAAGAAACGAAACGGCGGCTGCTCGGAGGCCTCTTTTACAGAAATAAACGATCGCGGATTGTTTTTGGCCAAAAAAAGACTAATCAAAACAAGGCGAGGCCTATGGAAATGCCCCCTCCCCTTCCCAAAACCCAGCGCGGGGAGGGAGGGGGGGTATTCCAGGGAAAAGGAGAGCTCTCCGGGAGGATGAGCGGGGAGCCCGAAGCCAGATTTTTTTCCTCTTCTTTGATAAAACTCGTCAGTTGATGGGAAATGCCCCGAGCCCAGGCGGCCTCAGCTCCACCGCAGCGGCAGAGACGGAGAGAGGGACCCCCGTTCCCTCCTCGTCCCTGCGGCTCCGCGCACCCCCAGCCACCCCTTCATTTTCCCGCATTTTCAGGCCATTTTAAGAAACTCACCCACCCGCTAAAAAAAACCCAACCCAAACCAAACCAAACAAACAACATCAACAAACAGAGAAAAACCTCAGAAAAAGACGGAGAGGGAAAAGGGAGAGGGGTTTGCTCCACGCCGCTTGCCGGCCTCGCGGACCGGCGGGGGCTGCCCGGGRAGCCCAGGGAAAGGGCTGCGGCGGTGGGGAGCGCTTACCTGAGGAGGGCCGGTCCGAGTACCGCGTGCAGTACACCCAGGCGGGCCACAGCATGGGCTGGTTCCCGGCGTTGGAGCTGGCCTGGGAGCTATCCGAGTCCGAGCTCACCGACAGGTCGCCGCCGCTCAGCCCCCGCGCCTTCAGGGCCGCCTCCAGCGCCGCGGGGTCCCCCCCCTTCTTGGCGGCGCCGTGCAGGGCCAGC
>NW_026623372.1:466929-471648 GCF_030028575.1 Malurus melanocephalus | reverse complement strand
CCTTCCTCCGCCCGAACTCGGGCCGCAGGATGTTGTCGATGAAGAAGTTGGTGATGCGGTGCGGGTGCGGGTGGGGGTGCGGGGGGTCACCGGGGGGGAGCAGTAGCCCCCGCCGCCCGCCGCCGCCGGGCTCCGCGTCGCCGCCGGACTCCTGCGGCTCGGCCGCCTCCTCCCGGGGGCTCCGGCCGCCCTCCTCCATGCTGCGCGGCCGCCCCGCCGACGGCTCCGCTGCCCGCCGCCGACCGGGCGCTGCCGAGCGCTGTCTGTTGTCGCTGCTGCAGTCGGTTGTTCTTTATTTTAATTTTTTAATATATATTTATATATATATTTATATATATATATATATACACACGCACACACAGGTGTCTATTTGCTTTCGTTTCTCCTGGCTTCGCCCGGCATTCAAAATCCAGAGTTTGGAAAATAAAAAAAAAAAAAAAAAAAAAAAAAAAAAAAAAAAAAAAAAAAAAAATTTAAATTAAGAGTAATTAAAAAAAAATTAAGAGACAAATGCAGGGAGACCCGCAAGCCAGCAGCCGAGCTTGCACCACTTCCAACTTTGCCAAAAAATGAAAACACAGGGGCTCCGGTCCTCCCGCCGCCGCTCGCCGCCTCCCAACGCCGCTCAGCCGCTCGGTCCCGCGGCGCGTTGCCGCCTGCTCCCCCGGCCGCCGCCGCCGCGCCTCATCCGCGGAGGAAAAATTAGCGATAATAAAAATAATAATAATTGGGGAGCGGAGGGGGGGTGTACGAGAAAAAACGCCGGTGTCGGGGCGGGGTGTAGGCGGGCTCTCAGCAGCCGGTGTCCCGCGGAGGGCAGGGCGGTGAGGGGCGCCCCGCGGGGCTCCGGCGGGGGGCGTCCCGCCCTGCCCTGCCGCCCGCCCTGCGCCGCGCTACGCCCCGGCGGCCGCCGCCGCCGCGCCCGGGCACTTCCACTCGGGTTGTTGTCCTTTAGGTTTTAACGGGGCCCCCGCCGCTGACGTCGCCGGCCCGGGCGCTCCGACACGTGCCTCGGGCCAATGGAAGCCCGGGCGAGCGCACACGTGGTGCGGGGCGCCCCGGTAAGTGACAGCGCCCACGCCCCTCCCCCGGACGGGCTCGGCCGCCGCGGGGATGCGCGGGGGGGAGCCGGGGGTGCCCCGCCACGGGGCGCGCACCGCCGCCCCCCGCCCGCCTGTGTCCCCCACCCCGCATCGGCGATGAGTTATCGGGGGTTCAATTGCCCCGGTGTTTACCGGGGGAGGGGGGCCGGCATCCCACAATTCCTTGCAGAAACGCATAAATAATATTAAGCGAGCGGCGGCGATACAAAGGGGTCCGGGGGGGGAGTGGAGCAGGCCCGGCCCGGTGCCCGCGGGCTGCCCGGGGGTGGGGGCGCGTCCCCTCCCCGCAGCGCGGTTCGGCGGTAATTGACTCGTCCTGCCCACAGCCGGACAGGAGCTTTTGATCTGCCCTGACTGCTCCCCAAACGGCATAGCGGCGCCGTGCTGCCCCCCAAAACGCCGGCCCGTCACCCTCTGGACCCCCCAAAAGCCTTTGCCTCTTTAGGACGAGAAAAGTGCAGCTGCTGCTTTGCTTGTCTTCAGGGAGAAGTAATCCAAAACAAAATTAGGGAGCAAAGTGCGGCTGGATGCACTAAGGGTTTGGGGGGGGGGCTGAACAAGCTGAGGGGCGCGGATCCTCCGCGGGGATAGCGAGAGAGGGGCGAGGAGGCGGGGGCGGGTCCTTCCCCCACAGCCATCCCGTTATCCCTCTCCGGGGCCCGCACGGTGACACCGCCCCGACGGGGCGCACACCGAGGAGCTGCGCGACCCCGCCGAGGACCGAGCAGGGTCGGAAGGTGTTGGCTCGGCCCCAGTGTCCGCCGCATGCGGACGGCCGGCTCTCACCCTAAGTGACGTTTTTATTTGGAGGTGGCTTCCCTGCAGTGACACGCATCATTCGCCACCTTGAAGGAAAGGGACAGCGAACCTTTCCTCTTCTTCCTTTCCTTTTCCTTTTTGCTTTCCTTTTTCTTGTCCTTTTTCTTGTCCTTTTTCTTGTCCTTTTTCTTGTCCTTTTTCTTTACCTGTTTCTTTCCCTTTTATCTTTCATTTTTATTTAATTTTAAATTCATCTCCCTATTTTCTTTGTATTTCGCAGCGGGTCGGGTCCACCAGCGAAGACCAGCGGTAGCTGATCCAAAGTTGTTTTGCTCAAACAAGCACCCAGAGGTTAATTTCTTCAAGAGCCCCATGAAAAGCGATTAGCCTGTCTCCTAAGAAGTATTTTCTAATTACTTGGAAGCTCTCGCTTTGCTACTACCCCATAATTAAACGTGTTCAAGGTGCTGCACTTCAAATATTTCGCTCCCGGGCGGACCCAAGTTACCGATAAAAACTTTAAACCTCCTTGAACCGCGCGTTACCTGCCCGCTCGCTGCCGGTACAGCATTAACCTTCCCATTCGTTATTCCGCTCCTTCGCGGGGATATTTATACCCTGCACAGGACAGGGAGGAGAATTCCTGAGGTAAACTCCGAAGTAGGAGATAAACAAAGCTGTACAAAACAATTACTGCATCTGCCTGTCCTCTGACAATAATCCAGCACCTCAGGTATGCAGAAGCAGCGGGGGGGCAGCGGGGGGTGAAGGGGTGATCTGATACCGAACCGAAGAAATCTGAACGGTCTATTTTTTTTTTTCCAAGGTTATTTTTATCTGGGAGCTCAATCTCTGTAAAAACATTCCCCAGCAGCACTACTGCTCGCCGGTCTGCGGTCGCCTCGCAGGCGGCATCGCGGCGTGCAGGGGCTTTTCCTCGGGAACCACTGTGGGTCACAGGGAGATGTGGCTTGAAAATGGGAGTTTGGCTTCGTTTGCTTCTTTGCTTCAGCCTCCCCTCGCAGACCTGGTGCCTGCAAATGTCACCTCTCCGCACACCAGCCATATTTTTTTCCTTATGCTCTCTGTGTAGTTTCAACGAGGCTCGTACCATGCTGCCACCCTTTAAAAAATTATGTTTTCCCTCCCGCAAATAGGTGAGTGTGCGGGTGCAGGGAGCCCCCACACCCTGCCCTTTACTCGGCGCCTTTGGCACTGGGAACTTTCGAAACGGATGACAACCCGGGAGCTCGGTACGGGGAAGGAGGGAGGGAGATTGCGGCCGACCCCCGCCCGCCGGGCTGCGGGCAGGCTCCTGGGCTGCTTGTGCTGCTCCTCGAGCAAACCCTCCTTCCAACTTTCCCTCACACTCGGGGRAAAAAAGAAACCAAAAAACAACMAAATCCCGAGGTGCTGGGAAGCCAAAATGCCTAGAGCAGTAGTGGAAGTCCAGGGAGGTGCTGCACCTCCCACCCTCCCAGTGCGGAATGACTGCCTGCACAACGCAGGCATGCACCAAATTTCACCGGATTTACAGCGATTCCCCAATTTCCAGCCAGTCCCTGCCGGTGCCGCCGGGGCAGGTCTGGCAGTGACGCTACCCCGTGGGCACAGCCTGGGCACACCGCCGCGTCCCCGGCAGTCCCCATGTGCTCCCGCTCACACCCGGCATCATTTTATTTCCAGGCGAAGCTTTGGCAGTGCGTTGGAGCTGATGGCGGAGGGATGGAGTAGAGGGGAAAGGTCCCTGCTCCTTTGCCAGGCTGGCCGTGCCGCARGCGGCGTGCCCGGCGCTGCCCGGCCTTCCCCGGGCTCTCGTATCAATTTTGGAAGGGGAAGACCAGCAGCCACCCCCGCCCAGCCCTGTCCAGGCTTTCCTGGAGCGGGCGGGCCGGGAGAGCTCAGCCAGCACGGCCGCATTTCCCCAGTGCCGCCGGGTTCTTACAGCACCGCCGACAAACACAAAAATGAAAAATATGAAACCTCCKGATTTTCCCAATTGCCCCCATGCCAGGCAGGATGAAGGGCGCTTTGCAGCCGCCGGGGTCCCACCCTGCAGCCTGTCGTAGGACCGGCAGCCCCCATCCATAGGCTTCACGCGGGAATACTTTCCCGTCAACGGGGGCAAACGGACGGGTAGGAAAACCTGGCTTCCACTTTCTTGCAAGATCATGAAAATTTTATGAGCTGCTAGTGGCGAGGGCAGAGCCCGCTGCTGCCGCCCCCTGCCCGGCCCGAGACCGGGCTCSCCGCGGAAGGGGCGAGGGCACCGGTGTGAGGCACAGAGGATGCTGGAAAGGGAACGGATGAGGGTGAATGTCAGAGTCCTGACTCGGGAAGTKGCGTTCGGTCACGGCTGCCGTTCTCAGCAAGGAGTGGCGGGGAGTAGCCATCCCCCACCGCCTCCCCTTCCCACGGGAGGGAGGGTGAGCGGGTGGGGTGGGAGTGCCGGCCCCTGGCTCGCCCTGCCCCTGGCCCGGCCCTGCCCTGGCTCGCCCTGCCCCTGGCCCTGTTCTCTCGCTGCCCCGTCCTTCTGCCCTCCCCCGGCCCCTCTTCTTGCTCTGCCCCTGCCCACGCGGAGCAGCGCCCTCCCCTCCCGCCCACCGGCTGGGACTGGGGACAGCCCTTCCTGCCCCAATCGAAAACAATCAAACAACAATAATAAAAACCTCCAATTTTGTCAAAATTATGTACAAAGTACGGGTAAACAACAGCCCAGAGCACAATAATATGATTGTCAGCGAAAGAAAGAATGCAGAGGAAGAGAAGAGAAGAGAAGAGAAGAGAAGAGAAGAGAAGAGAAGAGAAGAGAAGAGAAGAGAAGAGAAGAGAAGAGAAGAGAAGAGAAGAGAAGAGA
>NW_026623372.1:464936-466117 GCF_030028575.1 Malurus melanocephalus | reverse complement strand
AAAAAAAAAAAAAAAAAAAAAAATTAAAATAGATTAAAAACAAAGCTGGGAGCTAAACCTCCTGCCCACGTCTTTGAGTTACACCCGCAGCACCTTTGCAAAGAAACAGAAATCCAGCCCCACTTTCTGCCACCCGCAGCTGGTTGGGATACGGCCGGTGCAGCCCGACCCGGCCCGTCGGTCCGCGCCGGGGGATGCTCGGGCTCCGGCTGTGGTTCTGTCCCGGGCAGGGCGCACGGTTCCCGGCTGCGACCGGCATCCGGAGCATTTCCCGGATTCGCGGGGCGACGGCCGGGATCACCGTTCGCTCATCTGTGACTGTGGAGGCAGAAGAGCTTCAAAGAAGTGCAAAATTATTTCCCCGAAATCAATTTTATTTAGTGTTAACCAGACGACGCTTCCCCCTGTTTCACACGCACCCGCTGCACAGMAGCGCCTACACGACGGTGCACACCCGCGGATGTCGCGACTGAGGAACGCTTCCCCGCGTCTCCCGTGACTCGGAGGAGTTAATCCATGCAGACACAACAGGAGCTGTTGTGACGGTAGAGTTCAGCAACTCTACACCGACCCCAGCATTAGCAGGGGCTGGGGCGAGATGCTGGATCCGCTCCTGCACTTTCCACATAGGCAGCTAATTCCTCTAAATTCCCTTGGATTTACACCTCGGCATTTACTCACAGCCAGAATAAAGCCACCGCTCTAATTAACTAGGTAATTTCCACTCCGGCTCCCCACCGGATAATCAACTTTTATGGTCTCTCGAAGGCTATTTTCCAGCTGTTGCGGACCGGGAGCCCAGCCGCGCTCGCCCCGCACTGCCGAGGCTCCGGGGTCGGGCAAGCTCCGAGAAAGGTTTTGGGGAGTCCCTGCCCTCCTCAGCAGGACCGGGCTCCCTGCACCTTCCCCGTCCTTCACTTCCCGAGGCTTTCCGGCAATCCGAAGGTGGGGGGCTCCTGCCGGCCCCACCGTGGGGATGGTGCCCTGGGGGGACAGAGTTGGGGGTCCAGGAGAGCCGCCCCGCCGAAGAGACGGGGCTGGGGCCGGGCTGTGGGGCCGTGTGGCTCCTCCCGGTAAAGGTGCGCCTTACCCTGGGGTGTGCCCCCGCCCTGGGCTGCCCCCTTGTCCCTCTCGAGGGACCGGGATGGGCGAGGGGCCGCGGGCGGTGGCGGGGGCATGGC
>NW_026623372.1:434450-463767 GCF_030028575.1 Malurus melanocephalus | reverse complement strand
CCAGGCTGCCGCCGGTTTCTGTGGCTGTCGCAGCCCCCGGTGCCCACCGGAGCGGCCGGCAGTGTCCGGCGGTGTGAGCGGGCAGCACGGCGGCAGCAGCGCGGGGCCGGACCCTGCCGGGGGTTCCCATCACCGGCCTGTCCCCCCAGCTTCTCTGACCCTGAGCGCCCGCCCGCGGGAGCGGCAGCTGCCGGGGGTGGCGGGGCCAAGCCCGCCCCGGCCATCCCGAGGGGTGTTCCGGAAGGGAGCGGGTCCGGCAGCGGCAGCCTGGCCAGCCCGGAGCCCAGATGGCAACGCCCGGCTCTGCTCCGGTGCATCGCTCCAATAGCGGGTGACAGACAAGAAGGGGCCACCAAGGACCTGCCCGTTCCGCATGCAGGCCCGTGAGAACGGTAAAATACCCCACCCAGCAACTTCAAAGCCAGGGTGTGGGGCGGCGGTGACAAGGGTGTCACCTCTCTTGCCTYTTCCGCAGGGAATTTTTACAGGAGCGGGAGAGGGACGAGGGCAGTTCCAGCCCATCAGTGTGGTCTCAGGGCTGGGTGGGCTGCGGGAGTGCGCGGTGCCACAGCGCTGAGTTGCTGCGTTTTGTAGCTTGATGCTGTCATATTCTTTATTTTTTTGTCCTCTAGTTTTCTGGGATTCCCGGGTTGTATTTATCTTGTCTGTCTGAGGCTGCTTCCCTAAGTCACTGTGTAAATTAAAAGGCTTTTYCCCCTCTTTTTTCTCCCCTCCCCAGCTCACCACCTTTTTTTAATTAAAGCCTTTAACTCGCCTGGTGTTTACAGTCTTATGTAAAGTATCAAAACAAACAGACCCTGCCGAATACAAACACCAAAAAAGAGCTGGCCCCCCATTCTTACCCCCTTATTGTCCAAAAAAAAAAGCGCATCTCCCCATGTCATAGCTACAGTTCCAAAAGGAAATTGCTTTTATTTGTAAAGGAGGCTTTAAAAAGCAGTGACATGAAGGGGAAAAGCTCCTTAAGGGAGGAAGGTCATGGGGTTAGGGGTGAGATTAAAGGAGCTATCTTTCCACCTCGCAGGGAAAGCGGCACTGGAGCCTCCCCAAACCAGGGAGAAGAGCTGCTGAAGGGAGACGGAGGGGGCGCGTGAAGGGGTCGATGCTGGGGGCCGGGATTGGAGGGGGCCACTGGACTCCAGGCGGTCCCTGGTGCCACACAGGCACCTTTCAGCTGTCAAAGGGAGCGGATGCAAAGAGGTAAAATCCCTTCCTTCAATGCTCAAACCGTCACATTCTCTGTGTCGTACAGCAGGAAACCTCATGGCGAGGGAAGCGGCCCCTCCAGAGCTCGGGCGGGCTGTGGGACGCAGGCGGCCGTGGGGTGCAGAGGGTGCTGGGGCTCGGGGAAGGASGCTGTGCCCCCTCCCGAGGCTCTGCTGCCGTCTGTTTGTGGGAAGSTGGGCACAGCGATGGAAAGGAAAAGGACCGCGCGAGCAATCGCCCCCAACCCTCCCTTCCCCTCTTCCGCATCCATCCGTGACGGCTGCGGTTTTTGCTGAATTAAGGTCCCTGGTGAAGGCAAGTCAGCGTGAGGGATGCGAGGGCACTTCCCTTCGCCTCCCCACAAAGGCGGCACCCTGCCTGGCCTCAGGCACGGACAGAAGCCGGGGCTCCGGGGTCAACACCAACAAAGGTGACTGCATCCTCCCTACGTGCCCTCTGCCTTCCTGACCCCTCTCCAGCTCCCCTGCCCCTCTGGGTGGGCACAGAACGCTCCCCTCACCTGTCTCAAACTGGAGCTGTGCCCAGCCCTGCTCTGAAAAGCCATTTCTGCAGGGCAGCAAGGAGAAGGAGATGTAGTCCTGGTTTCATCAGGGATGGAAAATGTCTTTTCCACTGCTCAGTGGAATGAGAACAGCCCTAAAAGTGATGAAGGTGTTGCTCTTGGCACCAGCTGGAACYTGGGGCTTGGACTGGCCATCTCCTGTGCTCAGAGGATCTCASTAACACGTGATCCCCACCAAGGCACAGGAAGGTTCCAGTGGTGACCCTTCCCTTGCTCATGGGCTGCTGCCAGCACAGGGGACCCTCTGTGGCATTTCCCTGGAGAGATTCCTGCCGGAAGAACATTTAGGGGAGCCATGGCAATGCTTTCTGCTGGGATGAGGATGGAGAGGGGACCACTCCGTCCTGACTCATTCAGGGTTGCGAGAGCATCACTATGTGTTTGTCCTGTAACGCCAGGGTGCGTATCCAGGGGCAATTCTGCTCAGGCTGCACGGGAAGATGCAGAATATTCGCTGTGTGCACCGTCTGAGGCAAATGCTCGTGAGGTGGCCGCTCGCTGCCGTGACCCTGGGCAGACAGCTCTGTCCCTCCGTGCCTGTACGGAGAGGATGCTCTCACACCATCTCTCCTGCTCTTTCCCGCAGTCCCAGAGCTCTGTGACATTTGGCTCTGCAGCTTCTGCTTGGCGCTTCCAGTCCCCAAATCTATTCTCACTTTCTTCTCCGAAGTGCGGCSGCCGCATTGTTCTCGGTATTTAGAGAGCTTGTGTGAGAATGGATGTGTGGGAGGCTGCTCCTCTCCTAAAATATGTGCATTTAAATTGTCCGGGGGAATTACCGACATTAGCCTGCTTTGTTTTTGGGTTTTATTAGTGTCATTCAGTAAATATCCCCCTGCACCCCGGGCAGCGAATGCCCAGCCGCGCTCACTGGAGATGCCACTTGGCGCTCTGCCTGTAACCACGACTGCTAGAGGACAGTAAATCCATCCCTGTGTCTCGCAGGCAYTGGCGCTGCATTCGCTTGTGCAGAGCTGGCTCCTGCGCCCGTCTGAGCTGGGTCACAGCTCCCCTGACTTACGGACTTACGGGCCATGAAGCATCTGCAAACTGAGCTGTCCTGGGGCACATCTCCCAGAGGTGGGGATTGCCCTCACTCAGGCAAACACCAGCGGCTCATGTGGACCAGGAATTTGTCTTTCCCTTTTCCCTTACCTTTCTGCATCATCGGTTTTGTATAAAACCACAGGATAGACCAGAAAGCCTAGCACACACAACTCACTGAGAATTGACTGGGTTTTGTAGATRCACACTGCTTCCATAAATATTTATGGAGTTACAGTCAACCTCGGTACGGGCAAACAAATGTAAATAACGCCATGCACTCCTAGCGTGCTCCGGATGGTGCTGTGAGCAGGAATAGCAGTTCCTCGTGAAATCAATTTAATGAATCACTTATAGTAGGAGGGAAATAATCCCGGCAGCATTATTATGCCTAATAGCAGGAGCATTGTGATGATGCCTGTGCTATCCAGCAGACTCTGCCTGGGAGCATGGGCATGGGGAAGGGAGAAGGGGCTCTTCACAAGTTTCCCAGTAGAGGAAGATGAAAATGAGATGCGGGTGCAGGTGACAGAAATGAGAAAGGAAGTGCTGGATTTTCCTGGTTGCCATACGTAAGTTTGTGGTGACTGTGAGCGTGGGGTAAAAGGACTTACTTTGTGAGATGGTGGTGAGCAAGGCGTGGATGACCTGAAATGGTCATGGCCTTGTATCAAATGACCCTGAGCAAAAGTTCTTTTTCTTTTTTCTTTTTTTTTTTTTTTTTTTTTAAGTGGTTTTGTCCCCTAAATATCTGTGCACCTTCAGCCAGCGCTGCCAACAATTCCCAGGGCATCGATGTCTTGCATTTTCCATCTCTGCCAGAAAAGGGAAGAGATGAAAAGTTCCAGCATGAAACCTTCATTTCAGAAATTCAGAATGAAATCAGAATTCTTCATGTCTTTGGGTGAGTGACTTCATCCTTCTCTTTCACTGGCTATGGACATATTCCTGAAGTCATTCTCAGCCTATGGAATCAGGGAACCAGAGAATCATTTATGTAGGAAAAGACCTCTGAAATAATTGAGYCAAAYCTTTAACCCAGCACTGCCAAGCCCACCACTAAACCATGTCCCTAAATGCCATATCCACATGTCTTTTACATCCCTACAGGGATTGTGAGTCCACCACTGCCCTGGGCAGCGTGTTCCAGTACCAGACAGCTCATCCACAGGTTATTCCCAAGCAATCCCCAGGAGTGTGATGGTTCACAGTGCTGACACATGCTGCTGGACACACAGGTCAGTGGTCCTGATCTGCCCTCAAGAGGTGGACGATGCCATCAGAACCAGGTCACATTTCTGAGGTCTTTCCCAGCTTACAGTTTTCCCTTTAAAGGCCTGTTTCAGCCAGATGATTGATCTGTTAGGCTGTGTAAGGAAAGTGAAGGTAGAAGAGGCAAGCACATGGACAAAGAAAATTACATTTTTTAAGTTTCAGCCTACTTTTTGAGCTGTCCATCAATTCAAACAGCAAGGATCATCTTCTTTATCCGGATATGGTCTTTGCAGAACTTCTCCATGCACTGATTCTGGGGTTACAAACTCAGAGTTATTTTGCCCCAAGAGCTCCAAGGTTGTTGATAGGGCAGATAGGCCAGAGAAAAGGGATGGTTTGTTGCTTGAAGAACTGGGAACCCCAGTTTTGAATGAAGTGCTTTCTGAATAACTGGACTTGAGAGGCAAGAGGTGGATTTCCACACGGGGGACTCCAGCAAGGACATGAAATCTGGATACAGCCACACAACACTGTAGAAACCAAATATATTTAGCATCTTTAAAAGCATATTTATAGCAGTCTGATCCTTGACCATACAGGTATTGTCAATAATTCGTCTATCAGAAACCACTTTTGTCCTTGCTTTCCCTCCTTTCTGCTGTTTGCTAGGTTGTACACAGAATTGTGCTCCCACACACACATATTTTCTTTTTCATGAGTTTTTGTGTGGAAGCTGCATTGCATTAACATTACCATTCATTAATATAAGACACTTAGGCATCATAAATTTAGTAGAGGCATCTTTTCCTATTCTAATTAATGGAGTGAAGGTGTGGGAAATAAAAGCAGAGAAATGCAAGGGCCAGAAATGCGATTCTTCAACTTTCCAATTGAAACCAATGATCATGTGTGTGTGTCGGGTGGGCCTGAATCCTGCTCCTTATTACAGCAACCAAAATCAGGAGCAGCTCCCTGGGGCTGAACCCCTTTCACTCACAAACCCATGTGGGAACAGGCAAAGGTTCTGTTGTAGCTGAGGCTGTGGGTAATCAGCTGGGCTGGGGGGAGATGGACCTAGGGCAGAAAATAAAAGCAGRAATTTTATGGACCTTTGACTGAGGGAACAGAGGAAAAGGACTTTCAAAACAGCCTGATGCTTTACACAAGCTCAAAGTACCCAGTGTGTTTTGGAGCACCCCTGAGGACTGGTGTAGTTCTGGGGTTCATTCAAACTGGGGACACTCCAAATTGCTATTAAAGCCCCTTTCTCTGGCTCCTRTTGCCCAGCAGAAGCTGGAAAAGGTCTGAGGTGTGGGGCAGCTGGAGCCTTCAGGAAAGCAGATGCAGAATATCAGATTGGAGAGAAATGAAGACAACGATTTCTGGGAGCTTTGGAGGCAAAGGCTGCTCATTTAGCCTGGAAGGAGGCAGGCTGCTCCCGTTCCTGCTTTGCTTTTCTCAGCCTGGGAGACATCCCTGACGCTTCCCAAAGGCTAAAGCCCTGCCAAAAGGGGCGGAGGGGCCGGTTTCACTTGCGCTGGGGCGTGCAGGGAGCGCGGTGCCGGCGCGGGTCCCTCTCCCGGCACAGGCGGAGGTCAGAGGGTCGCCGGGGCTTGATCTGCCCTGATCCGCCTTCACAGGGGAAATGAAGCGACAGGGACTTTGCTACAGCACAGTGGCCACTTTGAAAAAATGTTTCAGGCAGATAATTTATCAGGTTTAATTGCTCTTTAATCCCCCTGATCGGCCTGGCGTGGAGAAATCCCCTCTGAATGGGGGAGCCTGTTTGAAAAGACCCAGGGAGGCTGGGAGGGCTGGAGAGAGGATGGAGGGAGGGATGGAAGGATGGAGGAAGGATGAAAGGAGGGGAAAAGGGAGGAATGGAGGGATGAGGGATGGAAGGAWGGATGGAGTAAGGTWTAAAAGGAAGGAYGGAAGATGGAGGGAAGGAGGGATGGAGGGAAGGAAAAAGGGAAGGATGGAGGACTGGAGGAAGGGTGGAAGTAAGGATAGTGGAAGAGATGAAGGGAAGGACAGACTGATGGAGGGAAGTAGAGAGTGAGGGAAGGAGGGATGGAGGGAAGGAAGGGAGTGCCCCTTGCTGTAACCACACAGCATGCCCCCTCTCTGCAGCCTGCTGTCCTGGTGTTGCTGCTCACAGCCTGCATCCCTTTTAGAGTTTTTTTTCAATGGATTAAAAAGCCCTGSATCACCTCTCCTGTCTCCTGGATCTTCCTTCACAGAGGCCAGACCAAACCAGGTGTTTCTTGCTCATCCCCACTCAAGGACACTGGCAGTGCAGAGCCAGGGAGGGCTCACCAGTGCCACAGACACCCCAGTGTTGGTCACCTGGGCCCCCTCTTGCAGACAGGTGTCAATCGAGAGCGCTCCAGGGAGTTGGATTCATCAGACATCAAAGAAAACCAGACCTCAATTCAAAGGCAGGTGATGCTCACTGCGTGCAACCAGCAGAATAACCTGTGTAGCTCTATTCTGGAAATAATGGATATTTTCTATTTCTTTGGTATGGAAACTTGCCCAGCCAAGGGTTTCTCCTGCCTCTGTTTTCATAACCCAACACCAAAACACCATCTAATTTTTCCTGTTGGGTGTGAATGAGCCATTTCCTTTCAATCTATATGCTTACAGATAATTTCACCATGCCAATTCAAGGTAAGTCTTGCCCTTAATCCCATGGGTATCATTCTGGCTTTATTACATATTGAGACCAGACTTTTATTTACTTGGGCACAAGAAAAAGCTCTCCACTCAACTCCCAGTGTTACAATATTCTACTGGGAACTTGAGTAGAGTCTACAGAATCCAAAGAGAAATAATGCAGACTTTCCACTCCAGACCTCATTGGTTTTAAATCAAGAATGCAAAACCAACTATAGGCAGGTTAATGACAACTAGAAGGAAAAAARTGGCACTGATGAGTCGAAAAGGCCCCAAGATACATTAACCACAAGACTGATTTCTACAAGCTTCAGTGAAGTGAAGCCTCGAGGAAAACCTTCGTAGAGCCTAAAATATACAACACAAACAAGATTGCTTTCATTCTTACCTGTGGCAAAGGGTAAGTTTTCCAAAAGGGTAAGTTTTCCAAACCAGAAAACTTCAAAATCTTTTGTGGAATTTGCCACAGCTGGAGGGCTGTGGATSTACCCTGATCATCCAAAGTGTGGGGAACATAAAGGACATGCTTCTGGGCTTCACCAAAAAAAGCCCAAATCAACCCTGGTTGCACTGAGCTTTGTGCTGSATGGTGTGAAAAAAGGGGATATTTCCACCTTAGAAATGGTCACRTTTCAGCACAGGGACTCTGGCTAAGGGATTCATTTGGGAATGCAAAGAGCTGTTCCCTCTTGGTTCAAGTCAAGCTGTGACCATGGGGCCCCGTTTACTCCAACACACTCGTGGCTCCTTGAAAACTGCATTTCTGAGCTCAGTGAGGGACAGCTGTGAGATACAAAAAGACAAGGGACCAGAAATCCTGGGKTTTTTCTTTTCTCCTGAGGTTGCTCTACCTGCTCAGCAGGTGTGGGAGTCATGGGCAGCAGMTGCAGAGGTCAGAAGAGATGATCATCCCTCTCTTCAAACCCACCTCCAATTCTGAGCCAGGGTTTGTCCCAATACACCCACCCAGGTGCCTAAAATGGGCTTTTTCTGGGGAGAAAGTTTGATCTGGGGATTTTTAGAAGGTGAAGTGACACCCTACTGCTCTTCTGTGGCAACGAGCTGCTCTGTAACCAACCAATCAAATCTTTTCACATCTGTTTTCCCAGAGGGAAGTAAGGGAGGTGATAGAGTGAAAGAATGACCAGGAAAATAACATAAACTCAGTTTCTTTAACCTACCACCACCCCCTAGTTTAGGCAAAAACATGGCAGTGCTGTGACTCATTTCCTTGGAACATCCCCCCAACAAGGAGCCCATCTAGGTGAGCCCATGTCTCCCAAAACCCCCAAAACCATGGAGTCASAGAAACAAGGTCAGTCTGAAGGCTGATGGGCTTTTCAATTCCAAGATTCATGTCCAGAGGAGCCTGCATGGAAAGAAACGCACAAGGATTTCTGAGTAATTCAGTAAGAAACAGACGTTCTCTCTCAGTTCGAATAGATCATCCTGTTAAATCCAGCTAAATGACCCCTGATGATGGTGCTGGTTGAGAGTGGAGTCAGGACTTCAGACACTTTTTGTTTTTAGCACAAGATCCTATATTTTTCCCCCACCATACTGCGATTCCTCCCTGCCACACCTTTTCTTTGGCTCCTTCYTGATGGAGATGTTACCTTCCCTTTCTGTGTCAGGAATTGCAGGGAGAGATATTTTGTCCTTGAGACAGACACAGCCCATTTAAGGGCCACTGCCTTTCTTATTTTTTYTTCCTTCCTCTTTTCTTCTTTTAGCAATTTCTCCTTTGGCTGAAGAAACCCACCCCGAGGCAGGAGAGTTTTGCTTTCTCAGGCATGCCAGGCGTGCTCCCCTGGCCTCTCACTGCTCTAATTATTAGCATGAGGACAAAAAGATGAGGAGCCACGAATGGGGTCATCTTCACCTGGGAAAAAAATTAATATATCACCTCTGAAAAGCCCAGGCCAGCGTGTGAAAGCACGGCTTGACGGGCAGTGCTCGGCTGGCCAAACACTGGCAGATGCACTGACCCCGGGGCAATGTCTGAGCTCATTTCCCACATAAGCACTGATTTACTGGAGTGAGAGAAGGGTGGGGAGGAAAGGCGTCCCCAGATTCATTGCATCCTTCAGTAATGAGGAATTTACCCAGTTAAATTCCCAGGTAAGGGTAGGAAGCAAGGAAACACCTTGGGGTCTTTGGGAGAATGAACGAACGTAGGATGAAGAACCAGTGCATCCATTCTGTTGCCTCAGTCGGCCCCAAATCCATGCTAAAATGTCCTGTCTGTAGATCCAGGCTGCCCAATATATGCTGGAAATAGAGATTTGGTCCTGTGATTCCAACCCAATTTATAGGGGGAAAGAAAACAAATCAGATGAAAATGTAGTTTAGACCACAACACTAAATATCTTCTGGATCATCACTACTTAGCCAGGTCTGTGGATCTTCACATCCTTGTATCCTTGTGCTTTATTTCCAGTTTTTTTGTTAAGAAACCGTTTATTACATATTTTTTGTAAGAGTCGATTACCTTCAATGGGAAAGGGCATTGCAGGACACAGAAATCAGAGATTACACGAGGYCATTTCATCTTGACAGGCTGCTGCCAATTCCTGAGCTCAGTCTTCATCCAAAAACCTAGAAAACCGTGTCAAGCTTGCTGTAACATTTAACCCCCTATGGAAAACACTTGTTCCCACTGCTGTTACCTTAACTAGGACCAAACCAGGTTTTAATTCTAGTTAGTCCTAGCTCCAGCATGGCCAAGACACTTAAACTGCTGCCAGCATCTTTCCTGGAGGAATGCAGACATGCCCTCGCCATGGCAAAGGGTGCTGATAAAAGCCCAGCTGCAAGAGCCTGTGGGCTCTTGTGCCATCATGAGAAGCAATGAAAAAATGATGCAGGCACCTTCCTGACAACGGGGTTTATTATTTCAAGGAGCCTGCGTGGTCAGAGCAAAGCTATTGCAAATTAATTGCTTTGGTGATGGGATGGAAGTCGCAGCGAGTCTGGGGTTTTTCCAGCCTTTGCCGTTTGAGCACCCAGCCCTGGTTCCGTGGAGCTGGCAAGTGAGTCGGGAACAGATGCTCAGGAAAATTGGATCATTTACAAAGTGTTTACAAATACTTCCTGCTGGCCCCTCGCCAATTTTGCCATCCTCCCCACTTAGAGAAAACATGCATSCATGTCCCCAGCCGCTGCTCTCCGGGTGCTTTCTGATGGGATTGGTGCTGAAGGCATGGCGGGGGCTTTGCAGGGACTCGTGTCCGCCCCATCACCCCATCCACAAGGAGAAATGTCACTGCCACAGCCTGGATGGGGAAGGGGAGGCAGCTGCCAACACTTTTGGGTGCAAGGCACAGCCCTGATTTGAAGGCATTTTGAAATAAAGATACATTAAATGGCTAATGATGTGCATGCACCTAGGTAGTAACTGAGTAATTTCTGCTGTGCTGTCACACTTAACAGCTACGCACATTAACTTTGGGTATCCCGACCCAGGGAACCCCCAAAAGYCAGACAAGAAGGATTTGGAAAGTATTTTTAAGGTGAGGTAAACAGTGATACCAATTACTCAGGGGCCCTAGGTATARGCAAGATGTGGACCTGCTTGAGCAGCTTCAGAGGACTCTGAAGAAGCACTGAGGGCTGGAGCACCTACTCCTGGAGACGTCTGGGAGAGCTGGATTGTTCCCACTGGAGAAAAGAAGGCTCTGGAGAGAACTTGGAGCACCTTCCAGCGTCCTGTGCTTCAGACAGTGGGCTTGGCCACTGACTTGCACCATCAAAGAGCATCAGCAGTGCTCAGTCTCTGSCTGCTATCAGGACAGGCACATCCCTGAGATGAGCCCTGGGAGACACTGACAGGGCAGGGCTGAGCTTCTGCCTCCATCCCCGGTGTGTCTTGGAGCTTGTGACAGATTTGCCCAAATAATASAATATTTGATTATGGGTTAAACCTTTGCATGGGAGAGCAGGGTCCTTCAGGGCTGGCTRGGCTGATGCTGCAGGGGAGCTAAGGGGGATAAAAATCACCACCTCCCTCCAGCTGRCTTTTAGTGATGCTACAGCCTCTCTAAGAGGAACAGCAATGCTGATACAAGCCAGTGTGAGCATTGTAAAACCTCCTGGAACAAAACTGCCCCTATGCAGGCACCCACTGATCCTGCTGCCATCCAAATATCTGCTCTTTGAGCCCCTGACCATCGCTCTGGAGCACAGATTTAACACGACCGAGGGGCTCCAGAGCAATCACCACACCAGCCTTTGTCCCTACAGCTCCCTCACAGACATTTTCTCCAGCTCGCCACTTTACCTGCTAGGACCAGCCTTTACCGCTGCAGAGAGCATCCTCACCAGCCATTAAAGCTCCTGCTTTAATGGGAAAACGAGAGCTTTGGCTGGGCTTGGCCTCCCTGCTTTGTGCATCCCTGCCCGGAGCCCATCACTGCTGCGGCCGCACGGCAGAGGGAGCACACGCCGCTGCCGCAGACCCACAGCTGGCTTTKCATTTTCATTTTCCAGCAGCAGAGAGGTGGACTAGACCTGTCCACCCCCCCTGGTGATTTTTTTTTTTCCAGACCAGCACGGCAGGCTCGTGGGTAGCAGCAGGGAAGAGCTTTGCTTGGGCGGCGTGAGAGCAAATCCTGCAGCGCAGTTGAGGTTTGCTCCCCGGTAAGAGGCTTGGAAATATCGATCCGAGCTGGAGCAGAGATGTGCACAGGAGAAAGAGCACAAGATTTGGGGATTTAAAAATGATATAATTGGATTTCTGAATTAAACACAGCGAGAGGGAAGGTCAGCGACAAGATGCAGCCACGGGTCCAGGTTTTCTCAGCCTGAGTATCCAACATGAGACCATCCCAGATGATGTATYCTGGGGAAAGGGTGTGTTGAGCAAATATTTTTAGGAATGTCTTTGCTGACAGGTCAAAAAGGTGGCATTACTTCCTGTGCATCACATCAGGTTGTTTTTCCTGCAGTGGGGTGGCATGGAATGTTGGTGCATCTGGTTGAGGCTGGACACTTCCTGAAGGATGGGAAGTGATTTCTGGTTTCCAGGGCTGGCCAATAGCTGCACCTATCAGTGCTTTCTGTCACTAAAAGCATTTAAAATATTAAAAATTTGTAGTTTTTTTATCTCTTCTGCTTTCTGTTTGTGTAAACGCTTGGACACATCCATTTACATCCCATATCTCCCCCTATACAGGGGCCACCCTGGTGCTCCTTTTACCCCCAAGCCCCAAAATCTGCCCCAGTCCAAGGGACAAGGCCATGCACCAGAATCTCCACCCGAAGCTGAGACTCTCCAAAATATCACCCAGGTTCAGGTGGGAACATTTAGCTGCTAAACTGTGTGCTTATTATTGGGTATATGAAACTTATTAATCTTTTATTTGCATTTAAACATTTTGAGAGGCTTGGGAGCCCCAAAGGAACAAAAAGCCTATGTTTTGCAAATTACCCCTTGTAGTTTTCAGGTATGGAAACCTCCCCAGGGGTTTCCCCACTCCCAGGCTGCCTCTGGCCAGCCGATTTACTGGCCATGTTTCCATGGAAACAAAATCTGGATGGGTGAAAAAAGGGGGGGAAAAAGTTCTTGTAATAGGTGACATTTCCCAGTTTGGAAAGTGGGATTTTCCCAGGCTGAGCTAATTTTTTTTCCATGATTTGTTTTCCAGGACAGCAGAAGGAAGGGCACGCCCCGGTGGGGTGATGGATGGGCAGCAGTGGGTTGCCCTTGCTGCCTGCTGCATTCAGAGCAGCAGCACAGGTCTGACAGATTTAATGCTGTGATTTGTGGCCACTTTGCTGCTACAGAGGTGTCAATTTGGTGAAAAGGAAGTGTTTTGTAATGAGTGGGGCAGGACGTGGGGACTGCCCCATCCTGGCTGAGCCCGCTCAAGGGTGTGACCTTAAGGGGTGGTGTCAGCGGCGATAATTCCTCTCTGTGTCTGCGCAGAYATTTTAGGATGCTTGTTTACCTTATAGCTCACTACGATGCCTCACTAAAAATCATCTGCAAAGGCTTTGAAGTCCTCGCTGGACATATTGCAACATCATCGTGAGCAGTSGTGGCAACACCATCCTGGGCTGGCACGAAGGCTCCGAGTTGTGATGAAGATATCAAAGCCAAGGTGTGCCGCAGCCAGCTCAAAGCAAACCCGAAACTGCAGCCTCTGCAGGGAGAAGTGACAGCCCTGCTACAGAGATCAAGGATTTATGGAGATGGGGCAGCCAGATCTCTCTCTTGCATCCTGATAGCTGATGTGACACATCGGGTGTCAGGGTAGCTCCTATTCCTGAGAGGTTAAACAAGTCGTACGATCAGGAGGGGCTGACATGTTGGTCCGGGCGAGGAGGGAATCATTAAGTTATATTCCCTTTGCTGAGACAGGCAGCAGCAGCTCAGCGAGGTTTATGTAGCCTCAGGTGAGCTGTACGACAGCAAAACACACATCTGATGTGAGGTTAGGTGCTCTGAATTGTGAAATGATAATCAGGAGAGCGGCTTATTGCTGAGTCAGGCAGGGGGTTCTGCCKTGTGGTGCAGGGTTGTGGTTTGGGCTGGGCTCAAACAGATATCTGTGTGTGTGTGTGCTCATGTATATAAATAACTGGATGTACTTTTTATAGTAATTTAGACCTCCATATTTTCTTTTAGGGCTCTTTTTTTTTTTTTTTTTTTTTAAAAAAAAAAAAAAAAAAAAAAAACAAACAAAAAAAAACCAAAAAACAAAAACTGCTTCACTTGAAAACTAACTTTTTTTTTGTCTCAAGATGGAGGAACCAGAATTCCTTGCTGGGAATCAGGACAGCTCTTGGCTCCCTGTAGAGAAATAAGGCTGGTTTCAGGTTCAGGGGACCCAGCAGGAGGGACACTGCGGATGGACTGGGTCCAGCAAAGAGAAATKATGTTATTTAGACATCATCAAGGAGAGAGGAGAGATACAGGAAAATTTACACACATATATGTTTGTATATACATATATGTTAGACATATATATATATAAACCATATATGTATATAAACATAAACATGTATACATACATGTATACATATACATATATACAAAAAMCACCAGCAAACATGATTTTATAGAGATATATGTACACACATTTWTATAAAACACACACTGAAGGTGAGTGTTAGCATTTATACAGGGRTGTGCATACCTGGGGAACACGTCTGTGCTGGGACTGCTGGGATCATCCCTGTCCCTCGCTGTGGTTGTTTGTATTTACCAGAGCTGGGAGATGCTGCTGCTCCTCTCCTGTCTTCTTGWTTGCACATCTGGGCTTCCTAACCCTATTTCCCTTCTTGCAACTCCAGCCTATTTTCTTCAGGAATAGGATTAGGAGGTTTTGGGAGTGAATCACAGAAGGAGAAACACCATCAACCTGAGCATCTCATRCCCACAAAACTTAACCCTGAGGACCGTGGGCCCCGGTAGGGTCAGGGGGAGGAATGGAGGTCTCATTTTCACATGCTGATCATTCCCCAGCCGCAGATCCAGGCTGGAATGCTGCTCCAGAGAGGAGGGGCAGGCAGGTACCGCAGCACATATGGCGAGCCCGGCCACACGCTGCTCCAGAGCTGCGAGATMCGGAAGCGCAAGGGCACCGCCACGGAGAAAATACCGGCTCTGCTCCTTGGCTGGCTCTGGGACTTTCTATTCAGAGGCACAGCATTGCCGGCACTAATGGCTTGTCACAGAGGAGAGGGTTTGTTTACAAACCCTTCTCCAGAGGGAAGAAAATGATGTCAGTCGTGCAGGAGGGCGGTGATTGCAGCAGAGACTCACGGCAAAAGGGTTGTGGTTTTGGGGTGGTTTTAGGAGCTGGGATGGTGGGAGGGGAAGCAGGCAGGGACAATGCAGCAGCACAGGCACCCCCAGGAGCCTGAGGACTCTGTACCACAAAATTGGGTGTTTTCTGTCTCTTTGATGATGTTCAGAGAATGTCACCCCCCTTTGCTGGACACAGCCCCTCGCCAGCTCCTCATGCTGGGACCCCAGAAATTGTCACAACCTCATTTTTCACTGAGAGCTAAGCCCTTCCCTGATTTCCTTCAAGAATCTTCTTTCACCTATCTTGTAACACATTAAAAGTTAGTTTTCAAGTGTAACAGACTGCAATAATTTAATTATTTTTTAAAGCAAACARTCATCTAAAATTTTAAAAGAAATTAATCTACTGGTAATTTCCATTCCTTATGTTTGAGGAGTTGCTTCCAGTCTGCACAGTTTACCTGGGTAAAGTGAGTTGTCTCCAATTTCATTGCCAGAGCACCAAGAGGAAGTTTCATTATTCTAATTTAGCATGAAAATACATTTAAATAGCATTTCATTTTGCCCTTTCACAGTATTAAGTAACTGCAAGAATCTTTTCAAGAGCAATTGCCCACAGCTTTTTGTGCAAATATTCTCTTTACAAAAGTCTCATGATGATTTGGGAGAAGCAATAGGGGAAAAACATGCATCAGTGACAGAATAAAGGAGAAGTCTGGTATAATACTCAATACAGTGTTATTTATCCTGTAGCTAATTACAGTCATAATCTGTTGTATAAGGGAGGCATTTCAATGTCAAATTTCATAAAAGAGATTAACTCTCAAGGGAAGGAGAAGCAGTTGGGGGTCAGGGAATGTGGCAAGAGCAACACAGGGTTCCTCTGCTCCTCCAGGGGAGCCCTCAGCTCTGTCCCAGCCACAGTCCTGGGCTCCAGGCAAGGAGATTTGGAGCTGACTAATAAATATATTTAGGTAGCTTATTAAATTCACAAAATCATGGAATGGTTTGGGTTGGAAGGGATCTTTTAAGATTGTCTGGTCTAAGCTCCCTGCCATGGGCAGGGACACCTTCCACTGGACCAGGTTGCTCCAAGCCCTGTCCAGCCTGKCCTTGAACACTGACAGGARTGGGATGGCCACAGCTTCTCTGGAAAACCTGTGCCAGGGACTCACTGCCCTCACAGTAAAAAGTTTCGTGCTAATATCTCATCTATATCCACCCTCTTTCAGTGTGAAGCTGCTACCCTTTGTCCTTGTCACTCTCATCTTCCTTATAAGCTCTCTTCAAGTATTTAAAGACCTCAATAAAGTCTCTCTGGAACTTTCTTTTCTCCAGGCTCAACAACCTCAGCTCTCTCAGCTTGTTTTCAGAGGAGAGCTGCCCAGCCCTCTGAGCATCTTCGTGGCAAAAACATTTTTAAAACCAGTTCTACAGACCCCCTGCAATAGGACCCTCCTCTGCCATGCATTTGGGACTGTAATATTAATCCAGCTCCCTGTAAGGTCAGTGAATGGCGATCTGCAGGAACAGCCTGAATTATCAGGCAATAAATCAAATTGCTTGTCCTGGAAAAGGGGGACACAGTATCAGAGTGGGTATTGCTCATGCAGGCAGAGACCAGAAATAGCCAGGCAGCACCCGTGGTGTTTTCCTGTCACTAATGAGAATGAACTGCACAGTGTTGGYCGCCCATCAGGTTTTCCAAGCGGGAAATTTGTTCATAACCTTTTTGACATGTGCTTCCAGAAGCTGAGTGAAAAGGATCTAAGTCCCAATAATGCTGTCTCTGAGAGGGCCTGCTCAATTAAATCTTCCTCAATATGTCAATCACCTGCTGGATGTGACTGCTCTGGGCTTGGGAAGTGCAAATCAACAGGTTTAAATGATCCAGGAAGGGCTGGTGAGTGGCCGTGCCACCAAGGAGCCACATTGCCYGGGCTGAGACCAAACCAATGCAAATCCAATTTCTGAGCTATGGATRTCCCCTGAACTCCAGCACAAAACGAAGCACTCATGCTCCTCGGGATGATGCACTTCATTCCAGGCAGTGGAATAGTCTTCAGGTATTGCACTGATTTGTTGAGCAGCGATACTGCGGTGACCTTGCAGGTGACCTTGGAGAAGAGCAGTGGCCCTGTTTGCTGTTTGTAACTGAATTGTAAAAGGCAGCTAACAGCTCCCTTCTCCCATGGATCTGGCTCTGTGGACTGAGAGCTTGTTGGGATGAGGAATGTTATGGTTTGGGCACAGAAAACACCAGGTGAGTCAATCCCTGCATGTGGCAAGGCTGCATGAGGCAGAGGAATAAAGTGACAATGAYGATCACAACAACAATCATCTGATGAGGAAAAACCTCATTCATCACACAACTGAGCAGTTAAGAAGCATTTGCTCCAAAAGCTTTAATGTGTGCAATTTCAGGCAAGAAAAATTCTTGTGAAATCACATATTCCGATGCTGTCTGTGCTCTAGAGGGTGAAGCCCTGCCTGCACCGGTGCGTCTCCAGGCTCTGCCTAAAAATAAAACCCCAAGCAAAAAAGAACAAGCCCCCCGCTGGCAGCCTGGCACGGAGGCAGGGCACAGTCGCTGCCAGGCATGTGGTCTCTTTGTCCTTACAGGTCAAACCTGGAACCGAGCTGAGGATGCCAAGTCTCCTGATCAGCTCTCAGAGTCACAGCTCCCTCTTGCCCAGCTCCTGCCCAAGGCTCAGCCCTGTGGTGGTACCAAAGCCCGGCACTGGGGTCTGAGGGCATCACTCGAGGTGAGAAGTGCCCTCTCCCCTTCACCACCATCGCCAAAGGAAGGAAAACTGGAGCACTGTCTTCACTTTGTGGCCCCACAGCATCTCCACCCACCCTTGTGAAAGTCTGGAAATTGCAAGAACTGAACTTCAGAGCCAGCCCAGGACAAATGGAAATAGCAGCTTCATTTTGCCRGTGCTTTCTGCTGTGTCTCCCTTGCTGGTTGCCCAGAGACCAGAGTCTGGTTCCTCAGGAGGATGTGAGAGGGAGGCCGGGCTGGGGTCTGATCCTGTTTGTATCCTCCTACTTGCTGAAATCCAGGATAACCACTGAAGTCCCAGCCCATCTGAAGCACAACAGAACTAAAAAAAAGCCATGTCTGAGCTTTCAAAGTGAACGTCGCCTGCTCTCAGGTGATCTCCTTTAATAGGACCGTGTTCTTAAGTCCCAGCTATCACTTGTGTTTTGTTAAGCACAGGGAGGAAAAAAGGAACTAAACCAAACCCGCACGAGACAAGACTGAAAGGAAGAAAAAAAAAGTATGTCAAGGTTTCATATTACTCCAAATCATCACATAAACAGAGCATCATTAAAACAACATTCTTGGGACAGTTACCTCTCACYGATCCTCTCCCCTGTCCCTGACTCCCAAGGCAAGGAGCTGAGAGGTTACAAATAAAAACCCTAAAGGAGAGAAACTTTCCCATCGATTCCAGCAATTGGGATTTCTAGAATGTCTCMAAAAAAGTGTCAAATCTGTCACTCAGTGCTTACAGACTATCCTCTGTGAGCTCAGACGTGAGCCTGGTGTGTTTATTAAACCCACAGCCTGGCAGAGGAAAGGTGTCTGTGTCTGAATTGCAATAAAGTTGATTTTCAAACAGTTGGTTTAAAACTCTTTGTCTTGGTTTAGTGAACACCAGGATAAACTGTTCAAACACAGACTCTTGTCTCTTGGTACCTGGTGCCTTACAGATGGCTCTGGCCACTTCAGCTGACACTTAGGGCTTTGGGCTGGCTTTTTCTGGGTGGTGTAGCATAGCAAAGTGAGCTGCTCTTGCAGCTCTATGAAGATATGTGTCTGGAGGGATGGACATGGGCACTGTGTAAATCTGAGTGTGTTAGATTGAGTTACGTGGGGCTGGCTTTGCCCTGCAGAGCTCAGTGACAGGACCTGCCCTTCCTTGTGCCCCTTGGGGTCTCCTCCTGCTAATCTGCCCCAGCCTAGCCCTGGCCCCATTGCTTCCCCCACTTCCAGTGTCACAGCCCTTCCTTTTCCCCATCCACGCCCAGCTGGGARGCCCAGGAACCGGAGCCAGCCTCTGTCTGCAGTAAAACTTTCCCATTTATTTACGTTTCCCTCCTGCCCACGGAGATCCCTGCGATCTCTGAAAGCTGTATGAAGTTATTTGCTTGAGCAAACTGACAGCAGCCTCTGGGCTAAACTTTTGATCCGTCAGTTTCCTGCCACCTTCAAAAAGCACCGCGGGCTGCAGGCAGCAGCCATCCCACACTGGACGGGGCTGGCACGGCTCGCCACGGGCAAGGGGAGCCAGCAGAGGGGCATCTCCATCCTCCTGCTCGGTGTTATCCATCCCCTCCCTGTCCAGGCATCCTTTCTGGAACAGGGGATGCACCAAAAAAAGCACACAGAGTGGCAGGGGCTTCATCTTCCTCCAGAGATTCTCTTGGTGTTGTGTTTCAGGAGCTCACCTCCTCCTCCTGTCCCTCAGGCAGCAGAAAAGCAGAAACCTGTCACCCATTTCTGTCCAGTTTTTCTAGAGCTTGCTGGCAGTACTGTGGCTGACTCTCCTCTTCAGTGGAAGATACTTTTCAGTGCCTATCATCATCTCATATCCTGAGGCTTTTCCATTCACTCACAGAAATTCAAAATGATCACAACTGACGCCAATGTTGTTTCAGCATTTACACCYCTGGGACAAATACCTTAAAAATATGTGACATTGTAGACAAAACTGCAGGGATGGATCCAAGCACAGAAGGAAGGAGATGGAGTGTGGAAAATGCAAGGTAAGAAGGCTCAAAATCTACACTGGCTAGCTGAAATTTCCCACCCCCGTTTCTCTAAAATGSACAGAGATCATCATGCTGTGAAACTTTGTACCCTAAATGAATGGGATGAACCAGCAGAGGTGAAACCATGGGTCCTGTGGGTGCACAGGGGAAAAGAAAACCACACCCATGGCCCAGCTGATACTGAGAGGTGATGAGCTGTCTCAGGGAGACACAGAACATGGGAATATCCTGCTCTGGGCTAAACCATTGTCCATCACAGATAYATCTCCTGAGTGGGATGTGGATGGAAGGCTGTGCAGAGGATCCCCTGTGGTACCATTCCTGTTTGTGAGCACCACCGCAGCACCAGCAAGTTTTGCTGAAATGAGGCATGGGGGATAAAGACAAGGAAGGAAACACTGCCTGCCCCGGGGTAAATGTCATCCCTGGTCCCTAAAAGGGACAGAGCTTGGGTTGGCATCTCATAGTGACCCTTGCTGATGATTCTCAGTCGAGGCCTTTGAGATGGCCCAGTTCTGAGGCCATTTCTCATCTTTGTTTCTCCAGGTTTCCCCACTGATGTTGCAGATATCTGTCTGGCTGAGAAGGAAACGAGAGCAGCACATCTGTCCACAGCTGGACATCCAACCCCACACGTAAGGATACAATGAAACCTGATTGTCTGAGACGTGGAGCATCCAAACTCTGCACAGGGGTATCAAAGGAGATCGACATATCTGACAAAAAAAATGAGAGTTCTCACTGTCTCACTGGAGAATTTTAAGCCCAATTTGGCTGTTCACAGCTGTGCAGGAAAATCTGTAAATCAAGAAGTTACTCCAGGCAAGATTTAAAATGCTCTAATTGCCTGTTGGATTTATGACAAAAGTACCACGAGAGACAAACGGGTTTCAGTATTTCACTGGCATAATTTAGGGAAAAATAGATCTTTCCCTCTGTAAAAAGTCATTATTGCATTAGATTTAGTGTTCAGACTTTCCCCATTAATATTGCAGGGCAGGGAGTGAAARGACAAGGGGGAATGGCTTCAAACTGAAAAAGGGAAGTTTTASATTAGATGTMAGGAAGAAATTTTTCAYCATCAGGGTGGTGAAGCCCTGGCACAGGTTACCTGGAGAACCTGTGGATGCCTCATCTCTGGAAGTGTTTGCAGCCAGGCTG
Source organism: Malurus melanocephalus (assembly GCF_030028575.1). Taxonomy (NCBI): domain Eukaryota; kingdom Metazoa; phylum Chordata; class Aves; order Passeriformes; family Maluridae; genus Malurus; species Malurus melanocephalus. The sequence continues at coordinate 443,323 of NW_026623372.1, read as the reverse complement.
GATGTGGTTCTGAGCAGCCTGGTCCAGTGGSAGGTGCCCCTGCCCACAGAAGGGGGCTGGATCCAGATGATCTTTGAGGTCCTTTCCAACACAAAACCTTCTGTGTTTTTATGAGATTAATCCTAGCTCAAGTATTTAGCTTCCTCTGCTGGGTGTTTTATTCCTCTACAGTTTTTGGAGTGAGAATTGTAAAGCCAAGTTAAATAAGTGCACGTAAATTAGGGAAACAGCTGCATGAAGTACAGGAGACATTAAATTCAGGCTATTTCAGAAATTTTCTGTTCTGTCCCTGGATGAAACTTACTGGCCTCATATGAGTTGACTTATGGGCAAATGCTCACAACTTTCATTTCCTAAAAGCTCTGTTTTGGGGAGAAAATTGCAAAAACAAATGRTGGGTCACAAATGTAAACAAGCAGGAAATCAACCTTGGACATGGGAGTGCACAAATTCCTTTGCTGCATTAACCTTGTGTCTGAAAAATTCTGGAAACAGGAAAGAATGAAATTGGACCTTATTCCTCTTGGAAATAAGAGCAATGAGGAGAGAAAGAATTTTACCTGTTTAGAAAGAAGACCCTGACATTTCTGTGCATGTTTTGATGACTTCTCAAAAAAGTCGTGTTACTGGGTGRTCTGATTTGTATTCCCTGCATTGATGTGTATTGCATTTGGCTCCAACAGCAACAGAGAATTTGCTGGGGGATGGGTATTTTTTTTTAAGATAATTTCTTTTTTCAAATATTCTTGAAGTGCAGCTTGTATTAAACTGGGTAATAATTAGATAGTGAAAATGCTTCTATCTAATGCTTAGATTATTACAAGTGCCTGAGGCAATTCTTCAAGGTTTATAACAGACATAGAAATCAATGTTTAATGTCAAAAGTGATCCTGGAAGGTGTTTATTGAGAGTTATTTTTTAATATAAAGTGTAAAGATTACAAAAATTGCTTTCATTCTTGGTTTTACTCGTAGTGGTGACTGGGGGAAAGGTGTGGTACCATCAGGGAGCAGTATTACCATAAAAGCTGGTGTCAAAASTTCTTTCAAGATTCTTGATCCAAAATCAAGCAGTTAAAACCAAAACAAGCCAGTGTATTTAACATCAATACCGCCCTGGTTGTTCCTACATTTTGCTGATTTCTCAGAGCTTCTATAACCTGGCACCAGACACTTTCATCACCGAAGCTTCATTGCTGAGCCATGTGAGAATCTGCCCTTTGGAGAGAAACTTTCTGCTGGTCTGGCTGAACATCCAGACAAACAACAAACCCCGTTGTACAAAGGTGGTATGAAAACTGCTTTCCTGCKGCTAGGATAATGCACTCAGGAGCAGCTGGGATAGCAAAGCTGTTTCAGCATCCTTTGCCACCCTTCAGTCTCCTGTTTCACCCTTCACCCGTCCTTTTCACCCTCCTTGGGTTGGAGGAGACCTCAAAGATCACCCAGTTCCAACCCCCTGCCACGGCCAGGGATGCCTTGCACCAGAGCAGGTTGCTCAGAGGGCAATTACATGGAATCACAGAGATGGGAACCAGTGACCCCAAGCTGTCTCGGGGCCGTGAAGCCAACAGAGCTGCCCATTGCCCTGTAGGAATCAGAGCTGGCACCACAAGGACTCGTTTGATGCCACTGTCCCTGCACAGGACCAGGAACACGAGCACACACGGAGTCACACTGGAGACAGCTGCAGCTAAGTGGGGTAATCCCACTTTCCAATGTCCAAACGATTTAATAGAGATGAAACCCAAGAGACATTACTGAAATGAGATAAATCTGGGCAGAAATGATTACAACAGCGTTTGGGGAATGGAAAAAACAGCKTATACCCTGGCAGATATGGGGTCGAGACAAAGATGCAGTTCTCTGGGGAAGGCTGGATAGAAAAAAAGTGAATGATGGCTTCACAAACCATCATTGCTTGCCTGGACCCCATCCTGGAAGGGCTTTGAGCTGTACCTGTCTGGTCAAGGGCAGCTTTGGATGCAGATGACTGCCTTGGGAGCTGTAGGAGTGGGATGGACAGGATGGACACACGGGCTCCTGGATGCTTTCCCAACACTTCCCCAGGCTGAGGGGAGACTGGGCATGGAACTCAGCCCTTCAGTAGGACTTTGCAGGGCACATTCTCACCGGTAGCATTGCCAGTTGCTGGACCAAAACCTGAGGAGTCAGCAGCTTGAGGTGTTTTTGGGTAGGGGTTTCACCCACCTCTCTCCACGGCTGTCAGGGCAGCCTAAGGGGTAGACTCAGGTGTGACATTTGCAGTGTCCATGTCCACACGTGGGTGAGGTATCCCAGCTGTCTGCTCACATCCAAATCACATCTGCAGCCCTCGCACAAGAGGGTGAATAAAAGGCGTCCCAGGATGGTGGCTGGAGGCCAGGGAATGCCTTTTATCACAGCTGGGAGGGCAGCTGAGGTTGTGTTAGGGCTGGAAAGGCAGAGGAGATGCACTGCACCCTCGCTTTCCTTCAGAWCTGAAAGCTGCAGACCCCAAAGGCTCACTGCTGTGTGCAATTGCCCAAAATGATCTACGGGAAGGTGCTATCTGTCCCCACAAACACTGCCTCATTCAAGGATGAACAGCTGCCACTGCAGCAATGGTTTCAGTACAGAGGGAAGATCTCAAGCCCTCCTCATGGCAGTGAAGCCCAAAAAGTGTGAGACCATGGCAGTATTACCTGCTTTTTTTCCCAATAAATTGCCACGTGCTGTGCAAACAGCGATAAATGTGATCTGGGCTGCAGATATCAGCAAGAACRTACAATGGAGAGATCAGAAAATATCTCCTGGCAGAAGACAGCAGGTTAAAATAAGGAGAAAATGCTTGAGGGAGGAAGGAGTTTAAGATGAGTATAGAAAACCCAGAAATTCATGATGGAAGTGTAAAATCTCCARGTGTAAATCAGCACAGCCTTGTGGATGGTCGTGTTTGCATCAGCCAGGGCTCTGCTCCCACGTGTTTGATSGAACGTGGCTCAGAACGGGGGAATCAGAGTGTCACAGAACAGGGAGAGAGCAACTTCCTCCTCTGAGGGAGAGCAGGAATGCAAAGTATGTCTAAAATAATACACTACCCAAATAGTCTTTCAGCCTTTCCCAAAGGAAAAATACACTTCTCTACAAGGAAAATGCCACATATCTCTCTACAGCCCCAGGAAAAGAATGAGGTCACATCTTTCACTAAAGCTGAAAGAGAGGGATGATTTTTTTATTTTTGGTGCAGTGTTTCCTCCCCTTCTAGTAACTAGACATGCCTCACCGTGGTGGGGTCCTGGTATTTATCTTATTTTGGGCTTTTTATGAAAAAAATTCAATTCTCACTCAATCTAAAGGGCTAAATCCTGCATCACCAAAGCAATTCTGCTGTTATGGAGGAAATGGGTTTGCCCCTTGCTTCCATCAGTGTGAGCTGGGAGCAATTCTCCCACAGTTAAAAGGTGAATGCTGTCCCACTGACTCYGGCTGCACAAGAGTTTCTTGCCTGGGAATGAGGGAAAAGAAGCCAACTTCATAAACCAGATTTTGGTCTCTTTACACAAGGACAATTTGTAATAACCCTGTGGCTAACGTGAAGTTATTGCAGATTTGCACTGGCATGAATGAGGTCAGAAACCAGCCCGGGGTGGCTGGGATAAGGCGGCACAGAGGTGCTGGAGCRGAGAAATTTGGAGTTTGACTTTCTGCAGCCCCTAAACGATCTCAGTGCGGTGACACCCTGCCTTCAATGTATTTTGGGTCAAATTGATGAGTGTCATGGCTCAGGACCAGGCACATCTGACATGGAGAAAGCCAYGCAGAGCTTGTTGGAGCAACCGTGTGCTAATTAGGGCCGTCTGCTCAATGAATTTAGCTTCAACTGCTTGCAGAGTGTCTGCAGCTAGATTGGGATTTCCTCAAATTGATTTGTAATTTGAGGTTACTCAATTAATTTTTCTCCTTTTTTTTTTCTTTTTTTCTTTCTTTTTTTTCCTTTCTTTTTTATTTTATTTTTTCTCTCTGCCTTAATCGCAGCAGCGTTTGAGTCCCTGTATCTGCACTTTYCTTGTTTCCACAGGTGCCAGCTCTCCCCAGCTGGGTGTCCTCCCCACCATCACAGCCCTGATTTGACCACCATGGGCCAAACCTCCCCAGATTCCCCATCCATTAGGAAGGAGGTTACAAATAAGCAGGATGGAGGAAACTCAACCCTTTTTTTTTTCCCCTTTTCTGGGCCACACAAGCCTTGCCCAAGGCATTATTCATAGAAAAATTAGGCTGCTGCAAGATTCACTGGCGGGGTGCAGAATTTAAATAGAATTTTCTCTTGTCCCAGTTACACAAAGTCAGCCTGATGGTCCCATTCCCTATGCTGGTGTAAATTGGAAGTAATTCCAGTCCCGAGGCTGGGATTTGCAGCTCACTGGAGGGTCAGATACCACAGGAGGCATCGTGTGGCAGCTGCTCCGGGCAGCAAGTCTCAGTCCTGGTGAGCTGGGTCATAGAATCRTAGAATCATGGAATCATGGAATGGTTKGGGTTGGAACCTCACAAACCATCCAGTTCCAGCCCCCCTCCCATGGGCAGGGACAGTTTCCACTSGAYCAGGGTGCTCAGAGCCCCATCCAACCTGGCCTTGGACATTTCCGATGTCCACAGCTTCTCTRGGCAACYTGTACCAGGGCCTCACCACTCTGATGGTGAAGAATTCCTTCATAATATCCAGTCCAAACCTGCCCTCTTTCAGTTTAAAGCCATTCCCCCTTTTCCTATCACTATCTGCCCTGCTAAAAGGGTCCTCACTTTCATGGCAGCATTTTCCTTATGACGTGAAAATTGGCATGGATGCAATTAAAATTTAACTTTTCCAAATATTTTTTTGTGGTCTAGCTTTGAATACCAGCATGTTTGGAGGCAAGGAATGCAAAGGGTATGCAGACTTGTGACCCTCCATGGGTAATGTCCTCTGGTGTTCATCTCCCACCACGTCTAACATGGAGCAGCCAAAGGACCCCCTTGCCTTTCCCATCTTTCAAATCTCTCACTGTTTTGAGGTTCACAGATCAGAAGTATTACTCTGTTATAGCAGTTTTGTACCAGGCAAATCTGGCTGATTCCAGGGAGGTGGTGGTGCTGTCCCAAAACAAGTGATGTTCTTTTAGGAACGGTTTGGTTCTGAGAATGAAACTGCGGTTCCCATTCGGAGACATTTTTTGCAGCAGCTGACATGAGGAGCTGAACCCTGTAAGGTGATGTGAATCCTCTGCTGCTGCTGCTACTGCTGAGCCCTGGCCACTTGTTCCAGCACTCAAAGTCAGCCATCTGCTGGGGGGAATATCTGGTGCATCCTACATTCCGTGAACTTCCCATTCTCCTTAGGATTGCACTCCAAAACACATAAAACAGCCTGGAAATGGTGCCAGGCTTTGCTTGCCCACCCAGGTAGTACGCTTCATCATTTACACACTTCAAAAACACCAACACAAACACTTCTGTAATATTATGGGTTTTTTGTGACAAAGATGTTTGTTCTGGTTTCTGTTCAGCTTCGCCCTCAGAGCGGGAAGAGCCCAGAGCTGTTACTCACTGCCTGTGGCTCTTCCAAGCGGGAGCTCAGACCCGCAGCCAGGCTTCCCTGCTCTTGACTTGAGATTTGCAATCAGASCAATTCCACTGACTTCAGAGAGCTGCTTCTCATTTCCAAACATATGCTTAGGAATATAATCAGGCTTACAAATCTCCACTGACGGCAAAGACGAGTGCCAGCTTCCCTTAACAAGTAATGCAAAACACTGCTGGGGGGTGTGAGCAGCCCGAGCCTGCTACCCAAAGCTCAACAAACCCCAAAACGAGTCAGAGCCTCCTCCTTGGAAATGAGCATTTTATGAGCAGGATTGGAAATCTTGGGGTGCTTTGGTGCTGTGGGAAGGTGATACACCTGCAGAAAGGTTGTCTCTGCTGCTGTGTCACTGCTCTGCCGCCTGTGGGATTGGGATGGGCATAGGGCAGGAGGGTGTGCAAACAACCAAACCCGAGGGAGAAATAGTGTGGACTTCACCAGCAACCCCTAAAGCACAACTCATGGGAGGTGAGGGTTTCTCCCACCCACCCTGAGCAGCCCATTTCAGCCCCAGGTGCCAGCAAAGAATGTCCCTGTGCTCATCCTCCCACAGGAGAAGCAAATGCAGAAATAAATGTCTCACACTGCTCAACACCAGAATGCTCCAGACACATCTCTGCTGACAGGAATCATGGTAAGTGTCAATAAACTGACTCATCTGCTGCCTGGCTGCTGCTGGGGCTGCATCAAACAACATCCAAACTTTTGTCAAAGCTGTAGACACTCTGGGCAATATTTAGCGCAGTGTCTCCGTGTCGGGCTCTACATGTGAGGGAAGCAGAGGGGACGTTAGCAGAGACTGGTGACACTGGAAGGGTGCCTGGGACACTCATGTGGTGGTGGCAGATGTCACCAGGAGCCTACAAAAGGCTGATGTTCCTCTGGCCCAGCAGCTGAAGGTCAAGTAGGGCTTCACATGGGCAACACAGAGCCCAAGCTCGTGCAAATGCCCACATGCAGACACCAGCATTTACAGATTTACAGATCCAGTCATCTGCCAGCTGTCCCCTGACCTGTGCTGGTCCTCAGAAGACTGTTCTGACCATTTCTTACCWCTCTGACCATTTCTCCTTTTAATGCCTGGCCATGTTCCCAGCCTCCCTGGTGGTGCACAGATCCAGAACAAGACGTTCCCATCTTATTCAAAATTCGTGAAAAAAAACCATGGGAATGCTGGATCACCAGTGTGACCCTTAGGAGCAATGGAGTGAATCTGCTCTCTGCAGACCCTCCAGGGAAAATTCAAAACCTCCCAGACCATCCATGGGGGTGGACATTCATTCAGTCTGGGCTCGCTGAGGTGGGTGCAGCACTAAATGCAGMACAGCACCACCCAAAATCTGTGTCTGATCCCCCAGCAGGTGCCAGCACACTGGACTGCTGCTACCTGGCTCTACTGGCACCATTCCCCCCACCTACATGAGGCCAAGCACATCAGCACCTCCAAAATGATGAAGATTGGCAGTGCCAGGGTCGTGGCTGGGTGACCGGACATGCCAGCACTGCCTTGGGGCACCCCATGGCCCCARGCCCTCCCTGCCCTACTGTACATCCCTCTCTCTGTCCCTCTCTGCCCCTCTTCTCTGCAGAGGAAAATGGAACTTGCCTTTTGTCTGGCAGGGGTCAGACAGAGCCGGTTTGTTCGATAAAGCTTTAACGCTTTGTGAACACGCAGAAAAGCCCAACCCGGGGCCCTTTGACAATCTCCATTGTTTTGCAGCTGAAAAAAAAAAAAAAAAAAAAAAAAAAAAAAAAAAAAAAAAAAAAAAAAAAAAAAAAAAAAAAAAAAAAAAAAAAAAAAAAAAAAAGGCTGGTTTGATTTAAAACACCAAGTTCATGGCATTTCAAAGAGAAATGATACACAGCGTATGGATTTGTGTGATACGGGGAGATAAAGCAAGGAATAAAATGCCAGGCAGGAGCATTACAAATGCTGCTCTCGGGGGTGAGYCTGGTATTTTGCCATCTGATTATTTTAAGTGGTTTCTGTCTCTGCAGCAAAATCTCTGGCATTAGCTTCACATCCCAACTCAGCATTTGGGGCAAAGTCTGGGAGAGGAAAAGGTGTGAAAAAAGATGAAAGAACAAGTGATACTTTGCCCTAACGTGCCTGGGAAATGGCACGTAGATGTGTGTACGGTCCRCTTCAGCCACACTGGGGTTCATTGTCTGCAAAATTCATAAGCCACGTAATGCATCAGTTGCCAAGCAAAGCTGGGATATGGGAACCCTCCCTGCAGTTTATCTAAGGACTAAAATATAATAAAATTTWWWAAAAAAAAGGGTGGACTCCTGAAAGAATCATATGAGCTGGCACGGAGGTCAATTGATTGAATATTTCATTTATTGAATGCGCGGTTGCCAAAATAAATAACTCGGGCAGGAAAGCAGTAGTCAGGAAATTGAATGTGGGGTGGTTTTTTTTTTTTTCTTGTCTCTGGCGAAGTTTCCCTTGAGTGATTTCCTTTGGAGGCTGCTGCTGCCCGCGGAGCGCATCCCGCTCCTCCGGCCCCAGCGGCAGCTCAGGCACCGGCGGCGTGCTCCTCCCAGCCAGCCTCCGCCAGGAGAACAAAAATGTGTCGTTTCACTGTCCTTATAATGCACAGAGGAAATAGGATTAGGTCCAAATAGCAGCAAGGTAAGTAGGATTAATGGCTGGCTTAAATAAACTCTGGCGTTCTTTACAAGGCTGCTGGATATTGTTTCCGCCTGGCTGTGCTGCGTGCGAGGCAGCGCGTTGCGGTGCCCACGAGGTGCACGTGGAGATAAGRTTGGGGGGGATTGGGAATTTAGACCACTTGGCCGAATTTTTTCCCTTTTGTTTTTAATAAGGAATCTGACTTTTGCCGTTGCGAGGCGATGAAACCCCCCCGTGGGAAAGAGGGGAGAGAAGGAGGGAAAGGATGGAGACATGGAAGGATGGAGGGATTGGGAGAAGGAGGGATGGAAGGACGGAGCGATGAAGGGATGCAGCCTTTGTGAACGCCTCTTGCCCCCTGGCGTCCCCTCGCTGCAAGGACAGCCGGGCCCGGGGATGGCGGGGAGAGCAGGGAGGGGACCGCGGGGACCGGGGAGGGGACCGCGGGCACGGGGGGAGGTTGTCACCGACCGTCTCTATCTCTCATCGCCTCTTTCCCCAAAACCCCAAACAACAAACCCAGCCAAACAGGAGCTACACTCCCGGGGCAAAACTTGTTTCTCCCTCCCCAAAACATCTTCTAAAAATAAAAAAGATCCTGCCCAGTTCTTCAAAGGCGGTTTGAAGGGCAGGA
>NW_026623372.1:431727-433089 GCF_030028575.1 Malurus melanocephalus | reverse complement strand
TTCCTGATTTCCCCCTTCCCCTTCCCCTTCTTCTTCCCCTTTCCCCTTCCCCTTTCCCTTTCCCTCCCCAAAGCCTCATTTCCCCTCAGTCCCTCTGGAATTCAGCGCCACCCCCGGCTCCTTCCCCCGCGCTCCGCAGCCCTGCGCGGTGTCCTCGGTCCCTGCTCACCGCACACATTCCCGAAGGATTCTCTTTCCTGGGTCTCTGCGCGGCTGCGGAAGAAGCGCGGGGGCTCCTCCAGGGCCGTGGGAGCCGCGGTGGTGCCACCCCCGGCTCAGCTTCCCCCTCCCGCCGGGCTGYGCACCCGCGGCCCCTCCGCGCCTCGCCCCGGAATCGCCCCAAAACTTCCATTAATTTATTTAAAAGCGCRTTAAACCGTCTCCCGCGGCCGGGCGAGCGCGGGGCCGGGTTCATCCATATGCATGCGGAAAGTTTCGCGGCGGCAGCAGCCGGGGGGTGCAAATTGCGAAGTTAAATATTTGTTTTTAATTTTCTGGCTCAAAAATTTTAACTAAGAGGCAGGATTCCGGCCGCTCTAATGTGCTTGCATAAATGGCTTTGTTATTACTACTTTCCTGCTAAAACAACATTTGCTTCTCGTCCTGACACGCGGTGTTTGGAATCCGAGGATCTGCCATCTCGGATGGAAAAGCCGAGCGGAGACACCACGGCCGGGGCCGCCGCGCAGCCCGCCCGCACCCGCGCAGAATTAACCCGGCCCGGCCCTCCGATTAGCTTTTAATTAGATTTTCTGATTATACACGTTTAAAGGACAAGATTGCGTGTTTATGGAGGGAGATTTCCTCAAGAGTCTATTTGATTAAACGTATTTACAATAACTCCGGTAGTTAAACATTGTCACATTTTAGGGGACGGTTTAATGAATGTGTGATTTTAAGACGGCAAAAAGTTGCAGAGAATTGCACGCTCCAGCCTGCTCCGGGGCTTAGATTTATTTTATTTTATTTTATTTTATTTTATTTTATTTTATTTTATTTTATTTTATTTTATTTTATTTTATTTTATTTTTTAATGTAATTTAATTTTTTTTAAATAATTTTAAGATTTTATTTTACCTTTTAAAATTTTTCTTCTTTTACCTTTTTTTTACCTTTTAGCTCCATCAGGCATTACAACCAGAAAACCGCGGTGTCCGGGTCCGGTGGTCCTGCAGCGGGGCAAAAGGGTCTTTGTCACCGCTCCCCGCGGACAGGAGCCCTCGGGCCCCGCGGAGCTGAGGGTGCGCACCCGCGGCCACAGCGCGGCTGGGGAGCCCCCAGGGCTGGGACTGCTGCTCCCCAGGGCACAAACCCCTTTTTCTCCGCAGCAGGAGTGGCTTAATTTTTTTAATTAAAAAAAAA
>NW_026623372.1:426083-431558 GCF_030028575.1 Malurus melanocephalus | reverse complement strand
CGCTGCCGCGGAAAACCCGCGCAGGGAGCGCAGGGAGCGGGGCTGAGCGCCCGCCCCGTCCATGCAGGGCTGGGCAGCGGGGCCCCGAGCGGCGGGACCACTCTGCCTGGGGTACACACGCTCTTCCTCTTCCTCCTCGTCCTCTTCCTCCTCCTCCTGCCCTCGGGATCCCCATCCCCGGGACCCGCAGCTCCTCAGAGCAGAGTGACCACTCCGGATTCCCACCCCCTGTCACTCTGCTGTGACATCCCACAACATGACTTTTTTAAAATTTCCCCTCTAGGTGTATAATTTCATCATGAAGAAGACTTTTAAACTTTTTTTTTTGCTGTTTTTTAAATGATCAAAGCTCCAATCTGAGAACACATCTATCTTTTTGTCTTGCATATTAGATATAATTTAACATAAACCGCTGGTTATAATTACTGATTATACAAGGGATCCCTTGTTTTTGCAAGCTACTAACAGGATTAGTGCTAGATTTCGAATTAACCATAAACATTACGCTGGAATTCATTTCATTTCACCGGATAGGAGGAAAGGAGTGGATTTGGGGATGAGAGCACAGAGTGGTTCTGGGAGTCTTGTGCCCAGAATCGCTTTCCTSTTGCCCAAGCTGTCCACACTGGGCAGCAGTATTGCTCCTGTGAAGCCAATGAAGGCATTATTTTAATTATTAAAATAATAAACAAAAACGGTGGGGAGAAATCCTTTCTAAAGTGTTGTCTTGGGAGGGTCGGAGTGGCCCTGATCCATCCTGGGGCAGAGCAGCAGCTCAGCCTCCTGCCCGTTGCTTTCTCCCTGCCACAGGAAATGGAGGGCTGTAAAAAAAATCTATTACAGATGAGTTAATTAATGGTAATTGGAAAAGGGACCTCCCCTACGTAAAATCGTCTTTCGCCACAAAAGAGCATTTAAAAATAATCTGAGGGAAAAAAAAGCCCCACAACACCATAAWGAAGCTTTTGAGTAAAAGACCTCATGTCGAGGAGAGCAGGGAGGAGGGAAACTCCCCCAGCCCCAGCCCCGGTCTCGGTCTCACTCCTGCCAAAGCCCTGCGAGGASCTGCTCTCCTGACACCCTGCTGCTGCAGACCAGCTCGTGATCTGACACAAACTATGCCTGCTCGACCAGCCCCAGCTGCCTTCTGCATGGAAAACAGCTTTCCCTAGGGAAGGGGGACCCGGAGGGGCTCAGCCCCGGGTACAGGCTCCTGGGGACACTGAAACTCTCCTCCCTGCCAGAGTCACTGCTCCTCTCTGCCTTCCATCCTTCCACCGGAGCCGCAACTCTTTAGGCCCGGCGGAAAGTAAATCTTTCTAATGACTCAAATAATTTTGGACACAAGAAATTTTCCCCCCTCTCCTTTGTAATTAGAGCTGGCCGTGTGTCTAAAATGATCTGCTTTCCAGAGGGAAACAATAATTGAATTGTTGGGTGTCTCCCGAGCTTTGCAGGGCTCCGGGAAGGCTGCGAGGGAAGCTGAGCCGTTCTCTTGTTAGTGCCTGCAATGAGAACGAGACACCCTAGAATTCAATTACGCGGCTCCTCCAGGAACCGTTATAATTATAACGTCAAGTTGTTTTTTAAAATTTCATAATTACGCTTTAGGATCCTTGCGTGGATGTTTGGGAACGCGCCTGCCCGGCCCCAGCCCCCCCTGCACACCCTCCTTTGCCTCAGCTTCTTCCCTGCCCGTGCYTCAGTGGCATTCCTCTCCCTGCACCCAAGGGTGCCCGGGGTGCTGTCCCTCTTCGTCCCTGACCCTGGCACCTGCTGAGCCCTCCTCTGCTCCGTGTCACTGTCATCCCTCCCGAGTGCCACAGTGCCACGTGCTGTGAGTGGACTGGTGGCACGTCCACATGTCAGCTCTCCTGCCTGTGAAATGGAATCCCAAACACAGCTATTCCAGAAGAACATCAGGAGGAAGGAGATCGGAATAACCGGTTAGAGAAAGTTTTGTGTTCACTAAGTTAAGAGCGAGGTGTCCAAGGTCCTCCCTTCAGTGGCACCAGAGGGGTGAGATTTGGAGTGGGGTACCACCTGAGAGCTCTGCCTGTACTCATGTTGGCATCTTCACCCACACAAACAAAATGTGAAATACTGAAAAACTCTCCCATTCCTTTAGCAGGAGGAAATTAAATCTCAGAAGGGTTTGATGTGCCCATGGCAATCCCCTGCACTCTTGGGCTGGGAGCAGCATKGTGTTTGGAGGGTGGTTGAGTTGCTTTTAGGCTCTTTAGGAAAGTGGATCAGACTTTTACAGTCCTGCTGAAATAAGAGAGCTGTGACCCTGCCTTGCTGCAGCGCCCTGGTTCAGGGCTGCTGCAGACCCACTGTGTCCAGCTGGAAAATTGCTGCCCAGGACTCATTTGTGCAGAAACCAGCCCTGGGCTGGCAGGTACTCGCTGGATGGAGATCTCATGACTGTACAGGGCTGTTCAAGTGTTAAGGGAAGGAGCTTGCTCTTCAAGACAAGAGACTGAGAAAATACAGAACGGCAGAAGAGCGAGAAGAGCAAATGGAGGGAAGGTGTGAGAATCATGAGCTGCAAGGAAATGGTGAGCAGGAAAGCTAAGCCTGGTCAGACTCAGAGCACAGGTATGGCAGCACCACCTGTTCTCCAGGAATGTGCTAAAATCCCGCATTCTGCTGCCAGAGCAATCAGTCATAACCTAGTTTCGTTCTCCTCACCAAAGCTGAACGAGACCCAAGAATATTCCAGARTTTCATCCAGGCCAGTTTCCAGTGTCAAATCATGGAAAGGGTCTGACTCAGACCGTGGTGTGGGCCCTTTCCACAGAACTCCTTTCTGTGATGGACCAGCTATCCCTGGGGCTTGCACAGAGATCCGTGCTCTCTGTTGGCCATGTCCTTTTCAGCAGAGGGAGAAATATGGCCATGTCTTTAGCTCCCCRTACCCAGCAAAGGGGTGCAGTGCACAGCAGGAACAGGCAGCAGGCCWGGTGCTCTCCCCTCCTGCCCCACAGCCATTACCAGGAAAGCTTCACAGCCTCAGGCAGAGAGAAAGTTTATCAAATGAGCCCTGGTAACCACCCAGCAGCACCGAGATAGAGGTGCCACCAGAACAACCTTATTTTCATAGTGAATCTTGCACTTGGCTGGTCAAAACAGCTCAGAGCTTGGAGCCGGGTCCTGGGGAGCCTGGTGTCACCATCACCTTTGTGGACCCACACTGCTGTCTGGCCAAGGAGCAGAAGATGAAGAGCTTGTCTTGATATTTGCAGGTCAGGGCCCCACGTAACAGTGGGGACAGAGAGCAGAGAGGAATACACAATGACTGCGCTGATTTCAGACTGGGAATAGATTCRCTCTTCATTCTCTCAGACAAGCAATTAGAGCTGTCTCCCCAAGCACTTCCCACCCAGCAAGGAGTTCCAAAATATGAAAATTCTTCCCTTTCATATTATTTTCCAGATGTTCAGTCTTCGCTTCCCTTTATTAATGCTTCTTTTGCCAGGGTGATTCATTTAACAATTAGCTTAGGCATAGGGTGTAGCAGCTGTTACAGATATTACCTGAGCCTCTAAGGCAAAGCTTCTTACTGTTGTTTTTTTTATCCATCTCTCCTTTTCTTCTAGGCCTTTAATAACCTGCAAAAAATATCTTTAAATTAGTGGGAAGCTCTGATTCCTCAACCAGGTCAACAGATGGCTCACTTGGACCTGCCTTCAATTAAGCAGGTGGAACATGCCCAAGGAGCAGGCAGACAAATGCAGCTGTTCTTTCCCCAAATCCCACTGCAGATCCAATGGGAAAGACTTGTTCACCAGCTCCTGTGTGAGGCTGCTTGTTCTGTCAACCTCATAAATTTGCATTCAGGCATCCATTACCTGGCTGCACCTTCCAGGAGAATGGTCCTTCCCATGCCAATGAATTGTGGGTGTGAGGATGCTGAGGTAACTGTGCATTGCTGACTTCAGGGTCTACTTCCAATCTACTTGATTGATGGGAAAAATCCTGAAGTCTTGGTGTTTCTCACCTTAAGCACTGATGGATGTCTTTGGTTCACATAGGGTGGGGTTCAAACCTTGAGCTGTGTGCTGTTTTCAGTTAGGGTGTGAGGRAACAGCCTCAAGTTGTGCCAGAGGAAGTTTAGATTGGATATTAGGCAAAATTTCTTYTCCTTAAGGCTTGTCAAGCACTGGAACAGGCTGCCCAGGGCAGTGTGGAGTCACCATCCCTGGRGGTCTTTAAGAGACATGTAATGTGGCACTTAGKGATGTGATTTAAGTRATGGACTTGGCAGTGCTGGGTTAGCAGCTGGACTCAATGACCTTAAGTATTTTTCCAGCCTARGATTCTATGATTCTGAGATGTCCTACATCCTTTCTGTGGATTTAGGTGTGGAAAAAGAAGTGTTTCTCCCTTGCAGCTGAGTTCCACCAAGAGAATCAGGAGTCCCCAGGCTGTGCCTTCAATCTGTGTTCAGTACGGACTCATTCCTACTGTGGCAGGACTCTCATCCCAGCAGCACCACAAACTGTAAAGCGAGTAAAGATGAATTAAAAGCTAAACAAAAAGCTAAACAACAGCAGGATCTGCACTGGTGATACCAGGTGTTTTCTCTGCATGAAAAGACAAAAAAAWTGGTTAAAATTCTGAGTAAAATCATCAGGACTGATTATGCTGTTAGACATCATTCCTATCTTCTACTGAGCTGATAACTCAGTTGCTTACCTGAGTGTGGCTCTTTTCCTGATGTTTTTATTCACTCCTACCCAACTTGTTCCACACTAGCCTTAAGCAAGGTGCTTGGAAGGTGGCCTGTGGGAGRTTTGGGAGGAGGATTATTCATGTCTGACCTCCAGCCCTTAGCAGTGACAGTCTCTGCTGTGGCTGGGAGCAGAACTCCAGAGCTGGAGCTGCTCATGATGCTCAGCACATCTCCAATCCCTCTGATTTCACCTGCACTGCACCTCGGGTCACCTGTGTTTGAACCCTTTCTGGGGTGAGGACATCACTGACTGCACTGTCTGTGTGCTTCAGGAGATGAATCAGCTCTGCTTGTCTGGACAAGGTCTCTGCTGCACAAAAGAGCTCCTGGAGTTTTAATTTTTGCTGTTTATTTTCCAGTGCTGGGTAAGTCAGCAGGGTATGCATTCCTGGGGATTTTTCCTTAGCCCAATCTCTGCACTTCCAGAGATGTCTGGACTGTGTTGTCTGATCCTTGCAGGGCAAAATTTGGAGTGGGTTGGAAYGATGCTGGTGGGGATGTGCTGCATCCTACATCAGCTCGTGTCACCCCCTCCACCAGCCCAGGAGCTGCAGATTTCCTGGGGAAATCAGAGCCAGTTCCTCATTCTTCCTGYCCAGGCTCTGTACTACAGGGTGCTGGTGCAAGAGCTCAGCAGCACAGACCCCTTCAGGGGCATCCTCCGGCCTGGTCTCCAGCTGCACACCACGAGGGATCAGGGATCACAGACAAGTTCTCTTGCTTTTGGATGACATCTG
>NW_026623372.1:412827-425969 GCF_030028575.1 Malurus melanocephalus | reverse complement strand
GCTGATATCAAAAACTGAATCATGGCTTGCAGGTTCCAGAGTTCCCWCAGCCTGAGGGATCCCATCTCCAGGTGCTGCTGCTTGAAGCCCCAGCAGACTCGGGCACGATGTGACAGTGACACAGCAGACACTGCAAAGCTGCTCTTCTGAGCCAGGGCAGAGCAGCTGAGAAAAGCYTTGGGTCTGTTTGGGTTGTTTTGTTTGTTTTAAACACGAAACTTCAACTTCCCAAATGCAATTGTCAGAACAAGGCAGAGATCCTGCAGAACAACCCAGCTCCTTGCTTGCTCCCCCAGGTGCCGAGGTGGGGGATGCTGATCCTTCCAGCAGGCTGAGTTTTTATTGCAGAAGGAGATTCTGACAGAAACAGCAAAGAAAACAGGAAAAAAAAATCCTTGAACAACTTGTGAAGAAAATCTGAGGATAAATAGGTCCAGGCAGCAGAGTGTGCAGACAACAGATCCAGCACAGGTATCTGCTGCCTTTCATCCCATTATTGGAGTGGCAGAGAGGAAGATGAGGTCWGAAGGGTGATGAAGCCAGTGTTGAGCCTAGAGGAGGCTCTTTAACCAAGAAAGGACAGGAAGGAAGAAGAAAGTGGTTTTCTGCAGCAGAAAATAAAAGATTGATGAGGGTAGTGCATAAACAAGGTGATCTATCAAAAATGATTAGAATTTTTTTTAAAAAGTAGGTGTTTTGAAAAAAAAAGCTGATCTATCAGAACAAAAGACAATTCTTAGACTTGAACCAACAGGTCCTTACACATTTTTGTAACATTAAAAACAACCAGAAGGAAAGTTTGAAAATTTAAATTGCTCATTTCATTTTTATAAAAAAGAGAAGGTTTTGAAGAGGTGGAGCATGGCACTGTCAGACATCTTGGACCACTTTTCAAAGGTCAGAATAAAAACCAATGCATTTCAAGATGTAACAAGTGTTCCAGCTGCCCCAAACTTTGTGTTTGGCTGTCCTGTGTGGCACAGGTTGCCCAGAGAAGCTGTGGATGTCCCATCCCTGGCAGTGACCAAGGCCAGGCTGGATGGGGCTTGGAGCAACCTGGGCAGGTGGGAGCTGTCCCTGCCCCTGGCAGGGGGGTAAGAATCTGATGGTCTTTAAGGTCCCAACACAAACCATTTTTATGATTTCTCCAGTATCATACAGCTCAAAATGCAGCCAAAACAGCCACCAGACCTTCTGTCTTGAAGAACTCCACAGCCACAGGTGAACAAATTATATTTCCTCAGGAGCATCTGAGTGAGCCTTTCTGTCACGGGCCCTTACTGGGTGGGACCTTGACTCCCTTCTGAGTCCAGCCTAACTTATTTGAATTTTTTTGCACCTGCTCTAAGATATTTCRAAAAGGATGAACTCCCTATGCATTCATTTGAGCAAGAGACTCACATAGAGCAGTGGCCTCCCCTTCCCAACCCCAAACCATGGCAGGGATACCCAAGGGATACACGTGGCTGCCACAGGGAACCCCATTCTACCTGGGAGAAAATGATGTAGCTGTATTTAATTTCTGCTGATTTGCAGCTGATGTTTTAATTCTTAGGAAACACAGCAAGTTTATGTAATCACTGTAGCACTTCTTTGAGATTAAAAAAAAATGATAGCACCCAAGCTACTTAATATGCAAACAAGACTTAATGGAATAGAGGATACATGATTTGCAGCTGGACAAAAAATTTCACTGAGTAAAACTCAGTAAATCTCTTGACTTTTTATGTGGTTTTGGGTAGTAATATTATTTATAGGAATTATCATATGTRCTTTGAATTGTGTTTGAAAGTTAACCAGAGCAGGCCAGAAGCATCATCACAATCTCCAGACTCTCCCATCACAGACAGGCATGAGAACATGGCTTTACTGAATATTCACCTGCCCCTTTTGCAGCCCATGAAGGGGGCACAGTGTAAGGATTTAAATGCAGGGAGATGACTTCAAACTACATATGGGGCAGCCCCTGTGGTGTTTCATTGCCCACAGAAATCACCACTATCTGTAGGTGCCATTCTTGACCTTTCAGCTGAAAGGGCCCACTGTCCTCCACACCTCTCACCTGTTTCCAAGCCAGGACCCTCAATAATCTCTCATATTTATGCTTTGTTCAATTAGTCCAGCATGTAATGCTTTGTTCTCATGAATTTTGGAGCTACTCTGATGTGCAGTAAAGGCAATTGAGACCTAATTTCATTATTCATCTCAATATGTTCCTGCTGCATTCAGAGAGCAGACTATGGGCCCTCCTGTGGCTAATTTAGCACCTGCAAATCCCCATGATTAAAGCCAAAGGCTGCACAGCCCACAGAATGGATCTGCAGGAATCTGCACACGTCAAATCATYCCACTTGCTGGGAAGAATTTTTTTTTTCCTTTATACTTTGTACACCTCTTCCTTACTCAAAAGGAGACYATCGTGCTTTAGTTCTCCAAGACCAGGCTGTGTGCCACAACCCTTTCTTTTAAATATATATACATACACATATACATATTTAATTACTCCACATAAAATTTGAGTAGTTTTAGGGAAATCAGTGTACCTGGGGAATGTGGACCATCCTCAGCTTGGAGCTGTTAACACTTACTTTCTCAGCTGCTACACTGAAGTTAAACAAACACAGGCTATTTAAGCTAAAACACTTAAATTCCTAAAGCTTTCTTCAGCTAAGCCAACAGAAAATTGACCAAAAAGTCATTTCGCCATTTCCACTGAAAATGCAGGAATTTTTACAAGTCCAATGCAGACATTTAAGAGCAGTAAAATTTTGGTCTAAATTTGCAAGCTGCTATTAGAAGTGCTTAGCCTGATCAGCTCATTCTTAGCCTGTGCTCTTCAAGATGCTTCAGACTTCAGTAACCACTGTTGCACACAACCAAGCCACAACAGGAACTTGCACGTTCACCCYGCCCCCTCCCCTCCATATTTTGTTTCAGATTATGAATTTCAGCATCTTGGAAGACAATGGCAGGAAGATTCTGTACTTTATGCCACAAAACCACAACATGCTTAYGCTGCTTTCCTGGTACAATGGCAGGACTGTTTTCCTTCAACTGTACAACCCAGGCTGAAGCTGGATCGTGCCAAGTTCAGTTTAGAATTCTTTTTTAAACCACTGCATATGCATGACTGAATATTTGTTATGCAACCATAACAACTGTCCTTTTCAAGAAAGATTCCTGCATAATGTGAGCACACAGAACCCGAGGCAAACGTGGCTTGATCTTAAAACTTTAATAGTAAAAAAAGTGTAAAACCAAACACACCGCTGAAAACTTATCAGTAAGAATGAGAATTTAAGTGTTCAAATTCAGAATAGTGCAAATTTTCTCCACTCCCCTCCCCRCCTCTTCCAAACTTAAATCACTTTGGTTAAGATACTCAGAAGTATTGGCAAAAAATGAACTTTTGACTTACATTTTTGGCTGCATTATTTCTAACAGGTACAGATTTAGTTTCAGTCTTTACAAATAAATCTTAAATACTTCTCTATCAAATATCCATAGAGATCACTGTCAGCTTTACTTTCATCTGGTTTTATAACATTTTGAAATGGGTTTCAAGATGGTTAAAAAAGTTGTCTCCCCAGCAGGCAGCAACTTCTTAAACAGCTGAACCTGTCCTGATCTCTTCAAGTAGYTCTACAAAATTTGATTATTTAGGTTTTGAACATTTGAGGAAGGATCGTATACCAACGAAATTACTCTTGATTTTCACCAAAGCAAGGTTAGAATGGGGGTCTGTTCTGTAGTATAGACATTGTGTTAAACTTTTGTAGCTAGCACTCCCTTAGAAGAGTGAAAACAGCCAGAAGAGCTACCTGGCCTCAACATCTTTTTTTGATGGTTCAATCTTTAACTGATACTTCTAACTATAACTGAAGCCATGTAAGATTGGAAAAGAACACAACAACAACAAAAAAAATTGCATAATACAAAAAGGCAAATCCATAAAAGTTTACAAGTACACCATAACCACAAAATTGGAGTATTTCTAAAAATTTGGGTTCAATGTAAGATACAACAAAACTAGCTTTACTAGTTAAATAAATTATTGCTCCATTTGACTCCATGCAGCATTGAAATGAACTCAGAACCCTTTTCTCTTTAATCTCTCATAAGAAATGATCGATATTGAAGAGAACTTGAGGCTCAGACTTACTGTACATTGCACTTCAACTTTTAAGACCTAATACTTGCTATTTAGGTCTCCTGTGGTCTAAGCTATCAAATGAATACATTGTGCTCACCAGAWCTATGTATTAAGAAACACCAAATGTTTAATGTAGTGACATAAGCACTTTTTGTTTTTAAGAAGGCAATCACAGATTGCAAGTTCTATAGGGTTGTRTAAAAACAAGCAGTGATCTCTTTCAGAAACTGAACTGAGAAAACAAGCTGTTTGCTATTCTTCACATACAGTTCAAATCACATTTTAGGCCCAATTCCRTTTCTAACCATTTCAGTCCAAACCCTGACTCAAAGGACAGCTCTAGGAGGAAATGACAAATCGAAAAAGTTTGGGGCACACACTTGAGGGCCAAGCAATGACATGCAATGCATGTTTTTTCAGTGACACCAGACATTTGAGATACTTAAGATGTTCTTTGGTGAGACACTGAAGCAGGTTTCTAATATTAAGCGGAACTATCCCCACACACTTAGATTTCTTATAGAAATGTGGCCATAACTTGATTCTTGCAAATCTTGCAAACCTCAGCAGTAATGAAATTTCCAGTTGGAATCTCTTGATAAAGGTTCACATTTGAACAAGATTGTCTCCAGTGTTCACCTCTCGTACTGAAGTAATTTAGAAATTCCAAACCAAGGCTTCCAGCCTTCTCATCCCTCAAACCCTCTCCACCGTCAAAGACAGAAACTTAATGCAACATTACAAGTAAGGGCATGATTCCTTCATAAGACTCCTAAAAGCATTAGTGCGATGCCTTTAATCTGTTTTGATCACTCTTATTTTTAAATAACCCTATTTTTTAAAGATTTGGATAAATACTATTCCTATTAAACCATACTTCATCATTGTTAAGCACCATCGATCTACTTCCTTTGGGCACTGATACAAGAGCTTGTAATTAAATTTCAGTTTCAAGGCTTTGAAACACGGCAGCTGATTCAATAACTTACAGTGGAATCTAACACTTGGAAAACTGCCACTTAGCCTGAACAGTTGTATGCACTCGGTGTCAAACTCTTCCAGAGAACAGCCATACGCAAACGCTTATGCGGTAAATCAGGGTAAGATTTCAAGATAAGCAGTTAATTTCACTTGGCTATTCTAAGAGTGGATTAATATTTTTCCCCCACGAGTCATTTGTGCAGTGAGCCCATAAAGAGATTATTTCTTCTAAATAATCTTCAGTTTTAGAAAGGAACACGTCTTCATAATGTTGCTTTCACACTGGCACTGGGTATTCGTCTTCAAAGACTTAGTCGTTGTGTGGTTTCTCTGGAATACCCTATGGATAAAAAACATCGAACACATGTCAGGTTTTAATGCCATCTGATAAGTGACTACATTATGCAGTATTTTCAATTATTAAATAGTCAACTAATTCTAGTTAGGCTGACAATGACCTAGCGAGCATGGCTTCCTATAAAAGCTTAACAAGGACGCGCTCCTTAACTGTGGACAAAAAAAAAAAAAAAAATCACTGTGGATGTTGTTGCCTCAATCAGTGCATCTGAAAAATCCACTGCACTGCTTTTATTAATACTTTGTTATCTTTCCTCTCTATCTTAGTTCATTCCTTAGCAGAAAGTATGCAGGGGTTCACTTAATGGACATTAATTCAGTTTTAGCAGACCTTTTTCAAACTGCCTTC
The DNA here is from genome assembly GCF_030028575.1 of Malurus melanocephalus. Lineage (NCBI taxonomy): Eukaryota > Metazoa > Chordata > Aves > Passeriformes > Maluridae > Malurus > Malurus melanocephalus. The sequence continues at coordinate 420,129 of NW_026623372.1, read as the reverse complement.
AACCACAAGTTACTTTTTTTTCCAGTCAAAGGCTGGTAGCAGAGTTGTACTAATTTCCCCTTAAGTCCCTTTTCTAGCATGGAACCCTGTAGTACGTTACTACAAGAAATTTAACCAACTTTTCTTTGAAACAAAGCTTGTAACATGTTCTCTTTCTAAGATCAAAATGCAAATACATATTTTCAGTATCTATTTTCAACTACTGAATGCATTCTCAGTTCTCCAGCCTCTAGCACTAGTAAACAGATATTTGTGAGGCCCATGTTCTGAATACCTCCCTCATCTGTCAGATGYTGAGAATGATGGTTACAACTCAAAATGAAATGCTGGTATCCACTTAACCCTGCTGATGAGCACTGCCTGAGCAACTYCAGGGGTCATAATGAGCAGAAAGAACTGATGGCAGCAGCAGCACCTTCACCTCTTCTTTCCCTGTCAAAGCTACTAAAAGAACACATTGTGTTTCATCCTAARGCTGGCAGCAAAAAACCCCAACCAAATCAAACCAAACCAAATCAAACTGAAACCAAACCCAAAAGGCTCTGCCAACAGCAGGTTTGCACTTTGTCACTATATTTGAGCTTCTTTGAAGTCCCGTGACTGGAAAGCAATAAGCATCTCCCAGCTAACATTTATCAGCATAGGAGGAGATGTCTCAGGGACACTTTTCATTTTAATTTCTAACTGCAAAAGCTAGAGAGGGGCTGAGGAAGAAGCAAGGCACTTCTACTCCACTGATTTCCACAGGTGCCACCTTCTGCTCTGGACAATGGTAGTTTGATCTGCAGCTGCCACATGTAGCAAATAGCTCGGGGGCTGCAGCACAATATAGCTACAGAAATAACTGTTTTATTCAAGCAYAGGCTAAAAAAAATGCTACATTCCATCTTCTTGCCACATCCACAATGGCTGCCAAAACAGACTGGTACTTTTGAGTTACCTCTATAGAAGAAAGATGTGGTTGACTGAATTATASACTCTGCTTCTTTGAATTTCCAGCACTGCATGCTTCACAATGACTTGCAAAAGTGTTCCTATGAAACTGCTGCACTTCAACTTTCTCCTGACTAAGTAATTGTAATGTAAAACATGTGAGAAAATACCTCTAAATAACCAGAATAAAAAGCTTTGCCTTCCCAACTTCCCCCTTTCTATATAAGGAAGATGACAAGATTGACAGGAAAGCTGCAAGCAGGATCTAGTCTGATTTTAACYACATTCAGGTGAGAGATATCAAAGGAAAAAAGGTTCTGTGTGTCTAAATTCCTTTTTGCTCTTTTTTCTTTAAGGCTCCCTTCCTTTGCTTTCTAACAGGAGCAGGAGCAATGGAAGCACTGCATATTCCAGTGTGAAATACAGAACCRTAGCACAAAACCAACTATAATTTTATTTTGAGACTCTGCTGCACTTACTTCAATAGAATTAATGTTTAATTAATTATGTTTTTCACTTGATGTGAGTGGCAAATTAGAAAAGAGAAGTTATACCTTCTGTTTCCACCACACACACAGTCCTAAATAAACCCAAATGCAGACTGTATGCACCAGGGGGATTTCAAGGGGGAGTAGTCAACTYGTATTTTGAAGAGCTTCAAATGCTCTTCCTTCAGTAAAAATTGAAGGCACCTTAGGAAAGTTATATACTTGGAGGATGTTTTCCAGGRTATGGGATTTACATAGCAAAGAGACAGAAGTAAAGTCAATATAATATTAACTATTACTATCCATCAGTGTCAGAACATTATTCACAACCAAGCCTTAGGCTGACATGCAAGCACACAGCCAGGTTTACTCTGCAGTGTGCCACAAGGAAATAATTCCTTAAGAACCTAGCAAACAAGATAGCAATTTGTAAGTGACCAGTAAAAGAATATTTGATTCTAGACWGGTGGAATTTGATGCTAAATAGGGACATTTCCCTACTTTCACTTTCAGGTTTAAACAATTAGAGAAAGCCCATCAGTGTCTCAGCTCTCCAGCCACTTTGGATGTTAACTCTAAGCAGTGATGAGCAGGAACAGTGTGTACTGATTCCAGTCTTATTTAGGCTGCTACTGGAAAAAAAAACTAAACACAAAAGATACTCCAGCACTTACTAAGACAATACCACTCTACTGGCAACTCAGGTTGTCTGCTTACAGAGCAGCTCCTAGGAATACATCTATTTAACTCTGTCAGCTTGTGAGTCATACCCTTCAAGGCATAGTTTGTTCTTGGACTAACAACAATGGAAGGCATTCGGATTGTTAAAGAAACTACTAATTATGCAGTAATTACCATAGCCAGCTGGCGTCCTATGTTTCCTACAGTCACACCTCCTGAGAAAAATATACATGGAAGCCAAGAACGGATGTAAAGGAAATCTGGGGATGTATACCTGGTAAAGAAAAGGAAATAAGTCAGAGACAAGTTACTTTCATCATCTTACATACTGTTAATGAGATGCTATAGAACTTTCTCCCTGGATTGACACAAASAAGCAAAAATAGGAAAATAGGAGACCAAATTAACTCTGTGAACTGCATAAGCTTGTAAACCCCCATGTCCAAGCCAGTAAAGTTTAAAAATTCACCCTGCTGAGAGCCAGTAAAAGTTCAGTTTTCTTAACTGTTACAATTTCAACATACACCCAAATTCATCTGCTCCCCACCTTCCACCCCCAGCYCTCAGTCTGGTCATTTGGAAAAAACTGGACCATCACCTCAGACAGTATCTTCTCATAAGAATGTACCAAATATGTTAATAACCAAATTCCAGTTCATATGCCCCCATGTTTTTAGCTAAGACAGGAGGATTGAAATAGTATTTTAGAAGTTTAACTTACTGATAAACACCATTATATACAAGAAACTGGGTTATCAGAGTTGCTACAAAGGCTATTGTAATCCCAAGTCCGAGACCACTTCTKGACCGATCAAATGTCCACCAAAGCCCCAGTGATAAGGCTGCCAGAGTCAGGGACAGCTGGATGTTGTTTGCAAAATCTAGTTTCTGGAAAAAGATGTTAAGGACAATGCTTTTAAATCTGCAGACATCCTGTTGCTGAAACGGAACAAGGGAGAGCACAAACTGAAAGTAAGGACTATTCTCTGTCTTCAAATATGATACACTGAGGATATGGTTTTCAGACCTGCTAAGCAATCAGCTCTTGTTGACTCTGACTGGAGCATGACTGCAAAGTCAACATCAATTTTTGTCAYACTGAGCATCTAGAGTATACACTACATTTTAATATATTTAACTTTTATGTATTTTTGCCTCGAATAACCTGGGTAATCCAGCYGACTTAGGCTTTTTGCTCAAACCACCACTATCCAACACACAAAACGCTCTCATTTTGTGTTTCTCACTAGCACATCACTGGTTAACTGTGTCAAATTTTAGATGCAGACATGATATAGATTAAAATAACACAACTTTATGGTTACACTTGTAGTTATACAAGAGATACTGTGAAGTTGATCCCTCTTCTCTCCCGTAACACTTTGAGCTGTGTTTTACATCCTGCAGTAACTTCTGCAGYGCCCAGCAGGTCTCACAGAACTTCTCTGCCAGAAGCACCACATTTACTTTCAGAATTCTCCCAGACCCAAGTGGGAGACAGTTCCATGAGCACAGAATAAGCTCAGGGAGCAAGCACTAGCAGAAGGATACAGCACTGGCGTGGTTGATGCCCACGAACACGGCGATGCAGCGCATGACGCTGGCCCACTCCCGCTTGAACTTGTGGGGCTCCCCGAGGTGGCTGTCGATGCAGGGGTACAGCAGGCCAACCACGGCTGCAAGACAAGGAACACACTTGKAGCAGCTGTGACAACATCACTACTCCAGTATCATTAAATATAAGCTTGGCACACAAGTGCTTGAGAAAGCAGAAGTGCTCATCACGCTACTGTAAGCCTGATGGAGAAAAGACAATTATCACCTGCATCTTCCACTTTAGAGAAGTAAAAACCCTGCTCAAACATGCAGTATTCCCTTTGAACCTTCGAAGCAGAGATGTATATTGCATTGTTAAGGTGTCTGGCTTGAAGCTCCTTTTGTCCAAAGGGATTCATCATTTGACATCCTGAGCAAATGCTTGTACCAATAAAAGCAAAGCATAATAAAAGCTTTGCTAGGAGTGGAATATGAGTTCATTGCTCACGTGCAGGGCTGACAGTTTTATGAACGTGATTCATCAGCTGTGAATCAGGCTGTGAATTAAATATTTACCTGCACTTAAAAAGCTTCTTGGCAGAGCTGCTTTCTCTCCTTCTGCTGGGCTGTAAGTCAGCTCAGTGCTCCTGTCCATGTCGGATGAATTTTGATACCAAACAGATGCAGAGCTGAACTTAAACAAGCACCTGCCATCAGTCTATTTATATCAGAGATATAATAACTACTCATACTGTAAACCAAAGTTTTTATCTTCAGACARCATTTTTTCAGCCTTATCAGTCTGAAAATTGGTTGCAGAAGAAAAACATAGGCTAGTGTTATCCCAGTTGCTAGCAAAAACACCAGATGAGTTTCATTCTTCTAAGACTTGCAGCTCCATGTGTTGTCACCAGCTCTGGGGTTAGACATGCTGCTTTTACCATGCATAACTTCATTTCCTTTCCTACTCTCTTTTWTCTTTAGTCCCTGAAATTATTTAGAGGAATAACTTCCGTGTTAAGGAGGCTACAGGACATGCTATTCTAAAACAGACATGTGCCGAAATAGTTTCATTATTCTGCTACCAGGACTTTTTCTTCATGGTAACAGCTAAATTCCAAAGTTTAATCCAACTGTGACAGGACTACAAGAACTCTCTTTGGAGAATATCCTAGGACATCCTTTTTACTACATAGTTCATTATTCATTCAAGTTTGTGGTTTATCATTCATAGCCCCTTCACTGTGAAACAAAGAGACATCACAAAACTGCATTAAACAAAAACATGAAGGAGTGGTTTAAAGTACTTTCCATGCAAATTATTAACTATCAGTGATTCATTTGCTAAAATTCAACTTGCTTTTAATGCCCTAATCCTTCATCAAAGCCTTGTTTTCACATGGACTGGGGGGGAGTTGATGAACTGGGACAATGCACTGGGTATGTCACAGCTGGCTGCTGTGACAGCCACACCATGGCCTGAGCCTTCTGTGGCATTTGCCCAGCAGTGGGTAGAGGTTGGCACGGGGCAGGGGCTGCAGGCAGGCAGATTATAGGGGCAGGAGACAGGCAGGTGACAGGGGACAGCTGGGTGACAGGAGAAGCAGGCAAGGGGCTGTGGGCAGGAAGGTGACAGGGGACAGACAGGTGACAGGGGCAAGGGGCAGAGGCAGCAAGAAGGCAGCTGACAGGAGCAGTGGGCAGGCAGGTGACAGGGGTGGGGGCCAGGCAGGTTACATTGGTAGCGGGCAAGGGGCAGCGGGCAGTGGCCAGGCGGGTGACAGTGGCCAGGCGGGTGACAGTGGCAGCGGGCAGTGGCCAGGCGGGTGACAGTGGCCAGGCGGGTGACAGTGGCAGCGGGCAGTGGCCAGGCGGGTGACAGTGGCCAGGCGGGTGACAGTGGCAGCAGGCAGTGGCCAGGCGGGTGACAGTGGTCAGGTCGGTGACAGTGGCCAGGCGGGTGACAGTGGCCCGGCCAGTGACAGGGGCAGTGGCCCGGCCGGTGACAGGGGCCCGGCCGGTGACAGGGGCCAGGCGGGTGACAGGGGCAGCGGGCAGTGGCCAGGCGGGTGACAGTGGCCAGGCGGGTGACAGTGGCCAGGCGGGTGACAGTGGCCCGGCCGGTGACAGGGGCCCGGCCGGTGACAGGGGCCCGGCCGGTGACAGGGGCCCGGCCGGTGACAGGGGCCCGGCCGGTGACAGGGGCCCGGCGGGTGACAGGGGCCCGGCGGGTGACAGTGGCCCGGCCGGTGACAGGGGCCCGGCCGGTGACAGGGGCCCGGCCGGTGACAGGGGCCAGGCGGGTGACAGTGGCCCGGCCGGTGACAGGCCCGCGCGCGCCGCCGCACGTGACTTCCTTGTTGTGCCCAGCCCGTGGCCAGTCCCGGCCGCAGCCAATGGCGCGCGCCGCCCGCCACTCACCAGTTCGGCCGCAGCCAATGGGCGGCGGGGGGCGGGGAGGCCACGCCCACCGGCGGGCGCGGGGCGGGGGCAGCGCGGGAATCCCGCGCGGAGCTCGCGGGCACCGGGGCCGCGCGGAAACCCCGCGAAAACCCCGCACCCCGAGCCCCCCCCCACCCGCGCCTCCAGCCCGGGAAACAACACCCCCGGCTTTACCCGCGTTCCGAGCGCACCCGCTCAAAAACAGCCCCGGGACACGCGGACACGCGCGGGCAGCTCTCGCGCGTGGCTAAAGCAGGGCGCGCATCCTTCCCAAATCCCGGGCTGGCAGCACTCGCTGTTGATGGAAGTGCCGGGCTCCCACGCGCACGGGTCACGCGCCTCACCGCCTCTCCTCCTCCACGACAGGATGGGGAAAAAGCAAAAATCACTCGTGGAGGTCAGCAACTCACCTGCTGCTGTGCCGCAGCACGGGGGCACCCACCAGGCGGAGGAGAAGAGAGTGGAAATCACTTCGTCAGGGAACAAAGTCACATTCCGCTGGATCTGCAGCAAGTTCAGCACCAGGGCCATGAAAGCACCCACGACGAAGAGCACTACGCTCCTCTGCACCAGGTGTTGACTCCAGTTCAAGGTGCTGCTGCTGCTGCTGKTGCTGCTGGTACTGCTGGCGGTGCTGCTGGCGCTGGAGGTGCTGGGGCTGCGAGCGCCGCGACCCACCAGCGCCAGCGAGGGGCTGGACACGGAGGAGCTCAGCATCTCGCCCACCTTGGCGGCCAGCCCCGCCGCCGTGTCCCCCAGCTGGGTCCTGTGCCTTGCTCTGGCAGTGCAGGAACAGCTCCAGGCGCAGCTCTCCAACCTGGGCATTGGCTTCTCCGGAGTCCTGAAACACACGCACAGGCACACGCTAGAAAAGCCTCCAACAACGGGTCAGGCCGGCGCCTCCCTTTGCACCCAAACACATCGCTGCCTCCTCCAGCACCCACCGGGGGATGCTGGGTTACCCGAGCGGCCCGGGGGCCGCGCCGCCTCGTCCCCACGGGAGGACACRGACCCCCGTCAGAGCTCGCTCCCCTACCCGGGCCCGTCCAACCTCCGCCCCCCGGCCCGTTCGTCTCCCCCCGAGCATCCGGGGTGCGGGTCCCACCGCCCAGTTTACCTCGGGGTGGGGAGGAGCCGCGCCGCTCGCCGCTCCGCCGCCTCCCTGGCGGCTGCCCCGGGTTAGGTTTATAAACCCCGAGCCGCGGATGTCACGTTACCCGCC
>NW_026623372.1:406441-412644 GCF_030028575.1 Malurus melanocephalus | reverse complement strand
GCCCCGGGCGGCCGCGGCCCCGCTCGGGTGAGGCGGCGCAGCCAATGGCGGCCGGGCGGCTGATATGACGTCCGGGACACACCACCCGCCTCCCGGGCCGGCCCTCCGCCCGCTCCGCGGCCGCGGCGGCGGAGAGCACCGTGCGGGGCCCCGGGGACGCGGCGGGAACGCGCGGCGCCGCCGGGCGGGGAGGGCAGGGCGGTGGAGGGATGGAGATGCTGTCACACAGAATGGGCGAGGCTGGAAGGGACCTTTAACATTATCGAGTCCGGCTGTCAGCCCAKCGCCACCACTGTAACCCTTTCAAGCCACATCACCCAGATGCCTCTTGGTCACCTGTCTGAGCAACCTATCCCAATGCCTGACCACCCTAAAAGTTATGTATTTATTTATTTATTTTTTTACTATCTGATCGGAATCTCCCCTGTTTCAGYTTGAGGCCACGTGTCAGTGGTCTCTGCAGCCCAACCCTTGTGTGCTCGTCCAGCCCTCTTCGTGTCTCTTTGGGGGATGGCAGTTCCTAATGGGGAAGTTTGAAGGCGTCTGCTGTGGTGTCTCCTGCAGACGAAGCGGTGGCTGATCCCTGTCATCATTCTAAAATGGTGTAAGGGGATCCTGCCAAGCCCGTGACTKCGTGAGGTGATGGTGCCAAAGGCAGACGCTGCATCAGCGACTGGCCATGGGGTGACTGGAGGATCCYGGGCTCCTGACTGTTCCCTGACAGCCTGAGCAGCTGCTCTGCCAGCCCTGGCAAAGGTCACAATCCTCCCAGAGTAAAAGCATAAAAAATACAGTTAAACACAAGTTCACCCTAAGGACTCTGCAAGTGCTGGGGAAGAGGCCTCTCAGGGRTGGTTAACTGTGATCTGTGCATTATGTTAGCGCTCAGCACCACAAGATGAGCACACAGAGCAGGACTCGGCTGCCAGGCTTCCCTTTTTTAAGACACCAGTTCTCCAGGACACATGGGAGGCTGGTGTATGCAGTAGGAATAACTGGGCTTGTTTATGAGTGGCCCCACAGGAGCTAGCAGGTCTTTTCATGTGAGGTGTTCTATCATTACACTTGGAAGGAATATAGGACCCAATGGCTTCTCAGGGATGGATTTAAGAATAGTTGTTAGCCATGCCTGTGACAGGCAGAATGATGGTCCAGGATCAGTGTTCAGTGGTGGTTCAGTGGCAGTTCCAGTTGTCTTTCACTGATGTGTTAAATGTAGCAAATAAAAGATATGAAATCAGTTAAAGATACTGAAAGAGGCAGGTCTTCTCTGCGTATCATGAAGAGTAAAATTAATCTGGGATATGGCTATCCCTTCTGATCTCTGCTCATGTTTAGCTGGGATGGAAAGAGTTAGCAGAGCCGATCCTGCTGAGCAATGTGCCTYTGGAAAACATACTGGGCAGATTGTTAGTGCCACTGTTGGGAGTGACAGATGAGCCCAGTGTTTTTCTCTCCATGCCAACTGGGATCACCCCARTAATGTCTTGCAGACTTTACTGCTGAACCAATGTCATTGGTAGTTGTAAATACTCAGTTTCCATTGCTATTTATTGTACAGAAACAGCTTTTGGTTTTAGTTTCATATGCTAAATTTGTTTGGATTCTTCTGTCAGATTTTTTAAGACACAATGTCTTTCCCTTTGTTTATTTGTTTTTGGGGTTTTTTTTCTGACCTGGTTGTACCAGCACTGTAAGTTTGAATTAACTATTTTCAGAGAAAACAGCCTTAATATGTATATTTAGCTTTTTATGTGTTCCTCTGCAGAAACGTTTGATTTGTTTCAGGAAATCACATGCAGACATAACACTTCCCCTCATGGCAACTGCGTATGAGCTTTGAATTGACACAGACAATTTATCTGCATCCCCAGGCCAGCAACACCTTCAGCAGCTCTGAATAAGGGCTAGAWCTCATTCCCTGGGAAATATTCTTTCTTGGTGAATCACTTTGAGATAGATCAACAGGACTGTGGATCTGAGATAAAAGATCCACATCTTGTAGGAAATCTCTTTCTGGACTTGGCCTATGGGAAACAAATATAATTTGTCCTCGCTTGTGCTGCATCTCTACTTYATTTGACAAAATCTTTCTGTATTTAAATTCTCCTCCTGCATCTTGCCCATATTCTCAGTGTCTGGGCAGAGTTTAAATTCCCTTGTGCTGCATCTGCTAGTTTTCCTTCCTGAAAGAACTCTTAGGCATTTTATTTTAATCTTGTATTTTTCCCTTCCTCATGGGTATKTCTCCTTTGCTACTTCCTGCAGAATATTATATTTGAATATTTTATATGTATTTTTTTTTCAAATTCATGATATCATGTGGTGGTGCTCTTCTTTCTTCCTGGCTTCTTTCAGACAGCAGAGACCAGCTTCTGAGAGGGTAAAACTTGCTGCAGCTTCTTTAAAACCAGCTGGATCAATGCAAATCTGCACTAGTCAATAACCTGTCCCTGAGCATATTTTCCTTGAACTTGCCCACTTAGAATAAATGTTAAATGCCCCTTTTGTTCATGTTGCTTTACAGCCCTGTTGCTTTACGTTTCTTTTTGGAATCCTAAAGGAGTTTAGGCSTCTCCATGCTTTGATTAATGCCTGAAATTTTATGCTTAACAGTTATTTCTGGAAAGAAGCACTCACATGTCTTTGTAAGATTAATGACATCGTTATTTTTATCCCATCCCTTAGCAAAGGCAGCAGAATCTCTAAGCACTCAGCATTGCTACCCATTACATAAATAAATAATTTCACCTGTTCTTTCACACTTTCTGTATTAAACTCTGAGGTGTTCTAGAATCTGACAACGTGCTTGCCTCACAAGCACTGTCTCATGGGCTGCTTACGTGGGAAGCTTAGGATACTTGGACAATTTATTTTTCTCCCTGCTTAAACTAGATAAAAACATGAGCTGGCTGCTGATAAAAGCTCAAAAGGCAGTGGCAGAGAATCACAGAGCAAGACCTGTTTTATGCTAAAGCTGCTCTCCCTCTGCTTCACTGGAGATTTTTTTGAATTAATTCACCTTCAAGACTTTCTCCTATTGATACAGAGAATAGAAACCATCCCAGTCATATGCTCAGCCTTAATCTCCTGTGTCTCCACAAAAGGATTTTGTGACATTCATTGTTTGATTCCCCATGCCAGCCCTACGTACAAGAGTTCAAAAAATCTTTTGACATAGCAGCAGTCTATCATCCAGAGTTCTTTGCTTTRTCAGAGGTCTCCAGTGTAGTTGTGTGAATTCTCAGGAACCTGCAGCGAAGCCTRCAGATCTCAGAACCACAGAATGGTTTGGGCTGGAGGAGACCCTAAAGATCATCCAGTTCCAACCCCCCTGCCATGGGCAGGGACACCTCCCACTAGACCAGATTGCTCCAAACCTGTCCAGCCTGGCCTTGARCACTKCCAGGGATGGGGCAACCTGTGCCAGGGACTCACCACCCTCACAGTAAAGAATTTATTCTGAATATCTAATCTAAACCTCACCATGACAAAGTCTTTCAGTTTGAATGCATTTGCCCTTTCCTGTCACTCCATGCCCTTGTACAATGTCCCTCTCCAGCTTTCTTGCAGGCTSRCCTCAGGTCACAATTAGGTCACATTGGAGACTTCTCTTTTCCAGGCTGAACAATCCCAGTTGTCTCAGCCTTTCCTCATAGGAGAGGTGGTTCATCCCTCTAATTGTCATTGGTGGCCTCCTTCAGAGCCACTCAACTGTTGATGTCCTTTCTGTGCTGGGGCCCCAGAGCTGATGCAGCACTGCAGGCGGGGTCTCACCAGGCAGAGCAGAGGGACAGAACCCCCTCTCTTGCCCTGCTGCCCATGTTGGTTTTGATGCAGCCCCTAATAGGGTGGATTTCTGGGTTCCCAGTGCACATTGCTGGGTTGTGTAGCCTCTCATCTACCAGCCCCCCCCAATCCCTTTAGATTTGTTCGTCCCTCAGCCTGGATTGTTACCAGGGGCTGCTCCAACCCAGGTGCAGCACCCCAGCCTCGTTAAACCACAGGACATTCCCATGGGCCGCTTCTCAAGTTCATCCAAGTCCCTCTGGTTGGCATCCCATCCCTCAGGTGTGGCCACCGCGCCACTCAGCTTGGTGTCATCTGTAAACTTGCTGAGGGTGCCCTCAATCCCTTTGTGTATGTCATTAATGAAGATAAAAAGATATTTAAAAGATCAAAAGCACGAGTCCCAATGACACCTCKTGTCACTGACCCCTGGTTCCTTCTCAGAGGCCACGGCACTGAGTTCTGTGGGGTAGTTCTGGAGATTGCCCAAGTGCCAGTGCAGCAGCTCGTAAAAAAGCTGAGAGGAGAAGGACAGGGAGTGATTACATGGTAGAGCAGGCAGGATGCAGAACGTACAAGCTCTGAACAAGGCAAACCCCAGCCAGAACACTTCAGGCGTGTAAAACAAAGGGGAAAAACAAAGCGTGGTGGTGGTTAGTGTATAATAATGTGAGTCATCCTCAGCGAGCAGAGCTTCAAAACTTGGCTGCTTTCACATAATCTGAGGGTGAGGAGCTGTAGCTGGAGTCTGAACGTGGAAATTAAACCCTGAGATATCCAAACAAAGCCCCGTCTTTCTGTAGTTAATAATATTGTAGTGGGCATATGACAAATGTTAATTGAAGGGGTTTTGTTTAGTTGCCGACGTTTCTGTAGCTGCTTTTTCTTTCTTTTCAGAACAAAACAGAAAGAACAATTCTATGCAGGCTGCAGTCTTCAAAKGTCTATAAATTCATGTAACAACTATCATATAATTAGCCAACCAACATCCCACATGCAGCTGTGGGCACTGACTCACTGTCAATGAACCTCTGTCCTGACACAAAGGCAGTGCCTTTGCCTCKGTTTTGACTTCATTCATCGCCACAGTTCTGCATATTTATGTAGCAGAGGGTTCAGTGAGTTCATACTTGGTATTCAAGACGGTGATTTAATCTAAACTTCATCAGGAAAAAATAGTTTGTCGGTTATTTGCTGAAAAATTTACTCCTTTTTAATGATGGCAGTGTGTTTGTGAGGCTGGCGTGAGTGGTGTAACTGAGGCAGGCTATTCTATCCAGATGTGGTTAAAATTTTGTTGAAATAGTCTTTTTATATTTGCATTACACATTTATTTAAAYTGTGTCCAGACCCTTAAAGATACTGATTAGAAGTGATGCTTCCATTCTTTTTTTTTTAATGTTCTTTTTTTTTTTTTATTGACTGTAATGCCTTTATAAAGAAGTAGCTACTCAATTGTCATCTGAGGGGGTGACCTGTGTCATGACAGCATCCAAATCATTGTAGACTAAAGAATGGGTGAAATAAACAGAGGTATCATGATAAACTACCAAACAAAAGGAACATTTTCTTTTAAATGCACTTATTTCTTGATGGAAATATTGCTTGCATAAACAAGAAAACTGGGTGCCTTTCTATCTCCAATCCTTATGCAACGTCAATCCTTTGTAAAAAGCCTCTTCCACGGTGCATGTCCAAGCAATCGTGTCCATGGTTGATTTAAGCTCAAATGGTTTTTGCTTGTTTGATAACTTTGGGTTTGATTATTCCCATTTGGGATAGAAAGGTACTTCCCTCAAGGATTACATCGTGAAGTATTTTCCCCTTACATCCCTCTTCTTATATTACTTAATTCCATCACTTTTTGTCCTCTCAGGATGGCAACCCTCCCAGTTTCTCTTGTCATGTGCATCTGAGGAATGAGCTTCTGGAATTCATATGGTAGTTTGTGGGGTTAACCATGAAACCACCACRAAGGGCTTACTCCAAGTTCCTTCAAGTTTTGACATTTCCTCATGTTGCAGTGGGGGAGACTTGCAGTGATGCTGTAGGTACTCAGCTTGGAATAAGTAGTTAGAGAGGACAGGAAGGAGTTCTGCAGTATCCTCATTTTCTAAACTTCCCTCACTTTGTGTGGTACAGGGACTGTTCCCACCTAGGAATGCTGGCTGCAGCCTCAATGTCTGGTCAGATAGTCAAGGTCTAAATCAGACCATCAATCCTCAGCCCTGCCCCTTCTCTCCCTGTCCTCACCATGGCTATTAATGGAAGAGCTGTGGCTACCAGGAATAGACTCAGTATCACACACTCTGGTTATATCTGTGCATCCTCATGTCCATTAAACTCAGGATCACAAGGGCCAAGAGCTTTAGAGCTGTTCCTCGTTAAAAAAAAAAAAACCAAAAACTTTCTTA
>NW_026623372.1:390062-406297 GCF_030028575.1 Malurus melanocephalus | reverse complement strand
TAGGTCATCTGCAAGGACATTATGACTGCATGAAAGAGGTCAGTGGATGTGCCCAAGTACTGCCAGTGCCTCTTCCAGGCTGCCATCCTGAGAGTGTGAATACGTAGACCTAATCTATCCATGGTATTTATCTCCATCATGCTGTAGAGATACACATTCAGAGACCTGTCTTGGGTTTGAGCAGGATAATGAGAAAAGTTTTTCAGTGCAAAGCTCCCCATAAAACCAAAAAGACCAAAGCAGAGGAAAAACATCAGAGAGAGAAGGTGCAAAGTGGTAGTGTGTTACGTGATGTTAATGTGTGGCTTCCATGTTGCTTCACCATTGGTACTGTAAATGTTGCCACTTGTCAGGCAAATTTTTATGACTCTCATGTCAGTGATTACATCAGTGCTCTTAAAGGCAGCTCACTGTACCTAGGTGGCAAAAATTGCTGTCAGACATGGTTTCAGATTGCCAAGYTGAACTTTAAGTTAAAAATGTGCAGCATATGGGAAGTCTACTACTCTGCCTGGAGCAATCCTTTAGAAATTGCTGAAGTGAGGTTATGCTGAAAAATATATTTATGTAAAGCCAAACCCTTCAGCTTTTACTCATAAAAGGACATACTTGTAATGATGAGATCAGGCCACTTACATGMAAAATCAAAGGACTAATTAAGTTGTTCTAAGTGGTTCTGGCTGTACACAAATGTAACTCTTGCTGTCATTGCACTTCAGGACTGGACCTTACACAGCAGCTTCAAAATATGCCACATTTTGCTGTTTTTACAGATACTCCTAACAGATCAATCAAATGCTAGGCAGATTTYGCCTTTGTAATGATCTGAGCTGCACACTGCCATCTTCACTTGTTTATTCAGGCACATTTTGTGTTGTTGCTTATGCAAAGAGCTGAAAGAGTTCAGAACACATCGGGTAACAATGTGCACAGTTCAGGAACTCACTGTGCCCACTCTGTTTGCTCAGATTAAAGCCTGTAATGGAGGTGCTGGAGTTAGTAGCTGTTGCTTTTGGTTGCCCTTGGAGAGAGCAGGGGGAAATAGAACCTCCAGAGGCTGCAGAGATCCCAGTCTGGCTTGGGAGGTGCCCTTTTCTGTGCTCTRACTACAGCAAAAGGTCCTGCTTTCTTTATTCAGGAGGAAGGAAGGACAGATTCAAGCTTTGAGGTCAGAGGGCAGCTATACATTTCTACCCTGTTATCATACAGAATGGTTTGTTGGTCCAGAACTCACCCAGGTTTCATTGTTTGGCCAGGTTTGTTTGTGAATTGCCTCACAAGGTCAGGTGCTCGTGACATTTGTAAAGATGAGGTTGGTGCCTTCATGTCTATTGCAGAGGCTGGCAATTGTGATTGCAGAAAGATCTCATGGCAAACAGGCATTAACCTCTTGGGTGTAACTGGTTAACAATGTCCCACTTCCACCAAGTGAGAAAAAGAACACCTGGAATAAAAACCAACAACCCTGTTAAAGAAAACAAGAGAAACCAATCTAAACTCAAGATRAATGGCTTTTTGTCTGAGAAGCCAGAAAGTCTCTGCATCCCCTCTGAGAAGCCATTGGTCTTCTCGTCATCCAGCCTGGGCTTCTATTCAACTGAATTTGTATTTGATTTTCTCACATGCACTGGAGGAATCTCAGCTGGAAAAATCAGGCAGACAACTTCCCCCGCGTCTGAATCAGAAGCACGAAGATTTGTGGTTATCAAAGAGAGCTTGTCCCTAATTTTTAACATTAAAGAATCTGCTGGTTTTGCTGTTCCATGGTTAGCTGATTGCCTGCCTTTGCATGTGGAAATCTTTGTTCTGGTGCTGTGTTGTTTCTCTGGAATGCCATGAGCAGTTGTTTTTGTTTGTTCRTGCTCGGGTGGAGCTAACTGTCTAWTTGGGTAAATATTTGCAATGCTATTCTTGCATGCACAGAAGACAAAGAGGGCTGGACTCCTGTTGACAGAAAGAGCCTTTTACACCAGCCCAGCAATGTAAAGGTTTATATAAAGTTGATAACYATGAGGCCACTTCTTATGGTCAGAGCAAATAAAGTGGATTTAATTTAACTATCATGGCCATATTTACTTCTAATTACAGATTCACTGTATTTTCCACCTGGGTAGTCTTATGATTACAGCCATGAAGGGGTTCTTCACTGTTCCTTAGTCACTAATTGCAAGTTCAAAACTGCTGGACTTCCACTGGGTCTTAGTCCTGTTAATAAAAGGTTTTTATTTATTTTCCAGAGCACGTTTGGATATCAAGGGTGAGTTTTTTAGATGGAGACATTTCCTGTGTGAACACCAGTAGGTCCACATTACCTAAAGRTGTTTTGAAAGTTCCAAGYTTGTGGTGCTCATGGAAGGTGTGTTTGTATTTATATAATAAATACCTCGTATAAATCTGATGGGGTGACTATAGCGTGTTATCATTAGCTCCAAAGTACACTATAAATACCCACACACATATGAACAGGTTCTAATGAAGATTTATCACTGAAGAGGCTGTAATAGGTAATTGAGCCTTTCTTTGAACAAAGGTTATTAAAATGGTTGTGACATAAAGAGAAGGGAAGCTGAACTCCACAGCTGAGGTGTTGTGTAGATCTAGTTCAGCTTCTGCACATCTGTGACAGCCTGGACCTTGCTAGGAGGGGATTTACCTTAACAGAGTAAATTTACCCTAACCTAAGGTCTTGAAAGACTTGCACAGTATCATAGAGCCATGGCTTCATGCACACCTAAACAGAACAAGTGTCTGTAGGACTAAGAAAAACCTTTAGTATATGAAGGCTTTATTAACAATTATTTGTCTCGTTTGAAATTCTCACTATATTTCCTCAAGGTTCAACTATGTTTTCTTGCCTTGAACAAACAGATAAAGGATAATTTAGAGTTTCACTTCCGCAAGGCCAAGCTCTGGTGATCTTACACCAGCTGATACCTTACTTAGTCATTAGTTCCACTGGGTTCACTGACACTAACTGTGGTGCAAAAGCCTTTGATTATCACAGCACAGCCATYCACTCCTCCACTCCTCCTCATCCTTTAATGCAAATAACAGATTTTTGTCTGCCTTTATGACGTGGTACTGAAGCCCAGACTTCCTCTGAGCAAGCATTCATTGGCCAGGTAGTCAGCCTTATCTGTGCTCCTGCAGAGCTAATCCTGTCGGCAGAGCCTACGGCGTGCTCACGGATCTCCCCGTGTAATCATTCTGGGAAGCAGGAGGCTGTGACCCAGGTGGCACAGTTCTCTTGCTGCTTTCAGYTGTGTCCATTCTCTTGTCTAACCCACGTCTCATCCATCCATGTGAACGGTGTGGTGAGTGAGGAAAAGCAGCTGCAGAGGAGTGGAGCCTGCTGAGGTTGGTGCCACTGCCYGTTTTGCCTCCCCAGCTTGGAAAGCGTGTCCCACTGCACTCACCACCCAGCCATTCCTCCAGGAATGTTCTCAGTAGCTTCCTATGAAGCTCTGTAGCTTCCTCACTCACCCTGTTTGCTGTCAGCTGATGGCAAGCTRACTATAATTTTTCTTGCTGTTGGCATCTTTTCAGGCGCTGTTGTAGATTCTTGTAAGCTCATGTCRAGTATTTCCCTCAGTCATGCATAACTGGAATTCATAAAAATAGCACAARTGGTTCTGTGTTTTTCCTTGCTCTCTTCATTCTGAAAACATCTTGAACTTTATTTGACAGTGACCTTTGTCCAGTTGTAAAAATTGTTGAAATTAWCCAGTTGTTTGGAATGTATGGGACAAGTGGGAAAGTGAATGCTGGTAAAGGCAGCAAGGCTGAAKAAATCTTTCATTAAGAAAACAGGCWAAAAACRGCACCACTTCCTTTACCCAGCTCAACACTGTTAGCAAACTGAATATATACAGTCTTYCTTGGGATTTTGTGATGACTGCCCTGTTCCTCTGCAGTGTTTTTCTGTCTCTTGTGTGTAAACAATCTGTAATCACAGTACCATGACACCCAGTCCTCATCCTCTGGCAGCCGCCCCTGGAAATTACTTCCTCCTTTCAGTCTYGCCTTTTCTCTGGGTGCTGCATTCAGTGAAACTGGTGATCTCTGTCTGAATATCCCAGGACATTTCTCACTCTCCATCAGGCCTTTATCACACCAACACCATGTTTTCTGAATACTCCTATCCACTTTTGCTTGAAGATTTGGACAAAGCTTTCTAACCAGGAGWATACATGTATTTCCTTGACTGTGCTCTAAATGCTTATCTGAGCTGGGCAGGAAGAACTTGTTCTGTTGTTTGGTCTTGGGATATTACTGCAGACTCATTTAAGTAGCAGAGGAGCTTTCATGAGGCTGGGGAAGGAATGTGTCATTTGGTGCTTCTACTCACCTGCCTGGATGTGCTAAGGCAAAATTTTGTCCATTCACAAGAGAAATTGTGTCGTGAATGTCTGGTGTTAGGATTGGCAGCCAGTCAGAAATCCCTAACTGCCCAATGACTTTCCCCGCAAAGGAAAGGTAAATTTGCACTTGAAATTTTCAGCCACATGTTAAAGTCCAAAAAGCTGATTTGCTCAGAAAGGTCATTCACATTTAGCTTTGTATTAGGAAATACCCTTTACTGRTAAATTTCAATGGGAAAGCAATGACCTGGGTTTGTTCCAAAAGATTCATTCATGAAAAATTTTGCCGAATGAAAAAGGAAATCTACAATTTTTTTTAAGACTTCCCAAAGCTGGTATGAATGTTTTAGGCTAGGCTAACTATGTGTTTTACAGATAATTCAACTCAACTTTAATTCAGCTGATGTGTCAGAGAACACCTCAATAAATAATGTAAGAACTATTGGCATATCTTTAATGTTCCTGCATAAYGTGTCTGGGTTCTCAGTAGAAATAAAGCCTGCTGTTATTTCCTGTTGAAGGTGAAGTGTGTCCATCAATATCATTCCCAGGGGAGCAGAGAGAACRAGGCTTGGGAGAAGGTGGTTTGGCTCACACGCTCCTGGTGAGGAGCAAACCTGCACAGCAGCTCGTCTTTAACTCTTCCCAAGCAGTGGARCGTGTCATTGCTTTTGCAATAAGCCATTCCTCAGGAACAGATATAGACTGGCTGAAAAATAATTAAAAACTTAATTTTCTGTAATACTGTCCATCAAACAACTTCACCCAATCTTTTTGAAAGGCTGCTCCGCAGCATGGAAAGAAGACTGGCAGTAGTGCAAGAACAGGGAGTATTTATGACCAGTGGAAGCATGGTTGGCCTTTTGCCCTAGAGAAATGGCTGGATGAGAAGATCTTCTGCTTAGACCAAGCATTAATAAAATAATTTGGATCCAGGCTTGAGGTGATGATGTCTGGCAAAGCAGCTGCAAAGGTTTTTTTGCTGCCCAGGCTGTTGCTGATCTGCATGGATGCTCTTAGGGTCTGTTGTGTGCAAACCCCACCCTGCATAGTTGATCAAGTCTCCTTTGGGAAAACCTGGGTTTTTACTGAGGTATGAAATTTGTWGTTAAGGTCTTTTACAAAGATTTTRYCCCAATAACCAAAATCCTGTTGGATTTGTCTCCTGCATTTGCTTTACAGTTTGTTGTGTAGTACATCAAGAAAGGYAARCAAAGCTTTATCCTCCTCTGTTAGGAAYAGATCCACTGACTCAACTGCTCAAGAAGAAAACCCTGAAAATTGGGTATTTTTTTCCAAACTAACACCCATAAAACTTCTCTTCTTCCTACTCCATGGAGTAGGTTTTCAATATGTAACTAAAGAACAAGAGCAAATATAACAAATCCTAATATCTGCCACRGATTTAACCACTGTACCAGTGCTGGTAAGCACAATTTTTTCTTTTTTTTTCCCCCCCAAACTTCCTGAGCCATAGTTTTTCCAAACTTATTTCCTATTTCCTTTCCTGATTTAGCCCATCTGATWATGCCACCAGACATTATTTCATCTCCCAAGAAGACTGAAAGGGGGAGGATTCAAAGCTGGTGTRAATTCACTTTTCTCTGCTTACCCATGAATCTGTATCAAGTTATGCTGGATATGCTGTTCTGAGAGACAGCTCAGCCTTTATCTGTCRTGCTTTGCTTTTCAAATCAGCAGACAAGAAGCCACGTCCTAAAACAGACCACTTCATAATCTTTTGTTTTGCTTACTTTTGTGCTGTGGTTTCTTTTCCTAACAAAATGTATAAACCATTGTTTATCACTGATAACAGTTCAAAGATGTTTTTCTCCTTGTAGATCATAAAGTGAATGGAGAGCTTGTGGCCATTTGTCTCTCGCTTCAGAGGGAAAATCAATTCTCAGTTATCTACGCATGGCTTGTCTGGGTTGTGGATTAACCAGGCTGGGGATGCACCGGCCTCGGTTCATTCACCACGTGGAGAGTTGACTTTGGACCAGCAGACTGCATCGATTCCAGCAGTGCTGGTGCACATCTGTTGGTGCCATGGCTCCCTCCAGCTCAGCAGCRGATTATTTGGGTCACAGCTGTGTGGAGGCCTCTCCACAGCCTCTGCAGGCTGTGACAGTGAGGTGCAGAGTCATCTGCCATGGCTGGGCTCCTGCAGGAGCAGRCACACAACACTTCTTTCCACATTTACTTGGCATAAGATGAGCTTATTTGTACTCTGGGACCTATGGTGAAAGTCCCTCYGCTGTCTGAAGCTGAGAAAACAATCTTCTTTGCTCCTTAGACYACCAGCACAGGAGAGATTTCCAGCTTTAACTAAACTAGTTAGTTACTAATTAGTTTAATTTAGTTCGTACCGGCCTGGGGGAGATTGATGCACTGTGCCTATAGGCAAGGCTGCTGTTTTCAAACCTGGTCGTGGCTACAGCAACATCTTCTTCGATGTGTTTCCCTGCAAAATGGTTTTCCTTTTCACCTTCAGCAGCAAAGATGGACTGCTTGAACTTGTATTTGCTTTAAATATTTGGAATGTGCTGATTTTATATCTTAATGCAGGTCATCACTTAAATTTTAATATTTAGGTGCTTAAATAATAGACTCCATGATGAAGTGCTATCAACAGAAAGGATCTAATTTGTTTGGTTTAATTGGAAAAAAAAAWTGCAGATTTGTATTTGCCTTGTTAYCTTTACCTTTTAYTATTGCAAAGAGATTCTGAATRGAGATGTTATCTCACYTTTAACTGTGCTCTTGCAATCTTGCAATTCGTCAAACCAGTAATTTATGTTTCTGTTGAAAGGCAGTGAGAAGTAATTAACTCATGTGTTGCATCTTTGTCTTTGCAGGCCTTTCATTTTCATTAAGTATCTGCACTAGCAGGTTTCTTTTCATTTCAGGCTCTTCAAAACTCCTGGTTTTCCTCAGGAAATGCAGCACCCTCAGTGTACATGAGTGCTTGATGCCTTGCAGTCCCAGGGGTCCAGTCCTGTACTGAAGTCGTTGGCCATTTTCACATTGACTCCAATCCAGCATTGGAATCCTGGGGCAGCAGGATCATTTCTCCCACTGAACTACTGGTCCTSGTTTTTAGGAGATTTCCCCACTCTGCCCCGCACATCCACGAGTTGTTTACTTGCCCCAGAGTGCTTCTGGCAGCCTGTATTCCAGATGACCTATTTCTGCAAGAATCAAACGCCCGTGGCAGCAGCGTTTTATTGGCCCTTTCTGAGCTGACACCACTGCGGTGACAGCGCTCCCGGTCAGTGACACCGCAAGTCCTGGCTGGGCAAACTGATCTCCCGCCAGCTTTGTGGCAGCTTGCACGTCARTCACTGACCAGCAGGAGAGGATGGGCTCATAAAGACGTGTTTTCCATTAACAGCACCCACTCCAAGGTTAACTGACAAGCATGGTCAGTGTGGCGATGGGAATGAGGAGTTCTGTGCAGATCCCACTAATAAAGGAACCTGGACACCCTCCTCTTGTCCTACCATCTCTACTGAATCACATATTACTCATGGTTTCCTCTTTAGTTTYATCTTCCCCAGCTAAAAATTTTAAGGGTGTGACAGATGAGCAGAGGTCAGGTGAGACTGGAGGGAAGGGGAGGAGTTGGTCTCGTTCGGATTTTTTTTTTTCCTCAGCGAAGTTGGTCACACCTCTAATAGCTCGACTCAGCTSTGCTTTCAGGTAATGTTAATAACAGGTTGCTAGAATGCTTAGCTTGTTCAATCCATTCAGTAATTAGAGCCGAAGCCATCAAACTGAGTACGAGTGAGGTCTTAATGAAGGCACTAATTTGGCTGCAAGAACAGCAACTCTGTGCAGCTTCCTCATAAACAGCTTCCTCTTGGATGGAGCAGTGCAGTCACCACACAGAGCAAGTATTTGTGGCAGCTGAGGACAAAACCCCAGCATTTAAGWGATCATCAGTAAGATCAGTTCAGCCCTGCAGGTTGAGGAAATGAAGATTAGCAACACTCCAGCTGTATTAGTTATTTTTCCGTCTGAAAATGCTGAGAATTTATGTTTTTTTCAGTGCTAAGGCTGATACTTCCAGCAATATTTACATGCTGAGGCAATGTTTTTAATGACTCAATGGAACAGGGTGTCTACTGAATCACCAATATCCAAACCTGAAGAACCCAACTGCTTTCTGCAGATCTGAATATAATTAAAGGTAGTCTTGTCCTTTTCATTAGGCATGAAATAACCACAGATGATGAGACTCCACTTACATAACAGTAAAAATATTATTTGTTTTAGTTGTCTGCCACAGAATCTGGAACCTACATCCTACAGCAGTGTGTTTCTAAGGACTGCGAAAAGGGGAAAACAAATAGCTAGAAGAAATGTACACCCTTAATATGAAAAAAGCATTTCTGCTCATGAAACTCCTAAGCCAGAAGTTGTCAGAAGCTGGAAAAATATTATAGAGGGCAAACCATGAGAGCTTGTGCTGTTCTTAACCCGCTGGTCATTGTCAGACACTGGACTAGCAGGAGCTTTGATTTGATCTAGGGTGGGTATCATCAGCACTCACCACGTTCTCTGAACACCACAAGCAGCTGCATCAGATTAGAAAAACAGAGTGTGGGTGTTCCAGACTGTCCCAAAAATATGTAATTAAAAAAAAAAAAAGCACCTGGTAAACATTGCATGAGGACATGATTAATGGTAGAAGAGCAGAAGGTGGAAGCTCAAGGAAAGGCAAAAATTATTAGCAACAGAAAAGACTTATTTCCCAAGATCTAGAATGTAGTAAGAAAGATCCCAAGGGATGAATACAATTTAGTTTCAAAAGCAGACTTACTGRAAGGTTAGAAAATGCTGTAAAAGAAGTGTTCTCACATTTTCATCTGTTGACTTGCTAACCTTTTCTTTAAACATTTGTTACAAGAACTGTTTTGCAAATAATCTGGGGGATTTTTTGTTAGAGCAGAAATCATTCTGCTCAGATGCTGACTTGTCTGTTTTCCAAGCAGAAATATGCCAGAACATCAGCAGAGTCATAGGGATTACCCAATAYTTGTCTAGTTGTTTGCAGTAAATGCTGGCAAAGAGGAAACATTTTTTTGGCTGTGTAGGTGACTTTCATCACATCTTCCAGATTGAGGTGTAGGACAGAAAGAAGAACCCTGAGGCCTTCAGCTTAAGCTCCAGTTCTGTGCTTATGTCTGTGTTAATCTGGAATAGATCCCATTACATTGATTTGAATTTAAACAAGATTTTATGAAATTTAAGTACTGGTCATACTGCAGAGTTGTGCTGCATTGTCTGCTACCCAAAGTGGATAGTGCTATCTTGATTTTGGTGAAAGGAGAACACTTTCAATGAATGAATGATAAAAACAGAAGGTGGATCCAGAACTTTTCACCTCTGGTTTTTAAAACTCACTCAGAAARGTGTTCCATTGACTTGCCCCTGGTGTTATCCACGTTGAGGTGGCAGCTTTTACCATCACAGTGACATCAAGCTGCCTCTCTCTGATTGCTTTGTGATTCCTTCCAAAAAAAGATTAAAGGAGCAATCCAGGCAAGCTTTCCCCCTGTCTGGTGTGCATGTTATGCACATACATCAGGTGAATACACTTCTAGAGGGCTGCAGTCCCTGCAGGTGCTGAATTTAGTTGTATACACACAAAAAAAAAAATAAGGAAGATCACAACTGTATGCTGCTGAAATGCCAATGCAAAACTGGCCTTATGTTAATTTTGTTGGAGTGATTATATAGCTTAGAAGAGCAGAGAAAGGCCATGAGCTTTATAGTTATGACAATCTGCAGAACAGCTGGAAATAAACCATGGAAAGGGAAGATTTTGCTGCCACGTGTGCCTTCAATTGCGAGCAAAGCTCACTCGATGGCTCTGGTGCTGTCGCCGTTCTGACTTGTCTTTGATTAATGCGTGTGGAACCTCAGGAGCCCTGGCACACTGCTTTTTACCTATTTCATAACTGCCTGYAGTTTCTTGTTAAGTAATCTGGCTGTGAGGGTTACAAAGCTGTGTTGCTTCCCTCAACATTTCAGAGGAGAAAGAATTCAGTGTTTTCCCATTCTCTACYGCAACAGTGGCAGAGATTTGCACCTTGCAGCTGAGTGGGCATTGTCACAGGGTGTGATAATTAAAAATCTCCACTGATAAACTACAACAGCTTCTCTCCTAAATGTCCTGAGTGCCTCTCCTGCTCTCTGCCTCTCCCCTGARCCACAGCAGTCCTCTCTGGCAGGCTGGGACCTGGGCCTGGGAGACTTTGCTGCCCCTTGGATTCTGCAGCACAAGGCATTGTTATGGGTCTSCTCGTGATCCTCTTGGCCTCCTGAGGCTCAGGGGCTTCTTCTCTGGCACTGTTCTCTCCTCTTTTACTCCACCACCCAGTTGGAATTAGGGACTCCCTTTGCCTCCCATCCCCACTCCCACCTCCCTCCCACTCATCCAGTGCAGCCATTTCAGAACTTTGTTCTGAACTAGCACTTTTCTGGGAATTCCACATGTTCTGCCTGTCTGGGAAAGGAATGGAGGCAGAGTGTGGCTGCTTTGCAGCCTCTCCATGGCCACAGTGGTTTCTTCCCAGCCTCCCTCCTTGCCATGGTGCCAGTGGTGGAGCCATAGGGGCAGAGACTGCCAGGAGTGGCCAGACAGGGCAGTCCAGCACAGGGAGGTGATGCAAGGTGCTGCAGGAAGGGCACAGGGCTGATGTTGCTGGTCTGGTGGCTGCAGTGGCCCCGTGGCAATATGAAGTTCATGCATAATTCATAAATGTCATCTATTGGCACTATTTGTGCAATTTGCTCTTATGGCTGGAATGGTGTCGGAATACTGCGTGCAGCCTCTCGTTACACAGAAAACCTGTTGGCATTTCCTGCCATCACTGGGGAAGGCACCAGAAATAGGAAGATACTGTTTAAATAGATGAAAACAGAGCAGTGAGTCCCTCCACCACCCACAAATATTTCTGTGTCCTGGTCAGGACTGTGAGCTCATGGGGCTCTACCCCGAGGTGCTGGAGCTGTTGGGGCTTTTGCCTTGAACTGCTGGTGCAGGTAGCAATGTGTGGGTGGGAGGAGGGATGTCAGTGTTTATTTTTCTTTTCCCAGCAGTGAAAACCAGAGGGTTGGGCTGATTGCTTCACCCCTTCAGCCTGCAGGGACTCATTGCTGCACCAACATCACATTTCATTCTTGGGGCTGCACCCCTGTAGTCACTCAGCTCTGCATAGATTATTCTGCTAACTACCAACTTCCAATTTTTCAGCTCGTCCCATCATTTTTCATTTCAGTCTGCAAGTAAGGATGACTGAAAAAATGATATTCTATTTGCTRTTTCCTTATGCTGTTGCTGGAATTAATTGTTGACCAAGTTTCTTGTGAGGAATGTAATGAAAATCCAGTATGATARTAATATATTTCTGGCATGATTCATGGTTACAGGTGGAAATATTTAATGATCTTTGTGTATACATATTGTAATTGCCTCTTCTGTAAGACAATAATAAGTTGCAATACAATTTCACTCTTGTTCTTTTTCGTATAAGAAATGGGTGCACGAGTGGGGCAGAATCAGAAAAGCAGAATGTCCCTCGTATCTTTTCAATATTCATCTACTCACCTGAGATTCTGCAGCCTTTTGAATAACACCAGACTTTTATAATCAGACTGATTGTGCAGCCTTAAGATAAACAATTCATAAGATAGCTAAAATTAATTTTCATAACAAAACTAGGCATTAAGGAGTTATTCCTAAGTCATTCCCTAAAGGTGAAAACTCTGAGGAATGCAATATGTTGCAGATAAATCCTCCTAATATAAAGCAATAAATTCTCAGTTACACAGAGATGAACAACACTTACTTTTCTCTAATAAACTTCTGCTGGATCCTGGCTGCTGCTGCAAAAGCCAGTTTCTTTGAACAAAGGAGTCCCTGTCTTGTGAGAGCTCATTACCCATATGATAATACTGTTCATTTTCCCCACACAATTCATTGGAGGACCAGTGGGCTCCTTGAAAACTTCTAATTAGGTCTCACAGTGTCCCTGAGCAATAAGTATGATTTTACCCACTTTACAGTTGTGGAAATTGGGCAGAGGGGCAGCAGCCAGTGGCCCAGAGCCACCTCTCCTGTCACTTCCACAGCTGGGAATAGGCTGGGGTTGTCGTTCTCCCAGCCCTCTGTTCCAAGCTGTAAGCCACAGCCTCTGCAGAAGCTAATTAAAATCTAAGAAAATGATTTGACAAGCTTTCAAAAATGTTATTGGTGCAGCAGATTTCTTCTGGTATCAGAGTGAAGTTTCTAGCACAGCTGTAATTTTTGTCTGTATTGCTTCAGATTTTTTAAATCAGTCAGAAGACTCAAGCAGTATTCCTGATGCATCCCAAAGTTCACCACAGTTCTTTGCCCTGGTTTTCACTGGTTTCCACTGGCACCATTGATCATGGGCATTTAAAAGTGCAAACCCTGAAAAAGTGACACAGCATCTTTCAGTTGCATGGATGCAGGCAAAAAACTTCTGGTGTCTGCATATACAGAGGGAGAATTGGTGTGGTTTCAATTATTTCTTGTCGATTTGGTATCACTAAGGTTATTTTATTTATTACAATCTGCTTTTAATAATATAGAAATCCCTGAGAAAAGATAATTTGTCCTAGGTAATCTGTTAAAATCCATTGCAACTCAGCTGTCAAAACAAGATGAGTGTCCTTGTGTTTGTGCTGTTGTTAAATCACAGAATCACAGAACCATAGGAGTGTTTGGGGTTGGAAAAGACCCTAAAGATAATCCTGTTCCAACTTCCTGCTGTGGGCAGGAGCAGCTCCCACTAGACCAGGTTGCTCTGAATCTCATCCAGCCTGGCCTTGGACACTTCCAGGRATGGGGYTTCCMCAGTTTAAGCTTCATAAACCTTTARCTTACACATTTGGTTGAGGGCTGGAAAAGGAATGGAAAGAGTTAAGCTGCAGGGCAAGCTCCCTTGCTAACTTTAGAAAGAGCAAGTTATGCAGAAGTTGAGGAGAAGTGAAAATCAATGGGGAAGTGGATCTTTTGAGAGGGAAATATGACATTTTCAGCAAAATCTCACTAAACCTCCTCCTCCTGGCATCACATATGGGTGAAAGCAATCCCGTGTCTGGCGCTGTGGCTCGCAGGGAGAGGCAGGGGCTGCTCACCCACAGGGAGCTGTGATCTCTGCTCAGCCTGGGTGAAATACATATTGGAAAGAGGATTTCACATGGGGAGAGGAGGGCTTGGSATATCAGCTGGAGCATATTTCCCAACATCAAATGAACTTGTYGTGACATTTGCTGGAGCAAACCCCATTTAATTCTCATTTCGGTGTAGTGATAACTTGAACTCCAGCACAGTCATTTGCTGGTGCTGTTAGCAGAGCAGTGCTGCCAGTGCTGAAGCACATTGAACACTGCCAAGAAGCTGTTACTTGCAAGAATTTTGCTCCTTCTCTGATAAAACTACAACTGTTTGCTCAATTTGAGTCATATTCAGAGCAAGGATTCTGTGCAAGGATTTTAGGGAGCACTTCTTCATTCTGGAAAGCAGCGGTAGCCTGAACGGGGCATGTTTTCTTAACACACATTTGAAATAAAACAGAAAGAACCATCTAAAAAGGCAGAGAGTAAATTAAACTATCACCTTACAGATAAGCTGGTGGCCAGAAAACCCCTGGCTATTGATTATATAATCAAACCTTTTATCCTTTCATCTCTCAAGGAGACCAGTGTGCCAGATGTGAGGCTTCCATATGGCCCCTGCTGCTGCTGGGAGCCACTGCTGTGACACGTGCAGGGTGTGACAGTGGCTGCCTCACCCCCCAAGCAGCAGCATCACTGCAGAGAGGAGTGACACGAGGCTCCATCAGTGCTGTGCCCCGATGTGGCAGCATCTGGTACTCTCAGAGGACAGGATCAATAAACAGCGCTGCCTGCTATTGGCACTGATGGATCATTCTCCACGTGCACASCCTATCTGGATTCTGCCTGGGACTTGGCATCTTGTTTGCTCTCAATCCGTGGGCCCTCTGCCCCTCTTCCAGCACATCAATAAATCAGAGAGCTTTCCACTCTCAGGCTGTGACTCTGACATACCAGGCTTAATGCAGTAGAGCAGGACTTGAGGGATGTTTGGCACCCTGTGGGAGCAGCTCCTCCATTCCTAATGCCACTCCACACTACCTCTGTTGGTATAGGGACAGCTTTCTTCAACAAAGTCCTCATGTGTTTTTACCTCTTTACAAAGATTTTTCCTTCTACTTGGCTGTGTAGAATAGATGGAGAGTGACATTCTTCAGCCAGTTTGTAGAGTCTAAACCCAGACTTGTTAGTTTGATAGGTTTCACTGACAACTTTTTGTCCCCTAGGTTRTTTTCCCCCCAGGAATATCTAATAAAAAGCATTGGTTTAGTAAAGCAGAGTGTGCCTTGGTTGCTCTAATCACACCTTATTTTTGTACAACTTGGCTCAAGTAGGATTAGTAGCCAACTGATGGAGCTTCACTTCAGTGAGATTTCAGAAAATCCTCCATGGAGGTACAGCCTATGGGGGAAATGTAACCCTCATGAGGCAGGAAAGCCTTGACAGTGCTGTGTGTGATGTGAGTGAGTGTTTCTCAGCACCCTCACAAAGCCCTGCTGATCGCTCTCAGCGCTGCCTTCCAGCACTGCTGTTCTGCCTGCACAGCTCCTCTGCTCCTCGGCCTTTTGCTCTGATGCCATGGCTTTATCCTGCTCCTCTGCTTTTCTCTTTAAAAATGGCATTTTGACTTCAAAACCAGGGAAATTCTCTGCAGTTTAGAGCAGCAGAGAAGGGGAAGAACACTGTGTCTGGATGCCCACGTGCCTCGTGGCACACACCAGCAGTTAGAGCTGGCAAAGAAGCTCCCCCCTGCTCCCAAATTAGGACCAAAAGGKCTTTGTTTCCATCCTGCTCTGGCACAAATGACTATGTAGGTCAGTGTGGAGGGGTGAATCATGCCATGTGTCTGCTGCATATTAAACCCATGATCTTTGTGAAGGGCACATGCAGATGCCTGCTGAGAGCTGCCAGGGCTGGGGGCTCAGGCAGGGATGGTTTCCAGCTATGGGCACAGAGAAAACGCTGGAACCACAGGGCGGCCTGGATCCAAAACTGGTTTATGCATTCAGCCTGCTTGAGGGAGAAGGAGAATTGCTTGGTGGTGGTGTATGTGCAAAACTGAATTACTTGAGGTTTCAGTCCCAATCTTCTCATAACTTTTTTTTTTTTTTTTTTCTGGCCTAGAGCAAGTCACTTGAAATCCCATTTTCCTGGCTGTKCTTAACCTGCATCTGCTCATTTCTGATCAGAGGAGASCCAAGCACTGTTCCTGGTCTGAACAGAACCATGGCCTGCTCCCAGTGATGCTGGTGCAGATTAGCAGTGAACTGGGAGTCTTACCCAAATATCATTATGCTTGTCTTTATAAATCAGATGCATGTGAACAAACACCCCACTCAGAGGATGTTTCTGTAAGAAGAAATGCATGGCTGATATTCAGTACTTGAGGCACGGTGAGGCATCATGGGGACCTCATTCCTTTAACTCTGGGATATAGGGTTTAGCTAACTTGGTTATTGATAGTTTTTCCCTGAGTGTGGTGGCAGCTTTACCACTAAAACACTGCCTCAATCAGGAAAGCAAAGAGGCTAAAACAGAATAAAATCCTCAGCACCACCATTATCCTCCAAACAGCTTTGAAACTTTAAAGTGAGGGTAAAATCTCAGCTAATGTTTGCTGACTGGAGTAGAGACCTAGAGCTGAGCCACCCACCTCAGGCTCGCTTTTGAGCACAACTGGACAGATTTGGGTTCTGCTTTGGAGGAAGCTGAGCTGTGCCA
>NW_026623372.1:366187-389552 GCF_030028575.1 Malurus melanocephalus | reverse complement strand
GGTGGCTGCCCTGGGCTGTGCATTGTCCATCCTGTGTCTGTGGGATGGGATGGATCCCTGTGCCTTCCCAGGCATGGGAGAAGGGCAGGCTTTGGGTGTTTWCCCCTATAAGCCCCGTGTCAGGTGGCAGCTGGAAAGCAGGACCTACTYCTGAACACCATCAGTGTTCTTTTTAAGAGCTTTTCCCCCTGCTAATTGCTCTGTAAGCARTTTTGATTAGTCAGTGATGATTCCTGGGTGTGATGATAGGAAATACTCATCAGCACACGGGCCAGGGAGCAGCTCCCCAGAGCACAGGGATTTACCAAAAGGGAATACACGAGACGTGCAAGATTCTGAAACAGGAAACTGAAATTTTAGGGTGTAACAGAACAGCATATTCTGCATTGCCATCATCTGCCACAGTCTAGAGGATGACACAAAGGGAATTGAGTCTCCATKATACAAATTCACATAATTATAACAGCATCAACCCAACTTTAGCCGCTTGTTTTGGAAACAATTCCCCCCCAAACATTGGCCTTTGACTGCAGAGRAGAAATACCCAGAGGACAAGCTTTAATTTAGATAGCAAACTGGAGGCATAAATTCARAATGAAAAACAAGTCACTTTGAAAGCAGCTACCCGTGGTGTCCCATGGTGAGTATCAGTGAGCTCTGCTCCAGGATTGGGGGTGCTGGGTGCTGTCACAGCAGAATGACCATCACTGTCACAGCAGCATCCTCTCTGTGGATGAGTGAGGCCATGTACTTGTGGCAATCTGGGAGCCCAAGGRCCAGTGTAACCCTTTGGCAGTGTTTCTTTTGTTCCTGAGCAGGAAGATCTAAGTGGTCTAAACCCTCTGACAGGGGAAGGAGCCTGTGAGAGGCAGGCAGTGCAGSACAATGCTGAATCCCACAGAGATCCCTGGGGCACATGGACATGTTTCCAGCTGTGACATTTATTTCCAGGGCAGAACTGCCTGAATCCATCCCAACACAAGGCACAGAAAGTGCTCTGAGCTTGCTCTTAAAATGTAAAGCAAAGTAATTCCTGAGGAGATCTCCTTCATCTCATGCCTTGCAACCCTCACACTTTGACCAGGTGAGAGATGGCCTTGCATTGCATTTAAAGGGTCCAAAATCAAGAGATTTTACAAAAAATAGTCAACCTATACTTGACCTCTAATGTACGTGCTTGCAGCACAAGCTTTTCAAACACTTTTTTCCAGCTGAAGTATCAGGAGGATCATTTTTAGCACCAAAGGCAATTATTCTGGCCTGGAATTTCAAGATGATGTTGACTTTTACCACAAATACACAGAAGAAATCAGTTTAAACATTTCACAATAGCATGGTCCCAGGAAAATAGGCTCTCAGTCAGACTGATGGGGACACAAGTTCTGAGTGGAGAAGCTATTCCATTGTGTAAGAGGAGAGAAAAACAAGGAAAACCAAGGTATTGTCTTCTGTTGTTATCTGCTGGAGGCCCAGCTGAATTTCTGCAGATGGCAGATAGCTTTGCCAGCCTTCACAATCCAGTGGCTTTTCTTCCTGTTTGTTTTGTCTCTAGGGAAACACGCAGCATTTAGCAATTAGATGTTGATCCAAGTATTCAGCAAGGTCAAGGGAAGCTTTTATGTTATTACATTTTTTTCCCCCTAACATAGCTAGTTTGGGAGAACTCGCTCGTGTGCCTTGAATTGTGGAAACAGCAGAGGAGAAAGCTGTGACTGCAAAGTGCGAAATTTAAAATGCAGAAAAGGCACTTCCTGGGAACCAGGAGAAATAGGGATGCAGGTGAAATAGGGGAGCAGAGCTACAGCTGGGACAGGTGCTGCTTGTGCCTTATGAATTATTACTCACTTCACTGTGAATTTCCAGATAACTTCACAGCTTGGAGTTATCCACACTCCTGGAGACCCAAGGTTGGCAGTGGTAACTTGCAATTTGAGTGTTTAATTATGCCTTTTTAATTATGCCTTTTTCCTTTCTTATGTTATGCAGTTCAATCAATTGTTGTTTATTTTGCATTGTTGCTTTCTTTGGCATCATCTGATGTCCTGCATCTCAATCCATCATTCTGCCTTCCTTTGCAAAGGTGCTGCAAATATTTTCAGCATAAATGCCACAATACCAATAAAAATCCCYCCATCTCCCTGGTGTCAGGAAGGATGCAATAATTAAATATACGTCCAGTGTACTGTAATACAAATTGATTTGAACTTAGCTGAAAACCAATAAGTAATAAGGATTTGTTGGCTTTCCTACCACTTTGTATGACAGCAGAAGAAGATAGTATCAAATCTCACATCCTGAAACACTCTGTGAAAAATAACATTCAGGGCAGAAGTAACTAGTGGTGGTTGAAGGTGCATCCAGGATCCTGCAGAGCTGGGAACAGCACCAGGAGCTCCTGCCAGGGCAGAGCATTCCCTGGATGTCTGTCAGAGTCATCTCGGTGTGAGGTGATGCAAACTGGTCTGCAGCTATCAGAATCCTGTTGTGAGGGCAGGAGAGGAGGATGAGCTCATGTCTCTCCAGCAGGCAAGCCCGTGATCCAGGATGCCAAGAGGAGCCACAGGGCACACAGGGATTCAGACATTGTCTTTGGCAGGGAACACCAAAGTCAAGATCCAAAGCCAGGAATCAAATTCTGCTGGGAGAGACAGAGGAAAGAGAGAACAAGCCTCTTGTGGAGCTCATGTTGTCAGTAGTCTTTCCTCAGACTGGGGAATTTTTCCTTGTGCACTGTGGGGTGAGTTTTGCAATCAGATTTTGCTGAGAGAGGCTCACTTTGGTGGGTCAAGGGTTGACTCTTTCAGAGGCCCCATGCTGATGTTGAGTTTAACATCACCAAGTCTAGCACTGGTGAGGTCCACATCTGGAGCTCTTTTTGTTTCCTGCAGAGAGAAAAAGCCTCTCTTTATCACACAGTGAGAGCCTGGCTGCCACCTCAGTCGGTCCAGGAGCAGCAGGGCTTGAAGCAGAGGTTGAGACATGGACCCAGCAGGAATTCAGAGTGCAAAGCCATGATGTTGCAGAAGAGGATACAAAAGCTGGCAAAGCCCTCTTGTTCAGCATTTCATGTGGCAAGATGGGCTGGTTCTTGCATTTTCCATTCAGCCCTGGCAACACCACTGCAGAGCTTCAGTGGAAACTCCAGTGAGAGCATTCCCTTGTGGAATTCCTGCACCTGGAAAGGCAGCAGCTCCCCTGAATCCCTGGAGCCTTTGTGRGAAGGCTGTTTAGCTCCCCAGACAAAGCCTTGCCCATATGTGAGGAGCTGATTCAGAGCAGAGGTCTCTCTGCTTTGCTCATGTAAGGCTGGGTTCTCCCTCTGCACCGAATTCTTGGGTAAAGAGGCTTTCCCCAGCTCTTTGGTGATGTGAGGACTCCATCAGGAGATGAAATGTGATCRTGCACCTTCCATTCTATCTCCTGTCCCTCCCGGTGCCAGCCCCATATCCTGGGAGGGGCTCTCAGTGAGCAGCTGCAGCTCAATATCAATATCAGTGGGAGTATGTGCAGCTCAATATCAAACTCCAAAGCTCTGGCAAAAACACCCTTTCTCCCCTTTCTCATGGCATTCTTACTTTGCTTTGCCTCTGCTACACTTGCCTGAGCACAGAATTGCATCTAAAGACTTCTTGAAGTTATGGGAAAGGCTGCCCATGACCCTCCAATGTGCTGAACAGGGCCATGRTTGACTGTACAGCAATAAGTCAATGGGGCTGTGTTTGTGACAGCTGGCCCTACCCCACCCGTTTCTCATGGAAATGAAGGAAAAACTTCATAACAGCAGAAGTTATACAGGATAAAGACCTTGGATACAGCCATGTCAGTCTTGGTTTTACAGGCACTCTGAGTTTCCTGTCCTCTCCTCGTTCTGCAGCCTGAGGTTCACAAAATTTTGCCTGATGAGGCTGACCAGGGTCTCTCTGTTATCCTGGGAATSAGGAACCATTGTCTTGCCTTTGACCCTGAATCATCTTATTCTCTGCAAACCCTTTGTCTCCTCCCAGTCCAGCTGCTCCATGTTATCTTTGTGACAACCTGCAGCAGGGCCACAGCTATTCCTGGTCCCTGTGGTCTCTGGGGCTGGCTGCTTCTGCAGCCTGGGCTTTGGCACTGCATCCTGCTGGGCTCTCGCTGTGCTGCCGAGCCATTTGCAGCTGTTCTTCTGCATTTTCTCCTGGTGGATCACCCTCCCTAGAAAGTTTTTTGGCTTTGTGATAGCCAGCCTCACACAGCACAGAGGGACACAGGCCCTGGCCCCATGGTTGTAAAGTGGGATGGAAGGGAASAGCCCCACATTCACCTGGGCAAGAGCTACAAACAGAGCCTTAGAGAAAGGGGGCTCACCCTCAGAGCAGTGACCAAAGCCTTCAGTGAGCTGGCTATAATTGCATCAAAACACCTGCTGGAAGATCTGAGCTGATCTGATTCTGTGGTTTGTGTCCCCTGCTTAAAGCTTTCTGCCTTATTTTTATTCCATCCCACAAATGGTGTTTCATGGTGGTGGACYGAAGTTTATMTTTTTATAAATAAAATGGTACATGCAAATTAATGTTCAGAACTTGAAATTGCCAGTTCTTTCCTAACTTCTGCAAAAATAGCCWATTTGCTTGTGGAATCTTAAGAGAGATCTCATTCAGATGATTTGTGTGATATGTACTATACTGAGCTGTGTTAGAAACATCCTCGGCATTTTTCTAAAGTACAAAGACTCAGTTCACTGGTAATTAAATAAAAAATCTTCTGTATTAAAGTACATTTGGAGCATTTTGTTTTTAAGGCACATAYAATGTAGACTGGTATTGATGAGAATATTTTTGCTCTGATGAAGACCAGAAGAAGGGTTTTATGTCAGCAGTATAGATCTGCTCATGAAGATGAGGAGGTTGAGGCACCCATGCAGATTTCCAGCGGGCTGGTGCCTCCTCAGCTCAGCTGTGATCGACTGGCAGCTCATCCTGAGCTGGCAGATGCCTGTCCTGCCTGTCCTGCCTGTCCTGCCACTGAGTCACCCTGCAGAGCAGTTCTGCGCCCCAGGAGGGGTGTGATGGCCTGATGCTGAGCTGGTCAGGTGATGCCTGACAGGTTATTTTGTAGGAAGTGTTAATTTTCAAAGAGAATTCACTGAAATGCACTGGTTTAAGGAATCTTCTTTTGGCTCCTCAAAGATAGCCTTGTACCACCTCCAAAGTAGTTTGTTTTTACCTTTCCAGAGTGAAGTGTTTGGTTTTTCTAGATTACTTTTCATTTCAGCTCTTAATGTTTTCAGGRGATATAAAACAAAAAATAAACCTAAATTAGATTTTCTCCCTGTTTCAAAGCCCAGAATTTTTAATAACAAACACATTTCCTTGGAATTTTCAGGAAAYACCAAAATTACTTGCTTTGTTGCATTTTCTAAAGTGGAAGAAAGTCAAAATCATGAAATTTGCCATAAGAAACAGATAARAGCAGATATTAAGAGTCTCTGAGAACTTTAAAAGGAGTAATTCAGTTTAAAATAGTACTTATTTCTTATATTTTTTTTCTTTGCGTTAATTATCAGTGAAAATACTCTTGCAGTATCAGGAGCTATTTAGACCAGATAAAATCTGCTATCTCCTTGACACCCTGTTATCTTTTCAGCTTCTCT
This sequence comes from Malurus melanocephalus, assembly GCF_030028575.1. NCBI lineage: Eukaryota > Metazoa > Chordata > Aves > Passeriformes > Maluridae > Malurus > Malurus melanocephalus. The sequence continues at coordinate 383,923 of NW_026623372.1, read as the reverse complement.
TCTCAACTTCAGGCAAAATGGAAAACAACTTGGTGATCTGCACAGTTATTYTCAATTTTGTCATTTGGGATCCAGCATTTTTGGGGACAGCTGTAAGTCAGTTTCCAAGCCTGGAACTTCATACAAGGGTACCTTTTTTGATGTGGGTTCATCTCCTTAAGAAGTATTTGAGTGGATCTTGAAGGCAAATAGGAAATATTGTTGATTTGCAGTAGCAGGCAGAGTTGATGAGTTTCAGCCACATTAGAGGGGTCCTGACTGGGCTTTTGATTTAATAAACAGTAGGAAAGGAGTGAATTTGCACAGCATATATCTCGTCCTCTTTCATGGGAGTAGATTTTCGTACCCTCTAAACACAGCAGAGACAGTCTGTTTTTATAAGGCTTTGGTTTTCCCTTCTGCAATAGCTCAGTGGGGCCAAAGCAAAAATCCCAAGCATTTGAGCAGTTTCTTGGCTGAGCCCCCTGGCCCTGGCGCTCGCTCGGAGCCTTTGCCGCTCCCGAGGATGATGGAACGGCTCCCACTGGGAGCTGGATCAACTTTGGAGCTGCTCCTCGCTGCTTGTTTATTTGTCCTATTCTCCGGGCTTGGCAGGTGGCATTTTTGCTCAGTGATTCATTCCCYGGCACATGCATTTATCTGCTCTGACATTTTAATCATGCAAATCAGGATCTCCTTAATGAAGAAAAAAATTAATTTCGCAACTGTTGCTACAAACGCAGTGACAGTCCTGCTAATGTCATTACATTTATAATACAATCGGTGGCTTTTCCATAATTGCTATAAACTGGCRCACTTAACAGCGGAGTAAAGGTTACACAAAGAGCTCTGTGTCTCCCCTTGTTCATTTTTTCTTTTTATCAAGAGCRTTTGGCACTCTTCATATGCCCCTTTGAAATCTTTTGGTCATCGCTGCCTCATTGCTTGTACCGCAGATGGCTTTGCCTTTGTTGGGGGGAACAGACAAAATAAGTGGCAAGGAGACAACTCCTCTGTGACCTTTTGTGGCTTCTTGTCTTTCACATGGCAGTCTGCGGGGTAAACACAGTGACTCATTCTCTTTCAGCGAGGAGCTGCCTTCCCGAGGTTTTGTTGTTTGCAGGGTTTTTCCGTTAAAAAATCTGCACCCAAAGAGCAGCAGGATGTGAGCTGCGAGCGGCCACTCTCTGCCTCCAGACCATGACAGATCTGCCAGGAAATAAGGAGGGAAAATTCCTGGGCAGGATCATACCTTTGTTGTCCTTCCCTCCTCCTAAACCTTCCACAGCATGCTTTGTTTTTCAGTTCTTTCCCAATCAGTGACAAGCTTAAAAAAAACAGTTATATAGCAAAAGAGCAGTCAGAAGAAAGAGCTTTCTAAAGGGTAAGGGTGCTAAAATGCTCTAAAATTAGCAGAAAACCAGTGACTTGTGAAACGGAGGTGTCAGGATGCTCAGCACCATCGTGCAGTGTCAGTCTGGGATGAAGGGGAGCTGTTCCAGAGCCAGTGTCTCTCATTGTCTTTGTCATGCTGTGAGTGAGGTGCCCAAGGCCCAGGTAAAGATCTTAATTCCCAGGGAAGCGGGCTGGGAGCTGTGTTCTGTCCCAAGGCGATGTGAGCCACCCTCAGGTTATGTCACCTCTGCAGAAAGATGTTTTCAGGGTTGGGCTTTTAACATTCCTGCTAGCAAGGAGGATTTGAAAGAGTTGGAAAACATCTCTCAGAATAAAGCTCTTGAGCTCAGAGTACTTCCCACGGGCACCTGAGGTTGTTCCTTTGAAGCATTTCATATGTYAATATTTCATTTTTACCTGAATGGAATGAGCTTCCCTGGTGGCAGGGATGCAGGAAAAGCAAAGCTCTCAGGAGAAGCAGGTTTGCCGCCAGACCTTGGGGATTTTTCAGGAATGAAAGAGGAGAAGAACAGTGAATGAGAAAAAGCACAGATGTAGGCAAGGGCTGGAGGATATCAGCTGGGGACGTTCAGCTTGGGCAATTCAGAACCTCTCCCAAGGTCACTTTGGCCCATGTTTGCCACCATACCTACATTGATTAAGGACATGATATATTTAATACCTACATTGATTAAGGACATGATATATTTAATTGACTCTTCTAAGCTGGAAAACTCCTGATGTAGATGGAGTATTGGACTGCATCAAACAGGTGAGACCTGTACCTGCCCCAGCAGCAGTCACTGTGTGTGGAACARACTCAGCAGAAGCTCAGGAATTTAAAAAGTCAGTGTTTGCCCGTGATGGGCACGCTCCAGRTGCTGGCTCTTTGTAAAGCATCTCAAACGGCCTTAAGTGGCATCAGGTGAGGTTTAGATTAGGAAAAATTTCTTCACTGAAAGGGTGGTCAGGCATTGGTAAAAGCTCCTCAGGGAAGCGATGGATTCACCATGCCTTGAAGCATTCAAAAATTATGTGGTTGTGGCACTCGGGGTCATGATTTCATGGTAACRTGGCAGTGCTGGGTTARTGGCTGGACTTGCTGATCTTAAAGGTTTTTTCCAAGCTCAGTAATTCCATGACCCTTTGATTCTATCCCTGGCAAACAGAATGAATGTCTGTGTGCTGCACAGACCCACCAGAAACTGGGACCACACTGATGATGGGAAGACTGAGACCTTGGCACAGACCTTCGTTTTCACTGCCTCCCTCCCCTTGGAAGATGTGCAAGTCTGCAGCCCAAAGAGACTTTTTCCATGGTGCCTTTCTGTGCTGTAAAGGCTCAGAGTCACGGGCCAGGGGATCAGTTCACACAAATTGAAGGGATGCCCGTGTCTGGGGCAGATTGTGTCTGTAGTATTATTGCTCAGGATATTTCCTTTCCCATAATCACCCCAGGGACCATCCCTGTGCCTCTGTGGGAGATCAAATCCTGTGACAAGACAGTTTGTTACCTTTGCATCAACTTCCAAGAGCCTGGAACACGCTGTTGCAGTGAAGGATCCTTTGAAGTGTTCCTGCACCTTTCATGCAGGGGTGACTGTCACGTGTATTTTATCAGATAATAACTATTCAGTGTGATGTGTCTTTTTATCTAATGCTGGAGCATTTCTTCAATCAGAGCTGTAAAATGGGGTCCAAGAGCGAGGGTTTCTGACATTTTTCTCCAGCCAAACTTCATAGTCCCAATGGCTTTTGGCCTCACAGTGCCAACCCACAGAGATAAAATCTCATGGATCTCACCTTGGGAGACCAAGACAAAAAAAAAAGAGGATAAATGCTATGGCCTGGACAGCAGTTTTTATTTGCCTTTGGTTCTCCAGCCTTTCAGGGTCACCCTTTAAAAGACTGCTTTCTGCAGGGGTTAAATCTTGGAGGTCATTCTTCAGCAGTAGCTGACATTTGTCCAGAGCTGCATGACCCCGGGAGCTGGAACAAGTTGCAGTGAAATCACTTTATGAGAAATAGCTGCTGCCTCTTTACCAGTCCGACACGGGAGTAAGATATTTCCTAATTGTCCCAATTAAATCCTCCTTCTTTCACACAGACATGAAATTGTATCTCCCCTTATCCTCCTGTGCTGGTACCACAGCCCCAGCCTGGTCTGTGGGCTGTCCTTACCCTCTGTCTGCGGTGTGGCACCCGTGCCCAAAGCTTACAGAACACCAAGTTCTGGTGAAGAATTAGTTCTGTGAAGTGAGAAATGTTGGACAGCGTGTGCTGCTGGCGCGTCAGGGCTGGCCGGCGTGTGCCCTGGCAGGCTCCTGCTGCCTGTCTGTGTCCCCTCCTGTCAGCCAGGAACTTTTCCCAAACCCTTTGGTCTTCTCCAGGAACTTTGAGTATTCCCCCCTGCAGCTGTAGAACGGGACATTTTCTCTGCTGGGATCCAATGTCCCTTTCACTGATCCATGTCTGGGATAGGAGAGGGGTCTTGGGCCCACAGATCTTCACCCTTCTCACCACACATTTGTATTTTCAGAGCAACAATGAAACCTGACCAATGTCTGTCGTGCACAGCCCATGCTGACTTTACACTGGAAGAAAACTGGATTTTGTAAGAAAAGTCTTTCTGAGCCTTTGCTTGCAGTTGTCTGACTGAAAATAAATACACATCCAACAGGCACTTTAAACCTCATTAAAAAAAAAGGGTTATGGCCAGAGCTTGAGCTGATTCTCTCTAGTCCAAGAGCCCCAAATCCTGTGAAACCCCAAACCCTGTGAGCCCCTGAGCTTGCAGACAGGGCAGTGGCAGCAATATGTGCTACAAGACAGGGTACRTGGTGTGTCTCACAGAGTCAGCAAAGGAAAATTTGGCAGCARAAAGCAAATTCAGCACGTGAGCAGTCATGTTAATGGCTGCTGCCATCTCCTTCCCCCTTCCCTCCCTCTGCTCCCTCCCCCTGGAAGGACATGAAAACTGTTAGTTGGGGCGTCACCTGCTGAAGATAAAAGTGACATTTCTGAGGCACATCACAYGGGGGAAGCTGAGAGGTTTTGATCTGTCTGAGGCAAGGCTGATGGCAATTTAAAGAAGATGTTTTTGTACGTGCTGAGATGTCATAATGCCGGGCTGACGGGCAGAAACACTGCCAGTGGAAAAGCAGCCTCGAATGGGAGCTCTCTTGCAAGAGAGGCTGTGGAGGCAGATCTGAYCAGTTAATTATCTGATCTGATAATTAACTCAGCCGTCAGAATGGAAACCACAAATCCTTGCAAGAGTTTGGGTTTTTTTTCTAAATTAACACACAAGATAGATATTAAGTATTGATCTGAAACCCCATGGATCTTCAGCCCACTGCTGTTCATTCCCTTCTGCTTTAAATGCAGATATTTATTGTTAAATATATATTTCAATACTTTCATATAAGCAGTTCATGCAATTCAATGTCACCATGCACACAGTTAGAATATATTAGAAATGATRGATGTTTTCTAGCTAAAGATGATTCTGTGCCATGTTAAGTTAAAAGAGTGAGTGCAGCTAAGCCAGTCCTGGTGTCTGGGTCAGCAGCTGGTTAGATGTTTAATTCTRCACCTCTCTTCCCAGTCTTACTTCCCTGCTCCAGTTTTCCTCTGCAAGGAGGGAATCCAGCAATATGCCAGCTTTATATGGTCTGGAAATTCAGAAAAGACTTTGAAACAGGACAAAGTTCCTGTATCCTGAGCAYGAGGTGCTGCTGTGCACCCTTAACGCTTCACAGCTTGTTTTGTTTAATTCAGAAATAGTTATGTGAGACTGCAGTAGCAAAGAGTCAACACTAGATAGCATTTTATGTTTGTTTTGAGGAAGAAAAGTCTTTTGTTCTCGTATTTTGGTAGATTCTGAAAAAAATTCCAAGCACATATTTTAGAGGTAATTAATAGTCAGTGTTTTCTGGTGATCTGTGCAATGCCTCCTATAAATTCAAAACAACAGGCAACAAAGCTACCTTTATTTTGGTATTGTTTACTTGACATCATTGTATCAGTGTAGAATTCATAAGCATTTCCRAGGTGCTTGATGCTGTTTTGCCCCTGGGTGCAGAGGTAAGAGGCTCAAATTCAATATTTGTGTAGGGCCATGTTCCTGATCCTGTTAACATCGGTGTGAAATCTCCACTTGTTGGGGTACAACCCTTGGGGCGTTTGTGGGAACAGAGCAGGAAAATGTCACCAGCAGCTACATGAGCAGCAAAGGAACAATATTTGTGATCTGCAGAACAACAAAAAACCTCTGGGTGGGATCTRGATCATGAGTTAAGACACACACTCACCTTGGTGTCTGTGTGTGCATGGCCAAATGTCCGTGAGAACAATGCTGAGTTGCTGTTAGGGATGATGGGGATCCAGCMCTCAGTCCAGTGTCCTCATGCAGGCATCTGTTACCATCCAATATATATCCCAGAATATCTGAAACACCCATCTATAACCCATGTGAGAGCCATGAGCTCTGAGAGCCAGCTCTGAAGTCCAGAAGGGTMACCCTACAGCATTTCAGAGTGCACCAGATTCCTGCATTTGGGCAGTGGGATCAGACTCTCGATGTCCACCTGATCCTTGGTGACAGTGCTGGGAACGAGACACCCTGCCTACCTCAACACCTGCACGAAGATGCTTTGACTTGGGGCTCTTGATCTTCAAAATCAATCTCATCCCTCACGAAGAATTAAGTTCCCTAAACCAGGGATGCATTTGAGGAACCTGAAGGTACCTTACCCAGCTTCCAGATRCTGACCCAGAAAGTTGTAGTTCTCCTCCAGGGTTCCATGGAAAAGCTCTTTGGAWGCCCAAAAGTCTCTCAGAGGCCTCTCCAGCCCCCTGTTTTGGCAGGTGCCTCYTGCCCATCCCAGCAGATCCCTTCAGGCTCCACTGAAACTGGTTGTGCCTTGGGGTTGGTCCATATGGCTGCAGCATTGGATTTGGGCAGTTCCTTGGTGGAAGTGCCCACCCCAGCACAAGCATGAGCAGAATATGACCCTGTTTGTCCATATTCCACAGAAGAACTCCCACTGTGCGGTTCTTGATGTAAGGCAGAGAAAAAACAGGCCGGGAACAGATCCTGAGGGATCCCGAGGCTTCTGCAAGTGGGGGGCTCCCATGTTGAGATGTGAAGCCCAGCAGTGGCAGGAGGGGGGCTGTGCATCCCCAGGGCTCTCCTGTGATTGCAACACCCAGAAACAACACCACAAACTGTCCTCAAAATGTGTTGATTCACAGGAACACAAGGCAGCTGTGCCRCAGTGTCTTACAATAATTACTTGGCTTCACTTTGGCAAATCAAATTGGTTTGGAAGAGAATGACGTGAAGTTGTGTCAGGGGAGATTTAGGTCATATATTAGAAAAAGTTCTTCACCCAGAGGGTGGCTGGGCACTGGAACAGCTCCCCAGGGCAGTGATCACRGCACCAAAATGACAGAGCTMAAGGAGYGTTTGGACAATGCTCTCAGGRTGTGACYCTTGGGGTGCCCTGTGCAGGGCCAGGAGCTGGACTGCAGTGATCCTTGTGATTCCCTTCCAACTTGGCATAATCTRTGATTCTGTGCTCTTTTTACTCTTGTGAAGCTGAGCAGGGGTTAACAGTTTCACTTTCTTTAAAAAACAGAGTTTCAAATTTCTTTAGTAAGGGTTTGTAGCAAGACTCATTTCTTACTGTCATTGGTGCCCTGAGTCCGCATTTTAGCACTAATATTAGTGCTGGTATGTAACAGAATCTGAGGTGTTTGGGGTGCCCCAGCAGTGCTCAGAAACCATTGCTTGTGCTCAGACCCTCTGCAGAGGGAAGCACATGGCTGGAAATGGGAGTAGTTGGAGGATCAGCTGAACTTTGAGAACAACTTGCTGCTCACTGGTCTGTTGGGACATTATGAACTCACCCAGAGATTAATCCAAATTTTTTTGAGTGCTGGTCCTGAAGAGCCCAGTGCAGGTATCCASCGTTGCAACAGCTGTGTGAAAACCTCTGTGTCAGCCCGAGGAATGCTGGCATTTCCAYCTTCACTTCATCACAGTAATTATCAGAATTACAGCAATTTAGGCAGAAAAGGAAATATAAACAGCAGCAACAACAACAAACCCAAGAAAAAACCTCCTCAAGCTCAAGTTARAAGAGCTCACAGGTTTCTTTTTGGTCTTCCTGAATGTCTTGATGCTTATCCCAATCCAAAAGTGAGACAGTTGCAGCCTGAGTTACAGAGCCACTGCTRGGACTGGAATCCTGGTTTCTGATACAGCATTTTGCTCAGCTGGCCCTGAGCTTTTCCTCAAAGATGAATCCATGTATGCACAGATGTGCCTCCAGAGGATTTAACTCTGTGCTCCTCCTTGAGGCTCTGCTCTGAAAGGAAGTCAAAATCATGATGCAGAAACAGGGTATTCCTTACAACTGTATATTTGGATTCATTGCAACTGGGCATTGCTACCAGGGATTCACTAAAGGAAGAGAAAACCAGATGAGTTTAAACTTCCTGAATTCTGATCTATTCCCTTAATTTTTTTGGGGAAATAGAGCACTTGGTTTAAGCAGTGCTGTTTGCACAGCAAAGGCTGTTATCTGCCCCATGAACTTCCAAATGCAGCATTTTGCAGAAAATGTTCCTGYTTGGGATAAGAATATATCCTTCCATACGAACATAATACCACAGAGTTTGATGTCATGGCTGAAAGCAACCTGCAGCCAAAATGGATTCCTCACTGCTGACTTAAGATAAGGTTAATTTAGACCAAAAATCAGATAGCCCTGAGCAGAGGGTTGCAGTGATCCAAGCAGATCCATTAAAAGCTGTGTCTGCACAGGCTTTGCCTGTAGCTTTCCACTCCCAGCAAGAAAATGCTCACACGTGTCATATGGTTCATGCTGACTGAATCTAAGCATGACTATGGGGGCAGGACACAAGAAATTATTCTGGAAACTGAGTTCTTTGGCATTCTTAAATTTTATTTTGATCACAGCAAAGGCAAAGCCACAGAGTGATCAGTGTTGAATTTACTACTCTTGGCCTAGCATCCACTCAGATTTCTGATTGCAATTTCAGGATTTCTGTTTAATGGTTTTCCAGACTTCTGGTTTTGTGTGAGATATGTAAGAAGTTGTCACATTTGGCTGAGGAAATCTCTTGCCTGCTGYTCATAAGAGCTGCAATTTGTGGGTGAGGCACTGCGGAATGCAGCCCTGGCTCCTCTCTGAAGATGCCACAGCCCACMAGGTGTGCTCACACAGAGCTGCCTTCCCTTCTGCATCATCACAGGGGAGAGGATGGAGCCACTGCTCAGGACTGGGAGGAAAGCAGCTTCACCAGTGCARGTTTCCATGTGGGACAGGCAGGGATGCACCATGCTGCACATCACTGGGGCACCAGGCTGGGCTTTTGGGAGCAAGGATTAAAGACTCAGCATCCTCCTTCTCCTCCTCTGCACCTTTGCGTCACTCCAGGATCTGTGGCTGAGCACTGAACCTTTTAAAGTCCCCTGCAACTTTATAGATAATAAATAAGATCAAGTATATTACAGCTGAAATGATACTGTGAAAAATGTGAAGGTAACTCTGCGTGCCCTGGCTGTCACTGCTTTGCTGTAATTCTGCAAATGAGCCCCMAAAACTCAATTTCAGCTTTTACAGAATCATTTAAAGGCACCTCTGCTTGAAGTGTTCCCTTAAATTTAATACCCATTAACATTTTAAGGTGTTTCCAWCCCCTTTTAAATGTGTTCTGGTTTTTGCAAGGTTTACAGTATAAAAAAAATAAAAAGAAAAGCTCTTTTGTGTTTCCTCATGTTCAAGAAAATGTGAAAAAAAAAGAGAAAACATCATGAAAACAGCCACTCAGGAACAGGACCCCCTGAAACTTGCAGAAAGTGTGGGACATCATCCCCATCAGCCAGCCACACTGTGCTTAGTATTTTAAAGTTTGTAGCTGATAAAAAAAAAAGTTTAAAAATTGCTTAGACAACTTTTTGCATGAGAATGTGTCTTTTTCTCAATAATATTCCCAAATATGAAATTTCAATTTTTTCCATCTTGCAAGACATTTCATGTCCTTCTCAAATACCAGATGAAAACATTAAGTAAGGTGGAAAAGAAATCACCATTTCACTAGAAAATGTATGAACAAAAATCTGTAGGCAAGGAGAAAGTGCAAATAGGAATTTACTTCAGCTGTCAATATATAATGTTTTTTCAAGATTTATTTGCAGTAATCAGTCTTTTCAGACTGCTGACTTGCCTGCTCCTTTTGGCTCCTCCAGGAGTTTCCCATACATGCAGAGGTTCAATAGATTTAAACTAAAGTAAGAAGTTTCCTTTTGGCTTAAAATAAGCCAAAAATAAGCCAAACCGGTGCTGTGCCGAGAGCTTAGAGAAGGTGGGAACCTCGTGTTGAACTGTAGGGGGTAATGTTGCTACACACACTCTGCCTGCCAGCTGCGAAAGGTAGATAAAGCTATCGAGTCTTTGGGTTGTTTTGTGACACTCTGGGTCTGCGGGGAAAGAATAAAAACCGTGTTTATTCACAGAGACCTCCTCCCTCTGCCCTCACCGTGGCTCGTTTGCAAGGGCACCTCTGCCTCCTGTTCTTTCTCCATGTCATGTTCTGCTCCATGGTCTTTGCCCAGAATTGCAYGTGTTTTTGCAGTCTGGGGTCACGCCTTTGTATTTTGTCTCCTTTTGGCCCCTGTGGCTGACCCTGTTTGGTGTCCAAACACCCACGGATGCAAYGCTGGCACCATCTGGGGAGAGCTGGGCCAGGAGGGAAGGCAATCTGTAGGTTTGGTGGGGTAATGTGAGGGTAATACATACCTGCTGCAGTGATTGATTGGTTTTTTATTCTGGAAGGAGGTGTAAGAGGATTAAGAAGGGAGGAGGTTAAGTGGAGATGTTAGCCAGGAAGTGTTGGGGAAATAAGAGCCCTCTCCACCTGTGTGCAGGTGGATGAAGCCTTCCCTCATTGCACAGATCCCATAAAAGCATGGCATGCAGAGAAAGGGGYTCCCTGGGTCAACTGCTCACCACAATCCCTTTCACAAAGCTGAATCATGAACTGTATTTTGCTTCCACAYAGGTAAAAATGTTAGTCTGAGGTGATGGAAACATTTTCATGTGGACTTTGTGCTCAACTTCTTGAAACCAAGAGAAATGAATCCCAGTGSGAGCCAAATGGAGTGGCTTGGCATTTCTCCCCAACCTCCCTTCTATCTTTGGCATGGTTTTATGTCCTGAAAATAAAAAGGTGAGCTGGGTCATCACTCTGATTTTTGATGCACCTGGCTTTGATGGATTTTTATCAGCCACACATGAGGATATCAATGAACATCTCAATTCCAGCAGCTCATGGTGTAATGTAATGTGCTCCACATACAAGGACCAAAGATTTTTTTTTTTTTCCCCTTAAGACATCTGGTGTGATTTAACCCCAGCTGGCAACTGGGTTTGCTCACACTCTCCCCCTCTTCTTGCACCATTTTTGGAAGAAAAACAAACTAAAGCTCAGGGGTGAGATGAGAGCTGTGTAATAATTGAAACAAAATAAAATACAATATTATAATAACAACAATTAAAACTGTAATTGCAATGGAAAGGGGAGTCAGAGAGAGAGGAATAAACCCCAAGACAAACAAGAGATGCACAACACAGTTCCTCACCCCCCAGTGCCCGATGTCCATCCTGTCCYTGAACAGCAATTGGTGGCTCCTGGCCAACCCCCCCAGTTCATATAACTGGGCATGAGGATGTTTGGTATGGAATATCCCCTGACCAGCTGGGGTCAGCTGGCCTAGCTTTGCTCCCTCCTGGCTCTCATCAGAGTATGGGAAAATGAAAATTCCTTGTCTTGGGGTAAGCACTACTTAGCATCAGCTAAAACATCAGTGTGTTACCGACATTATTCTCACATTACATCCAAAACATAGATTTGTACCATGTATTAGGAAGAAAATTATCTCTCTCCCAGCCAAAACCAGGAGAACATCTGAGCTGAGCTCAGAGGTGCRGTGTTGGTTACTCTGCATCCCTTACAGCTGCCTGTGAGCCGATGCCTCTGTGGGAGAGTTTAATCTGAAACAACTCAGAAACTATCATGCAGGGATTTTCAGGAAGCATTTTTCCTTGAAAGTGTCTTTCTGGAAAAGAAATCTGTTTATCTCTGCTAGGGTTCCCTCTTCCTCTGTGATATGGGCTCGAGGGCAGGCTGGAAGGGGGCTGAAGGCTTTTGTGTCAGTTTTCCATCAGTTTGCAGGATGTTTCCCATCGTGGCATTGTGGAAGGGAGGAAAGCACTGGCTGCTGCAGGATTTCAGGTCACACTCCAGAGGGAGATGGGTCTTGCTGCCCCCTTTGCATTGTAAAATGTACACATGGGTGAAAAATATGAATGCTTTCATTCAGGAGCAGCCTGTGTTTTCTTTGCATGGGCATAAATGACTTCACCAGGGAGTGATGATTTATCCTCACACATTTCATGTCCCTACATGTACATTCCATCCTATCCATGCAAAAAGCCTTTTCCTCCCTAACTTACCCATTAAAGAAGACTTTATACAGGAGCTACTACAGTGATGAACCCTCTCCAACCACAATAACWTTTTTTTTTGTGAGAGCTCCACTTCCCGAAGGATCTGCAATGAATGCAAGGAAACTTGGCAAGAACTGGGTTTTCACTGCTTTTTTTATTTTTTTTTTTTTTTTTTTTTTTTTTGCTCAGCGTCTGCCACATTGAGGCTCCCAGGTCTGATCTCAGCACAGCTAATGCAGGAAAAATAAAGCTGCTCCCAAGACAGACTGACTGACAGACTTGTCATGATGATAGTACACATATTTGAAATATTATGGCTGCCTTCTTGAAAACCATAACTCGGGGAAGCTGTTTCCTTGAGAGCATGTGGTAAAAATAACACCTGCCTTGCAGACAGTGCAGACAGTGGATTTGACAGCTGTGAAGATATAGTGTAGGCATCTCCAACAGCCCCACGCATTTTTGCTTTGTACACCAAAAAAAAAAAATAGGATTTGTTATGGAATAAAAGGCAGGACGGGATGTGAATTCCTAGGTGTGAGAAGAAGAGTGTTTTGGGGAATTATAGCTCTGTGAAACCAGAAGTAACACAAAAACCATCAGCCACGCCTCTCACATGAAGGTGCATCAATTATTTCTCATGTGGTGCATGGGTTCAGTAACCCATCGCCTGTGCTGCTTGCCAGGGCTGCTTGGCAAGACCCAAAACAATGTTGCAAAATACAGCTCTGAAGCGTTTAATTTTCCTTTGTGGAGAAGTTTTTTTTCTGAATCCCAGCACAGGCTGCAGACAGAGCCTTGTGTTCGTGGTGAGATCCTCGCAGAGCCTCCGTGGCTGCTGAGCCCTTTGCATGGCTCCTGCTGCACTGGTGCCTGCATTGCTCTCCTGTGATGGCTGCAGCTCCAGCTCTTTTGTGAGAGGGTGCCAGAAGAGGCAGCAGCGCTTTAGCAGGGTCAGCAATGCCTGGGAAGTCAAGAAATCATTCTTCCACTGCTTTTAGGGAGGAAACACAGGTGGGTCTTCAATCCAGAATACCTGAAGTGTAGAAGAAACCAGATTCTRAACGGGAATCCACATGATTATCACACTGACTGCAGGAAATGGTGGTGATGGTTCTCACTCCTCAGGAAACCACCACGCTATGAACCCTTCCGAAATTAGTTTGCCTTGGTGGCTGATCACCTTTCACATGAAAAAAAAAAGTGTCCTGTGGCTCATTGGTAATTGTCTGCAACTTTGAGCCACTGGTTCTGGTTTCATGACTCTCAAGGGTTTCCTTCCTTTGAAAGGTATTTATGCTCTGTGATCAAACCAATTTTTGATCTTTTTGATGAAGTCAAGCAGTTCTCAGATTTTGTACTTGTTAGGCATCTTTTTCACTTCTCAGAGTTTTCTGTCATTTCTCATTAAAAGCTCTCCTGTTGCTGAAGATCTGTTCTAAAACATTGCCAGTTGGACCTGTATTCAGTATTTTAGTTTCTCTACCTAATCTCACCAATGGTATGTCTATACAGGTAAAAATTGCCTCTCTGGTGTTTTATTAGAACAATGTCCCATCCTCTGTCCCTGAGAGTAATTTTTCCACATTGTTTAAGAAAATATAATGTTAAGCTATTAATTCATTGCAGTTTGCAGTTTTACAGATACAATCACCTTGTCTTATATTTGCCAATAGCTGTGTTCCAATCTTTATGCACTTATTTTTATTTTATTTATTTGTATTTATATAAAGCAGGGTTTTTATAAATAGATACACCTTGCCAAGAAATCCTGACAACTCCACATGCTATTAGAGGTGCAGCTCTCTTTCATTCCTCTCTGATTTCCCAGCAGCAGCCACCCTTCATGTTTCTCCTGAATATGAGCCGATCATTTGAATTTATGAGCTGAAAARTGCTGTCAATAATCAAGACTCTTACATAGAGAATAGTTCTTTCTTAAATTACTTTGATAGACTTCTTTGGTGGGCTAACTAGTTCAGCTGATACTGGTCAATTAAATGCACTGCAGTTATGCTTTTTTAAGGGTTTTCGACCTATGGTGTGATCTAACGCTGTTAAAACTTTGCATAAAAAACAGTACAACACATTAAATGGACTAAAAACTCTCTGGCTAATCAAAGAAAAAAGTAAATTAATATTAATATTAAATTTATATTTTCAGTTAGGCATTATTAAACAATTTTTCCTTTCAGGGCTGATTTCTTTGCCCATGAGATATCTCTATATTTACTGCAGGATCATAGGTCTGTCATAAATTGAGGGTAAAATATGAGTGATTGGTGAAAAACATGCAGATGATGCAATGATTGTTGGAGTGAGGAGGGAGTAGACATATCATTTATACACGGTGGCTTTACTTAATAGCTTGACCATAATTAAGACGATATTCCAAGGCAGTAAAAGCAATCTTATAAATTTACGATTAAGGAATGCATATCGTGGTATCAATATGAGGGACAATCCTGGAAAAGACAGAAACACCAGAGAACTGGTGAAGTGTTCAGTGAATCAGCAGGCAGTGTGTCTCAGGTGTGACACAAAAAGAATTGAAGTCTCTGAGTACAAATGCCCTCCTCAGCAGTTAGGAGAACAGTTTGATGACTTCTGAAGTTCTTACTTTTTGTTCAGAGGACAAATGTGAGAATAGGAGAACAAATGTGTCAGGCAAAGCATCCCCGAGCCTGTGTCTCATCTCCAGTGACACTTCCCCCAAGTGCTCCCAGCTCTGATCTGTGACTTGGGACTTTCCCAAGACAAGTGTGTCTTTGAGTCCAACACCCTACACAGGGTTCTTCTGTCATTCTTGTGTCTCCTTGCCCTTGAAAACTTCTGGTGACTGCCACATCCTGTGGCAGCTTAATGACTTTCTGCATGAGTAAGCACCTCCCTAAATAACAGCCTTGCTGCCTGCTGGTTTCGTTCAACCAGTCGTGGTTCTTGCACGGGAGGATCTGTCCTGGTTCTGTGTGTGCTCAGACAGACCTGTGCCTTCTCTCTTGCCTGGAGTCCTCTGCACTCCTGGTGTTGGGATTCATCACATCAGGGAATTTTTTGGGTTTGAAGGAACCTTAAACACGATCTAATCCTCATGCTATGGGCAGGAATACCTTCCACTAGACCAGGTTGCTCAGAGCTCCATCCAACCTGGCCTTCAACATTTCCAGAGCCGAGAAAAGTAATTCAAGAGTGAAGGCACTACTAAACAAAAACTGCACTTGTTATCCATGATACCCACAGGGAAGGGATTCCCTGAGGGTTTGTCCTCAGCATGGCCAGCCTGGCATTGGGATGGGTGCTGAAAACACCTCCAGCAGCATAAGGGTGGCTTTGCTGTGAGCACCACGACGTGAAAGAAGGGCAAAAATGGCATTTATGGTTAACCCAGCTGAGGATCAGCTGAAAGAGGACTCTGAGCAGGAGTAAATGGTCCTAAGAAGGCCTTGCAGAATGGCTTTCTGGTATAAGAACTTCATTCAAGGGCTTCATTTCTCTGGGATGTCCTTCAAGCACAATTGACTGCTGTTAACAACTTCTCAAGCAGGGAGAAAACAAACAAACAGCTCTGCTGCTGTACGAGCTCTGGCCATCGCTCTTCATCCCCACCTGCCATTGACAAAGCAGCAGTGTCTGTGTGGATTTCAAATAAACATGCTGSTGAACTGTGCTTTTATTCCAAGGCAGACAGGAAAATTTAACATTTTGGCTGCTTCTTGAGGCAGACACTGCAGTATTTAGGTAACTTTAATGTATAAATGTGATTGCTACAAACAGGGCAGCAAGGAGCACGTTCAGAGCTCTCGTTTTGGTTGACAGCAGTACAGCACTGCCCCATCAGCAGCTCCTGCAATTTTTCTGCAGTAATGACATGCCAGATAAATTCCAAAGGAAGCTGAAACTTGGAGCTGGACTTCAATGGAAATTATTGCTAAGCTAAAYCTGTGGACAACCCTCTGACTCTCATTTATTTTAAGCATTAATAAAACAAACTGTTATTTATTTTAAGCAATAAATTACATTTTCAARGGGAATTTTGCCCATAAATGCCAGTGACTTGATTTAGAGTGATGTAGCTCTGAGCTAGCAAGTATCCCTCTGAAATGAGTGGCATGAACCCCCTTGGGCATCTTTAAACATCCAGGAAAGGCAGGTGTGATTTGGTGTGGGCTCCCTGGCCTGACAGCAGAGGCAGACAAGAAACAAACTTTGCATGGTGAGCTGTCTCACTGYGGCCTGCAGCAGCTGARCMRACCCTGGACTGGCTCCTGTCTCACYGSGACTGCTCCCTTAGGGTGTTTTTATTTCATTCAGGTCCTCCATAAGCCTTTCTATTGGTTGAAAAATATTTTTCAGATCTGTTCTTTCCCTTTACCTCCCTRATTCAGTCCAGTGCTTTGGTTTAGGAAGGTTCTGCTCTTCAGAGCAAGGAAATCCCTCCCTGGTTCAGCAGAGGAGTCTCAGGCTGGTACCAAAGGAGAGCCTATGCTTCCTCCAGATCCATAGACATGGCTTTGGTGTTATTGACCTGAAATGAGGGACCTAAAAGATCCCCACAGCCCCAAAAGCAGCCAAGCATTTACTGTCATGGCAGGGCATGTCTTGGTTTTCTGCATGGCTTGTGAGGAGCTCCAAGGAGATCCCTTGGGGACCACCCAAAGAGCCAGAAGTGCTGCTGGTTTASAAAGTCCAGGCCAGCAGAGATGACCAAGATATTTGGCAGAGCCCAAACACCAGCTCAGGTGCTCTGCACACCAGAGAAGCAAATTAAACAGAGGAGCTATTTGAGATAAACCTTCCCAGCGTTACCTGCTCTTCTCCTGGGGGGCTGCTCAGCCCCAGGCACACAGATGGGGTAGGTAGGTGGCTGGACTGGTTGGTGCCATATTGAGTCTTTCATGGACACAGAAGTATTTTCACAACCCCACTGGAAGGAGCTGGGCATTGCCTCTGTGACTCCCGTTGGGGAGAGGCAGCAGCTTGGTGCGCAGCGAGGCTGTGCTCGATGAACTCATCCTGTGACTAAATGAATCCATCACAAGTTTCCTTGGCTGATGAAGTTCCCTTGTAATGAGATGAACTCCTGATTAGATTTTGCTGGGAGCCAGCAGTGATTTGTAGTGTTTTAAGATTTGCATCTTAAAACCGCTGTGCAAGGAATTATGGGCAGGAATCCTAATCTTGTTTTAAACCCTTAATTCTCCACTCTTTCCCCKGAAAACACGTCCTGAGAGCTGCACAGTGGATTGATTTACAGGCCAACACTTCAGTTTTATGTGTTGATGATAGAAAAGATAGCACTGGGTTGGGTTCCCTGTTGCTTTTTGCAGGAGACAACAGCCACAGCGCCGAGGTCTTTGGGCACGCCCTGCCTGTCAGGCAGAGCCGTGTGCCCGTGAATCCCATCTGACAGGGAACATATGGCAGCACCAGGAAAAGTAATGATGAAACAGCCAAAGTGTGAAAAGTGAGGGACACAGACCTCCAGCAGCTCTGAGTGCATGGGAGGACAGACCTGAGGGAACGTGGGACAGAGACCAGCTGCAGCCCCGAAATCTGATGTAGAAGCTGATCAGTCGATAACTTTGCTCTCCCATCGTCTGGGACGCTGGAGTGAAGACAGAGACAAAGCAGTGCTTTCCTGCCCGCAGCCCCACAGCATCCTCTGCTGCTTCCCCCACTCCCAGCCCCACAGCATCCTCTGCTGCTTCCCCTGCCCGCAGCCCCACAGCATCCTCTGCTGCTTCCCCTGTCCCCTGCCCCACAGCATCCTCTGCTGCTTCCCCTGTCCCCTGCCCCACAGCATCCTCTGCTGCTTCCCCTG
>NW_026623372.1:356660-365519 GCF_030028575.1 Malurus melanocephalus | reverse complement strand
CCCCTGCCCCACAGCATCCTGTGCAGCATCCCCTGCCCACACCCACAGCAGCCTGGCCGGTTGGCATCTCCCCAGCAGTCCCCTCCCTCACAGCTTTGGTGCACCCCACAGGACAGACATCCCAGCAGCTGCATCACAATGAGGGTTGGGCTGAGGAYTGAGCTGTGCCCTTCTCCCGGATGACGGATGGGGACTGTCACTGTCTCCATCGATAGCAGCCCCCAGTTGCTGTTGGACACGGAGCACTTTGTAAATCTGATCGTGTGTGCACCAACAGTGTTTGATGAGCCTCGTCAGATTGCAATGCAAATGTTTCCTCATCAGCTGCTCCCAGAAAAGGGATGTGGTGGAGAGGCCATGAGCAACCAGAAAACTCAAGCTGCAAACAAATTTCAGCTCACACACGTGCTCCAGAAAGGAGCCAGAAAAAATAATTGTGTCGGGAAATAGGCAGAGAAGCTTGAAGATTTTGGCAAGAAAGTTCTACAACCAGAATATCTTGGAAATAGTAATAATATAGGCTTCAAACTAGGCAATGTTTCTACTGGTTGTGGTACAAAAGTAGCACCTCGCTTAGGAAAGGGAACCAACCAGCTGGCATGAGATTTTGTCTGAGATCCTTCCCCACTGGCTTGCTGCTCATGAAGCAGAGAGCTTGTGTTTCCTGTTGCACAGAAACCTGCTCTGGTTGAAATGCACTGTAGCTGTTCCATGGGCACCTCTTCTTTGGGTATGACGTGGTGAGGGCTGTGAGGTGGAACTGCCCTGGCACAGCCCCTCTCCAGGGTCCCAGGGCTGTGCCCTCCACCCTGGCACAGCAAGATTCAGCAGAGTCTCTTCCCCAGCTCATTGCTGTCACAAAAGCAAGATAAAGTTGCAAGAGTAAATATCATCTTGACCACCATGAGAAACYCCAAGCCTACTGTATAAAATTTTGAATTTTGCTTTGTTTAAAGGTCTGTTTAAAGCACAGCAATGATAGTTTTCCCAGTGGCAAAGCCTCAGCCCGTGTTTGAAGCCTAGCTTCTGATGTTGACTTCAGATGTACTTCAGATGTAAACATTCATCCCCTGAGACCAGACCAAATCCTYCTCTCTAAATCATATCATAAAACCAGGCAAATGGTAATGCTTGGTAAGTTTGAACCAGGTTTGTGACATTAAAATGTGAGGAAATCCTGAGGATACAATGCACCATCCATGCACAYTGTGCTGTTTGATGGTAGTAATCACATCAAATTATCTCCATGAGATGGACCCCAAATATTTCTGGGAGAAGCAGGTAATGGTAAGTCAAAGTTTCTTTGTGCTGTTCCAGTCAGAGGTGAGGTGGATGCCCACCAGACACAGGGTAGGTCTTGGTCTCCCTCTAGTGATGGACSTGCCGACAGCAATGGAAAACCCAGCTCCATCTTCCTCCTTCCATCCTTCACCTCCACCCCTTCTCACGCTATGGTGGCCCAGGATGGCTCAAACCCTTCACCCAGCACAGCCAAGGTCTTCTCATAAAAGCACTCCTTGACATCTCTCCAATCCACACCGGTGGGCAGAATTTCCTGTGCCTGGCTCACAGGTTAGCCCTCATCACTGAGCTCCTCTCAATGCCTTCTGGTCAACAACCAGGCTGATATTTCATACCCAGATTGCTGCATTGTGCAGGAGCTAGAGAGAGACAGGGGCTTCTGCYGTTCATTGCTGATTTCCTGAAATTCACCCATTGTTGCAGTCCCCCCATGCTTGTCACCTCAGGAAAGCAGAGATAAGCATGACACACACGAGCTGTGTGGCCCTTGGGGACATATCCCCCCACCAGTGTATGTGCTCTCCAGGACCATCCACTCTGATGCTGAATGTTGGAGAAGCTGAAGGTCCTAAAGCWGCTGTTCTGAAGTCACTTGGGGCAGGAGCCCATTTATGTAGGGGCACTGTGTCCTGTGCAAGTGAGATGGGGCAGCCTGGGGATCTGAGTGCCCACAGTCTCATGAAACAGCTCAAAGCACACTTACCTCTGTGACATCCATAAAGATGCACATGCAGATTTGGGGCCATGGGCAGGACAATTTCATTGGTAACCATGAACTGGATGAGCAAGAACTCGGTGGGTTTGGTGACATCAACCATTCTGTCTCATGAATTTCACAGCAAGGTCTTTCAGTTCTGACACTTTTTGGTGACATTGTCTCTTGCAGAGCTTCTCATTTTCCATTCAGATCTTCATTGCAGGACGTGATTAAAATTAGGAAGTTTCTGAAAGTCATGCTCTTGAGAGGAACAAGCAAGGGGAAAMTGCCCTGAGCAATGTGTCAGCATGATCTGGAGAGCCAGTTGGGAAAATAAATGAATAAAGTTGTGTAATTATATGAGACATATTTGCAGGCTTTTTTCCTTTTCTGTATATACCTTTTAATTTTTAATGTTTTTGCCTAAAAATTTTCCAAGTAGAAAAGTATCAGTAAGGTTGGCAAAAATGATTGGGTGCCCACCCTGAAAGAGGAGCTGAAGTGGATATGATTTTGCATATAACTATTTTCAAGCCAGGAACATGAAGAATGRCATGAAATGAGAAGGGTTTGTATTATTTGGAAAATGAAGAAAATAAACAATGAGGTTTTGTGGGCTGGACCCTGTTCCCCYGCTACACAACTGACTTACCATCACAAGAACTCTGATTTTTTATTGTCTTTCTTGCAATCAGACAGCCAAATAAGAGAGTATGTGAAAGTTAACAATTCTGTAATTTTTCTTGTTTTTTATGGATTGAGATTTTGAATGTTCAAACTCTAAGCATAGTTCTAAATAGACTTCAAGTGCTAAATTTTTAAATCAAGTGTAGTGACAGGAATTGCTAAAGGCACTGACAAATAAAATCATAATCAGKCAGGTTTAAACTCCTCATTAACAAAATTAGTTACTCCAAGTAAAGACAGCTCTCCAGATATATTTGAGGGGCTCATATTTATTAAACACTGCGTGGTGATCTATTGCATGCTTTCAAGAAAGGTTCTTTTCTACTGAAGAGAAAGTGTGCAAAGGGGTGTGCAATACCCAGAATTATTTGTTGAGATTGTTCCCCAGTGGGATGAAATATTAACAGGAAAAGTGTGTTGTTTCAGGGAATCACACAGAGGATGGCATCTTCAGTACCAAACCAGCTGCTTTAGCTGCAGTTATGCCAATAAACTGCTTGTGGGTGTTTTTAAGGACTCTTGTTTTTGACAAAGCAAGCTGGAAGAAGAGCGTGATGTTTCACTGCAGGGTCGAGCTGTTCTCTGTCAGGGTGAGCCCAAGGCCTTTCCAAACCTTTCATGACAAGAYACATTAAGTTCACACCAAGTGAAAAAGGTGTTGAAAAACAAAAATCTCTCTGGTGCAGGCTGTATGTCAAACAAGAAGTAAAGCAGCAACCTCCAAAGCTGACAGCTGTGGCAGCACTGCTGTGGTACGCATTGAGATGCATGATGGATTTGAACACAGGTCATCTGGGTGTTAGCAAAATGCCTAGTGTCCTTGGGATGTGGTGTGAAACCCGAGAAACCCCTCTAGCAACTGTCTTGTTGAAACACAGGGTGTATTTCCACACACAGCTTTGGTTCTGAGAAGCTCCACACGRGCCCAGCTTTGATTTTTTATTTAAAGTCACTGGTCTCAAAAGTATCTCAGCTTCATGTCATTGATTTGTTCTCTGCTGAAATCTCCTGGTACCCAGTGAAAGGCAAATGTGAGCCTGGCTCTGTCCTTCATGTGGTACAGCCTTGTCAATCTTCAGAGCAGCCCRGGAATCCGATTGAGATGACACCAAACAAGACCCTGGGGGGCTGATTCAGTTCCAACCTGAGCATGAGGGCTGAGTGGAGACTTTTGGAATACAAATGCTGGAGGCTTCAATGCCACCTGTTGGTAAAAGAACAGAAAAGAACATGTGGTCACCCAATAGTTCATAACTGTCAGTATCACAGTAGGGAAAAAGGGGTGAAGGAAGTCCCGGGTCCCATCTCCTGGGATATGGATGGAGCAGTGCTCATAACCAGAGACCTGACCTTTAGATGCCATCAGCAGCCAACACCATCCTGTTGGGACCTCCTGCCAGGAAAGGCTGATATGACAGTGAATGAGCCCTGAGAGGCTGAACAAAAGGTGGTTTTGATGTTTGTGTGCTCACTCAGAGGCAGAATCACTGCTGTATAGGSTTACCAGGCTTCTGAGCTTCCTTGACTTCCTAAAAGCTATGAGAAACTTGCCCTCACACATTGATTTCTTCACATGCCTTTTCTCTTTCTCAGTTCATTAGAGGAATTAAAGAATAGGATGACCACAGGACCAGGACAACTGAACAGGAGGATGAAGCTGCTGAAAACCCCACCAGGAGCATGAAAGATATGTTGTCTGAATGGCCAGATCATTAAAGGAGAAGATGTGAGCCACAAAATGAGCCTGTATTTGATCAGAAGCTATAATGTCTGCTCTTTGATCCTGATAARCTGTAAAGAAAAACAGTTTATGAAAAGAATGGAAAAATAGCCCCTATTAATATCAAATAGGAGACCCTTGTCATGGCAAGGAAATGAAATATGGATGACAGATCAAAGGTGTGTTCTGTAGGAAGAAAACCACATACATAAATGTTGCTTCCTTAAAAGTGGGGATTTCAGTCTTTGCAGGCCTCTTTTGAGAAATGCATTAGAGAATTTAGAGTTACAGGGGATGAGAAAAGAAACTAGTAAGACCCAATGTTAA
This sequence comes from Malurus melanocephalus, assembly GCF_030028575.1. Taxonomy (NCBI): domain Eukaryota; kingdom Metazoa; phylum Chordata; class Aves; order Passeriformes; family Maluridae; genus Malurus; species Malurus melanocephalus. Next base: position 360,786 of record NW_026623372.1, on the reverse strand, counting down.
AAAAGCAAGAAGGTGAACCCTGGAAGATTGRTATTTCAAGAGTGAGACAGAAACTGCTTTTCCTGTTATATAAACTTGAAGTTATATGAGAAAAATCCAAATACTGAGCAATTCTTTGCCCACAAACCAAGTAACCTCTTAAAATGATGTACAGTCCATCAGCAGAGAGATATGGGCACTCTGTGTCTACATTATCTGCACACCAGACCCTGCAAAGCACAAAATAAATACTGTATTTTGGTATGGAGGACTCCTGTCTGTCCTTCAGGAGATACCAACACAATGATGAGACTGAAGGACTGGTCAAGCTTCACCTTAAATAATGCAATTTGGGTTGGTTGCCATAATTTTCTTCATATTGCAAGGTTGAGATCTGAAACAGCATCAGACAGGAGCCAGACAGGGAACTCCCTAAAAAAAATGGATTGAAACTGCTCCTGCCGAGAAGACAGGACTTGCTCCAGCTCCCCTTGGACAGCCCAGCTGCTCTGTGGCCACCACCTCCTCCAGGACYTGGAGTTCCCTCAGCCAACAAACACAACCTCATCCATCACCCCAAAGATGGGTGCTGTGGTACAGCCTTTCCTCRTGGGAGAAAGGCCATGAAGAACCAGGCTCTGTAATTGCAATTCTTGCTGGAAAGCTTCTTCCTCTCCAATAAACATGAATGATGAGGCRCCAGTTTAAAATTTTGCCTTCCCCAACTTTCTGTGGGCCTGTGCTCTCTTAATGTTGTATAAATGCTGATTTTGGCATTTAATAGTCTGTAGCTCGGAGCTGCAATAAACTCAGACTGATCTAATAATGAATGACAAGCTTAATAATGTAACAAACTGGGAGCTTAAGTCAGTCTCCAGGGTTTAATAAGGCTGCCAAATARGAAAGCACTAGTTATGTATTGCAGCCCTAATAGCTGAAAGTGTTGGTGTGAACAGARCAGTGAGAAATGGGGTCGATAGGGKTTTTTTTTCTGGTGTTTGRTGGGCATAAAGCTGCTTGTCAGCTCATTTCCAGTACAAAGATGTGTTCAGTTTCTCTTATACTAGTGTACCTATGGAATGAAAAMCAGCTGCCTTGTGTTTGCTGGGTTCGTCAGTCGTGCATGTGTGTTCTGGTCAGTTTGGTCAGGGAGGACAGGGAAGGTGTAGGATCACAGCTGGAAGTGACCTGTGCAGGTCCCCTGCTTCCAGGACACACGTGGATCAGATGGCTTGCCTTGTGATGTCAAGATTCCCCTTCACACTTCCACTGAGAACTGGTTTTTCCCTTGCATTTAATCAAGGTTTCCCACATTCTCTTTCATTTGATATAAAAGATCTGGAACAGCCTGTCCAAGAAGAACATGGAGTCTCTGTCTGGAGACATTCCACCTGGATGTGTTCCTGTGTCACCTGCTCCATGTGACCCTGCCCTGGCAGGGGAGGGGGTGGACTAAAAGGTCTCCAGAGGTCCCCTCCCAACCCTAACAATTCTGGGATTCTGTCATCCTGYTCCCATTTCATTTCAAGATGAACACCTGGCTGCAAAATCTCAGATCTGAATTTGAATGCAAACTTCTAACATGTTGCTGTAGATCCTCTTTACTACCTGCACAAGCATGGAGAGATCTGCAGTCAAGGCTGAGAAGAGCGTCTGAAATTAGGAAATGCAGTAGTTATTGRAAGTACCTCCAAAAACATCGACAAATATTTTCAATGACACTTGTGGTGCTCAAAAAAMCTGTTGTAATAAAATAGTTGGTGTGTCCCAAGGAGGTGGAGAGATGAAGATTGAGATGAGCRTGTTCTCTTGTCCGGAGAGAGGTACTACTGGAACAGAAGGGAGTAATAAACAATCTCTTAAAATGTGCTGCTAGACCCTAGTTCCTTCAGAAAGCAAGACAATGAAATGGCAAAAGCAGAGAGATCTGATTGCCTGGCAACCCACAGGAAAAAAATGTGGTGAATGAATCCAGCAATCTCAAATTAAATACAGATAATGTGACTGCTGGGACAATGAATGCGAAAAAGTCAGAACCTCTCAAGAGCTCCATTTTTTCCATTAATTTTGGATATCTTATTGGTATAACTTTTCTTTATATGCTTTCATAACCCACCTAATACTTTCAGATCCATAATTCAGCCTCAGCTACRTCAGAAAAAACTGTTGCCTTTTATGACAGAGCTAATAAACTCAAGTTTGCCACATAACCCGTGTCTGAGGAGGGAAGTTATAATGTTTAATTTCCAGAATATCTACCAAACAGTCTGAAGCTGCATCTCAATAGATACAACAGGAAATCAACAGGCCCCCTGCAAAATGACATTAGAGCCTCAGAGATGGAATATGCAGCAATTATAAAGCAGACACRCAGGCGTCACATTTCTCATAAGCATCATTAAAATTAAATTAGAAGCAACGCTTCAAAGATAACAGATCATGTTTTGCTTTAGCGTTATCTTGGTTCTCTGGGGCTTAATAATTTCCAGAGAGAAAATGTCTCAGATCCACCACGCTTTCTGGAGTTTGCCCTGTGGTACCCAGAAGAAACTTCTGGTCTGAGTCATTGACAAGATATTTTGGGTCATAACCTCTTGTTCATTTTCCTCCAGGCTCTGTCACAACAAAATCAGCCAAGGGTGAGCAGCTGGGATCTTGTAAAACTTAACACGAGTKGCCACAGAGATACGGCTGTGACCCCTCATGAACCTGGAGTCAGTGGCTACACAACACTTGTGTTGTGTCCATGCCTTAACCTCTGCCATCAAGAAATCTCCAGACTATCGCTTCAATTAGTGCAATATCTTTAATTGCAGAATTAAAAAAGGCAAAGGGATGATTTAGATCAATGTTTTCCAGCTCGGCTCGGYCCAGAAAGAACCTCAATTAGAGCTGAGAGCAGACGTTGAAATAGAGACAGCAAAAAAAAAGAAATAAGTAAGAGAACCTTGAGGAAATTAAAATGAAAATGAAACTCCAAGGAGCTAAATTAAATAACTGTGACAACATTAAAGAGATAAGGAAGTGAGTAGGAGGCATTTGCAGGAGAAGTTGAGGGATCTCGAGACCTGGATGGTCAATGGGGCGTTACAGCACAGTCCCGAAAAGCACAAAGGAGTCGAGCAGCTCAGGGTGTGGATAAAAGCACTGCCCCAGCTCGAGTGGGAAGGGCCACAGCCAGGCACGTGTCCAAACACTGTCTCCAGGTGCACACAGCATGAAGAGATGGCACTTATGCCATAGAACAGGGAATCCATAGGGGAGGATGCAGCTGCTGAGAAGCAGGAAAGAGGGAGAGCATTTTGGCTCAGGTGCCTGGTGCCAAGCTGCACGAGGAGCCTCAGTGGGGAGATGAGTTTGTGGGGCCAGATGGGGTGACCTGAGAGAGCCCCACGAGAGCAGGCTCTGATCTGCTTCACATCCTGGCCAGCTCCTTCTCATCCTCCCTGGGAATGGGATGTGGGATGGAAAGAGGCAGGGAGAGGTGGCTGCCCACCCTGGGAAYGCTGGAAGTGTTTCCAATAAACCTKTGTTATTTTTGCATTTTCCTTCTATGTCAGGTCACGAGTCAGGTCTTTGCAAACCCTGCTGGTTWGATTGCCAAGTGTTAATCAGACCCTGAGCAGAAGGAATTCWGAAAAGAATTGCTTCAAAACCTCCTTTTTTTTCTACTTTTGTATTTCTGACACTGACTGTTGCCAGTAAAAGGCAAGCAAAATTCAGAAATTGATTACATATATTTTTCATCCTTAGAAGCAAGAAAATTATGGAATGGGGGAGARGGGRRTAAAAAAAAARRRSMAAWWRRMMWTKRKWARRWAAMMRRAMYWRRARSMAWWWWRKTKSMAMYTTTTATAGGTAACACYTGAAGCAAGAAGTGAGGCCSCTTTATTTCATTGACAAMGACTTTTTATTTCATTGACRAMGACTTTTTCTAGCTCCAAGTTGCCCATCTAATAAGATTTTGTTTTCAGTCTCCACTTTATTAGTCCCTCTCTGCTCACTTGTGCCATGTTCATGATGTAGCATTGCATTCCTGCCTTCCTTTCCTTCTTTAGATCAGCCTGAAATTGTCTCAGTCATCTTTTCATCTTTATTTTGTACAGCAGGTTTTGCAGTCTGCTTTCTGGGCTCAAAGCATGTGTGA
>NW_026623372.1:312455-356106 GCF_030028575.1 Malurus melanocephalus | reverse complement strand
TGTCCCTGTATGGTGAGGATGGGTGGGATGCAGCCTGCAGGTTGAGCCAGGTGCTCAGGAGACTCTGCTCCCTTCATCYCCTGCTGGACTCTGATGCCTGCCTTGTCACCCAGACACTCAGCCCAGTGTGCTGTTGTGTGTGATACCTCAGTCACAAAAGAAAAGCCATTAAGAAAACCAAATTTTGATAAAAATCTTTACAGCTGCAACCCCCAAAGGTGCCAGCTTGCTGCTACATGGGCAGTGAAAGCAGTCGGATATCCCACCAGTGTGTGCTGCTAGTGATTCAGCTTCCACTGTGGACTGAGCTTTTGGCTGGGTCAAACTGACCAGGGAGTTTTTAAAACCTTTCTGGAAGTTTTGCACCTGCGTGGAACTTTTCAATCATTCTGGACACTTCATACTGTGTTCCCTCCTCTTCCAAACTACATACTCCTAAGTATATTTCTGTATCTTATATCCCCTCCAAATAAAGGAACTTGCTGGTAAAGGAGGAGAAGTTTCATTTATAGAATGAAAACTCTGTGTTTCATTCTCTGTTTCATCCTGTAAAGACATTTTTCAGCCAGAACCACCAGGAGTAAAGCACAGGCATTTTGGGAAGTCACAGAATGTGATTCTGTAAGAAAATTAGGTCAAGTCCAAACTTGAATCTCACCTGAGGCAGGGGTGCTGGACCCCTCAGAGCATGGCTGCGCTCAGATTTGTGGTGGCAGAAGCCACACAGGTAAGGGACACAAGTACAGACACTGCAGACTGTCCCTGGGGTCTGGGACCTGCTCTGAGCACCTCCATGAAGGGGATGGACAGGAGATCCCCATGCTGGAGCATGAAGGACCAGGGACTGCTTCAGAGACCAAGGGACACCTGCTCATGCCCACACACCTGTGGCATTTCCAAACCTGGATCAGCACCTGAATTGCTGTTTCCTACTCATCTCTTGTGTTTTCCTGTGCAGGGTGAAAGCTGCTTTCATTAAGGACACGAGTTTCCACAAAGCCACGTGAGTTTTGTTTTGCTCGGTTACTCTGAGGCATGAACACTAAGGCTAAATTAAAAAAGCAGAAGCCAATGTAAATATCCTCATGTCTCTAATTAAGTTGTTTTGATCAATCTTCTGCTGAACATGTATTTTAAGGCACCTCTGTCTAATGTTTTAGAGATAATAAAATGTGATTTTTGCAAGCCATGGGCTGGTGCTGAATGCATTCATGCTGCTTTACTCCTCTTGGAGTGGCCAGTTTCTGGGGCACCATTCCTAGAGCCGACCATGTGCAAATATAATATAAACTCTGTGTTTCATTTCAGAAGAAGGGAAGAGCACACAACTGTATGTCAAAGTATAGGTGGCACTCACAAAGTTCAAGCAGAAGTCGAAGCAAAGGTACTTTTGACCTGATTGTTTAAAAGGTGGTGTTGGACTGGAGCCACCTGAACTCCTTTCAGACAAAAATGCAACAGTAACACCCAAGCTCTTATGCTCTTATTGGCCAGAATAAATTAACCAAATTTCTGCTTCAAGAAGCAACAAGAGCAGGAAAAAAAAAAAAAGCACAAAACCAGAGATGTTGAATCAGCAACCTTTATTAATCATTGGCATCTATTTACCTGCAAGATGCAGTGCAGTTACCAAGTGTGATGTTTCAGGAAGCTGCTTATAAATTCTCATTGATGTCACAGTGTTGTGAAATTGCCACATCTCTTATTTTAATTCCTCTGCAGATGAACAGCAATGTGGCTGCCAAGGACAATGCCTCAGGGCCCCTGTTTGGAGGAGGAGAGGAGCTGCTGAGCAGGATGCTGGGGATGCCTCTGGACAAGCATGGCCACTGAAGAGGTCAGCTGAGGGCCCTACCTTTCCTCTCCTGGCAGAACTCCTTCCAGACGTGAGTGTGGGCTGATGGATAGAAAACTGGGAATGTCACAGGTACCCAGAGCAGCCATCACACCTCTGTGTCACCTTCTTTGAGGTTCCCACATCTCCAGAGCTCCCCACCCACAGGACCCCTCTCCTGTGCCCTGTCACCCCCTTGGCTCCAGGAACCTGAGTGAGTGAAGTTTGGGCAGCCCTTGTGAACTTCTGATGGAGCCAAGAGGTGCTCCTGAGAAATGTGGGTGTGTCACCCACCTGCAGCCTCTGACTTTTCTGTGTTTGGCCTGTCCCTATGTCTACAATGAACACAGAGGATGCAGAATAGGACCCCAGCCTTAAGAATATTTGGTAGTGGAGTTTCCTTGTGAGCCCATCAGCATTGGAATCACTGATTTGTTTGTCCCTTTAAGCCACCCAGCTGTCCCCACCACTGTCACAACATCCTTCTCTGCCTTCCCTAAGAACAGTTTTTCTCTCCACACCTCAGGCATGGAGAATATTTGCAAACAACAGCTCTTCTGAAAGCTGGCACCTCTCCTTTCCACCAGTGCCAGTCATCATGCTAGAATGGCACTGTGGTTCTCTCTGGAACCATCCAGCATCCCTGGGAAAGACCTTAAAAGCCACTTCATCCCCTTAATGCTCTCCCAAATCTCTTACAATGAGCAGTGTCCCTGCCCCTGGTGGAACTAATGCCGTTTTTCATCCTTGTGGTCACTCTTAGCAGTCAAGCAAAACACATTAGTTTTAATTACAGCATTATTTACACATATTTCTCCTGCTTTAAACCTGAAGACAGGATTGCTCTGCCTTCCCCACACAGGGCTCATGTGCTGCTGTTGGAGAAATAGGTRAAACTCTTGCCAAAGGGAGTAAATCTCTTGGTAATACCTGCTTGTGTTTCTTCTCAAAGCAAATAGCTRTAATCAATGACTTATTTAAAATATGTGACAATTAGATTTTTGTTTGTTAAAATTGATTTCAAGCTTGCTAAGCAGGTGATRTAGTAAATCTGACATGTCTCTGATATACTGTTCTGGTAATCCCCATTTGGTTTTTATTTCTACATGTATTAGTTGTACTCTTTATGACCACAATAAATAAAAATTGGTGAGAGAATAGCAGACCTCTTTGGAGAAAGCACTCTAAGAAGTATTAGTTCAATTACATTTCTGTGATCTGAAATTTCAGCTGTTTGGCATTGTCATAGTCCCCTGAGCAGTTATTTCTTTACCTGTCCTCATTTGCTTTCATCTCTTTAGTTCATCTAATGGATCTCTTCTCTTTCCTACCCATTTTCCCTGGTGCTGCTWAGTGCTGTCAGTCAGCACCAATGAGTTTTGGAGGATTTCACACCAAGTTTCATTTTTTCTGGAGTGGCTGGTAATGACTGGTGGGAAAGTCACTGACAAGTTAACAGGTCTTTTCATTTTTTTTTTATTTTATGCTTTCTCTGGCTGCTTTCTTTTGAGCCTCTGACTAAGCAAAAGTCTGTTCTGATCCAGAGAACAAACAATTAGATGCACCCTGACTGATTTCCTTGTATTAGCCTTGTCTTTGYCACTTTTATGGGGTTGTAGAAGGTGAAAAAGTTGAACTGTTTCTCTCCCTTGCACTTTTCGTGGCTTTTTAAGACTGTCTGGTGAGTGCAATGTGGAGAATGACCTGAGTATGAGAAATCACACCCACATCCAGGCAAGCCCAGGCCTGGGCAGCAGGCTCATTTTAAGTCTCTGTGTTCTATACMGAAAATCAGTGTGGAGGAAAGATCAGTATCTCAATTCAGCTGCTCTAAATAAGCACCTTGAAAAACTATTTACAGCACTTTGTTTGGGACGGACACAATTTCTCAATGTTTTGAAGCCCAAACGAGTGGAATTTATCTCCATAAGGCAGTGACACTATTGGCAGGTATCCTGTGACTGAGCAGGGATCACTTTCCTTCATCAGAAAACAGATGARGAACAGCTTTGTTTAACCAAGAAAATGAGAGACATCCCAATGGATACACATTAGTGACGTGGTCCAGTGAGCCAGCCCGAAGGAGTCCCGTTGATTCAATCTGCCAGAGCTTGGAGAACAACCTTGGGAATGTTGTAAGAAGTGCCAAGGGAGGAGTTTCTTTTAAAATTTAATGGAGTCCCTGGAGAGCAGGAAACCTGCTAGGGTTGGGACATGCTAAGAGCAGCAGACACAGAAACAGTCTGCTCTTTCCTGTTAGCATGGAGAATAGCCAAGCCTGAAATACTCCTCTTACCTGGCTGTTYCCCTTGGAACAAAGTTCAGCTTTACCAACAGCAAAAACCTCTGGAACCAGCAGMATAATTTTAGCAGACTATTGGGACYATGGCCAATCTCTGGCAGTGCTGCTGGAGCTCAAGGAGCCGTGTCATTGTTGGTGACAACCCCCACATCCGAGGGCTGCAATCTCTAATTCCTCATTGCGAAAACACCTTGCCGTGACACCGAGCACAGTGATGGGCCCCTGCTAATAAGTCTCAACATCACTCCTTCAAGGCAGAAAGTTCTCTTCCAGCATCATTTTCCCATTAATTGGATGACCTCTGCTATCCAGTGCTGGGCTGTGATTCAGGAAAAGGTCAGGTCTTTTTCATGGCTGCTCTTTCCAATTAACTTTTTGGTGTTCTCAGGCAGGGGTCTCCTGCCCTTCAAGCGTGGGAGATGCTCAGCATGCCATAGGGCTTGGAGGAGCACAGGAGGCTAAACAATCCTCCTGGGAGGCACCTGACCTGACTGCTAACTCTGGTTTTACACAGCAGGAGGAGAAATGCCCTCTCTACTTCCTGCCAAAAAGGCAGAGATGTCACTCCAGTGAAGCAGCTCCATTATCTGTTACAGCTGCAGTTTCATCCCTTCCCACCTCTGTTATCTGCTTGGCCTAATCCATGCCTCTGATGCAGGAGTCAGGATCTTTTTGTAGGAAAGAGCACTGCATTCAGTATTCCCAAAATATGTCTGCAAAGGAATAACCATTTGTGTTGAAATCCGGTAATTTGTGACCTGTATCTGTTTCCTATAACCTACACAGATGTCAGTCTCTACCTGCCTGTCCCCACATTCACCATTCCTCCCGAGGCTTTGGTCAGGTTTCTGCAAGTGAGAAAAAGTTAGATGAGTAATTTTGTCTGAATTAGGCTAAATGAAAAAGGGTGCCCAGAGAGAGGAGAAAGATGCATTGCAAACCTTTGCCAGAGGGAGAGTGGCAATGTGTGCAGAGAACACACCAAATACCAGCAGATTCACGTGGAAAATGYCCTTGTAGGTGTGAGTGAAACGTGAATGAAGCCCACACAAATGAGAAGAGCTTGGATTTAAGCTCACACTTCCCCTACAGCTGGCAAACCAATCATGGGATAAAACACAAAAGGCCCCAGGCTGTGGAAGCTCTGGAAGCTCTGGTGCTCACCATTTAGCTTTTTAAGAAGTTAATTCTCACCTAAAAGAGAGGAACCCACCTCTGCTTTCCCTGCAGCTAAATTACCTCCTGTTGTGAATGTTTGTGTGTTCCCAAGTGTTCAGTTGATGCTCTACATCAGAAAGAGATGATCCATCAGCCTCATTTCCAAGGATCTGATCTCCCTGGCTTAGTCCCTGAACCATGTGCTCTCTGAGACCTGTGTGTTGTCATTGAGCAAGAGCAGGTTCAGAATCCTGTTTTTGCCAGCTCCACTGGATTTCCCAGCCTTGYTCCTCGGGCACTCCCAATTAGTGGGCACTGCTGCCAGTTACAGAATTCCCCTCTGTCCCAGTGCCCCGTGCACAACAAGAGGATGACAAAGCTGCCAAAGGTGATGAGTGCTGGGCTGTTGATTCCAATAATGGAAGTGAAGTTCTGAGAGGGTTTTGGGCACACCCCTGAGCCCGAGATTTTTCAGTCAGAGCAGGGTCATGCAGTGGCGTGGGCTGTGCCAAATCCCTGGGACACCACCATGCCTGGGGTAGCTCTGCTCCTCCCTGCCCAATGACCTGACCAGCTCCTTGCACCCTTGCAGTGCCCTCCTGGAACCCTGTTTGYTCCCATGTGCACAGGCCAGCAGGAAAACTGGCCAGCACCAGCGACCCCTCAGCACAGAGGAGTGGAAATGTAATTTCAGCAACCAACAATAGGAAAAAAGCTGCCAGGGTTGGAAATCCATCATGGGCAYTGCCTGCCCTGTGAGTGCCCAACTCTCCATCCTCTGAAGCCTTGTGGGGGAGCTTGGTGGTGCTGTCAGCTCTGTACACWYCCRTGGCCATTCTTCTGCTGATCAGTTYGTGCCTCCCTGAATCCCCCTTCTTTGGGCAGTGGGGTTTATGACCTACAGAACAGGCCCCTATCTGCCAATCCTACTCTTCCTCAGCCCAAAGTGTTTAACCATCTCACCATCAAGAAATATTTATTCCCAGCAGAACATCAACACAGCAAAAGCATTAAGAGGTAGCTCCCTGCCAATCACCTGGTAAAATGGTGATTTCAGAATCATCTGCTGATAAATGGGAATGCTGGCACTGGAAGTCAGTGGGCATCCAAAGCTAAAGATTACCTCTATCAGTAGGGCATCTGTCTTTGCTTAATTAAGATGCAAATCGTCGCTGTCTCCATGGTGATGGAGTCACATTTTCTGTGGATGAAATGCAAACAGCTGGATGTGCCCAGCTGAACTCTACAATGGCAGGRAAAACATGTCAGGGCTGGCCACAGCTCCAGCAGAGCTCAGCCAAATTCTGCCCTTGTCTCCCTCTCCAGACGACCACAAAGAGGTCTCTGAGCATGGCCAGGCCCCAGCAGTGATGACAGACTGAGGTAAGTGCTTAAAAAGGTGCAGTCAATCAAGAAAAAAGGGCTGAAGGGAGCTCATCATCATTTGCTTGTGGCTGAGATCCCACCAGCATTCCTGGGTTTGCTAGCAGGAAAACCAAATCCTAGCCAGGGCTCTGCAGAGCCTTTGACAGGAGCCACAGCCACATTGCAATGGGTGGTGAGAGCCATCTTACCCAGCTTGGAGAGAGCAGAAAGGCATTAATTATGGGTGAGTGAAATTATTAAAGGAGCCATAAACAAGTTTATGAGATGTGCCTTTGGGAGGGATGCAGCATTGAAGAAYGTTTTCTGCCCTCCAGTTGCCATTTGCCAGGTTTGTGATGAAAAAACCCACTTGTCCACACCTCACGCTCACTCACCAGCTGGGCAATGTGCTGAGATCACGCATACCCAAAGTGGGAGAAATAAAAATATTCAGGCAGAAGGCCCAGAGCTGCCAGCATCGGTGACTGTGGTTTGTGTTTTGATGTTTGCCCCACCTCAGTCCTTGGGGCTGGACTGCTCTGGATGTGGGAATCTCCACACCCACACCTGAAAAAAAGATGATGAAAATGGGACCATGCAGGAATTATTATTATTATTGTTATTATTATTACAAGAATTATTTTAACCCTTGACTTCTTCAAGCCTGTCTCCTGCCAAATCTTGGTCCCTTGCCTGGTTGTTGTTAGTATTTTGAAGCAGCCACTGCTGATAACTGTATGAACCCAATTCATTTACAGCTCCAGCGACCCTGTTGCTTCCTCCTAAGAGACTTTAGAAACTTCACTGCCTTTCCTGCCTCAGTTTCCTTCTCCCTCAGCACCAAGGGATAACAATAGCAACCAGGTCAGAGATAGTGAGTCYTGTCACAGCATGTGGCCAGGGTACCTGTGGAAAACTTGGTATCAACCTTCTGCTTTGGTGTGGTCTCTGCTGCAAAAAATGAAGCAGATTTCCCTGCACAGACAAAGCCAGTGGTTGCCCATGCAACACACCATGGACTTGGTTTGTGCTGTAGCTCTTGATCTAATAGCTCCTCATGCAGCTCTGTGTGTGTAAAGGTGCTCTGTGGCCACYCACAATTCATTCTCCCATTTAGAAAAAAAAGATTTTTCATCAGGAATAAACTGCATCCAGAGTGAGAGATCAGCCCCACCTGAGCTGCAGGAGCAYAACTCTTGCGGGTAAATGAGTGTTTAGGCATACTTGGAACGAAAGAAACTTGATTGACTCCCAGGACAATGTCTTGAAGCAATAAGGAAAGAATAATTAAAAAATCAGACACCTAAAGGCAACTGTGACAGCAGGGAAAATACCCTTTGGAACTAGTAGAGTGGCTAATTGCTCCAGTTTGGACTTCATGTGATCATTCATTAGCTCTCATTTAATAACAATTTACTCTGCACTGAAGTGGAACCCTTTGTGTCCTCTCCAACAACTAAAAAAATATCAAATCGGGCATTAAGATTGCTGGCAGGGGGGGATGCTGAGATATGGGTCACCCTGTGGGGAAAGTGAGGCACAGGAGGGGCTTAAGGTCATACCAGAGCTATGCATTGAATCCCTGGGCTTCCATCCTCTGCATTTCCCCTTCCCTTCCCTTCCCTTCCCTTCCCTTCCCTTCCCCTCTCCAAACAAAGCAGTGTGAAGGCAGGATAACTCTGCTACATGTAAAATATAGACCAAAGGAGAGTGTTTGACATTTGCCTTGATTTGCTGGTGTGCCAACAGTTACAAATAGCACAGGAGACCTTTCCCCTTGAGTCAAGCTGGAAGGCTGCCTGGTACCTTCATTACAGGTTTCATTCTCAGCTTGAAAACCAATGAACAGCTGGTGACATCTGGACTGATCATCCCTCCTCCTCTTCTTCCTCCAAAACCACGCAAGTGTGTCCCAAATTGGTAACCACAGATGCACCTGAACATGTACCRCTGAAGTTATTGTTAGGTCTCCATGCAGTTGGAAGATGATGGGATGCACAGGGCTCTCCACACTCCCCTCTGCCTTGTGGAATGGGAAGAAGGTCCCTTTGCTGCCATACCTTAGTGGGCTCTGATCCTGAAGGACTCCAAGTGGGAGGGCTCACGAGGGGCTGACATTGTCCCCCAGCCTGTYGGGGTTAAGGAAAAGCCTCACAGAATGAGGCCTGGGGAGCTGGAGCTCACCCGAGCCCGTGGCACAAATGGGATCAGACCTTGGGGCAGYCTTTGGGATGGCCTGCCATGTGCATCCTTGGCATCCTGTGGAGAAGATGCCAAGGTCTGGCTGTGTCACTGCCAGCCTCCCTGTGCTCCTGGAGGGGGTCACTGCGAGCACAGGGTGTGCCTGGTGTGGCCTCAGGGAACCCCCTGGGGTCACCTGCAGCCCAAAGACCAGCTCTCTTGCCTGCCTGAGGTGAGGGCTTTTCCTCTCCAAAAGCCCCACTAAATTTGCTTTCCTATCCATTTCCAGCTTTACCTGTGTGATGACTTCCACACAGTCTCAGGGTGTCGTTGTCACTGTCACCCACATATCAGACACACACAGAGATTTCTCTTTACTCCAAGGCAGCTTCAGAGCAGCCCCTGCTTGCTGGAGAGCTTTGGCACTGCCCCAGCACGGCTGTCCCAGACAGAGGATTTCTCTCCCACCTTTTGCCAAACCTTCTGCCCCGGGTCTGAGTTGGAACAACAGAAAAAAAAAAAACCCTAATGAGGGAATTTCTCCCATCCAGCTCCCTGGATGCATCCATGCTGAAATGATTCTCAGAKCTCATTTCCTAGCACAACCTAGGCTGGCACCAGTGCCACGGGCTGAAGCATGCCTGGACTGGAGGACAGAGCCCAGGTCACGCTGGCCATCATCAGTGATGATTTCTGGAGCTGTGCTGTTTGCTTTGCTCCCACATTAAAGCCTTGGGAAAGCACAGCACTCATCAGAAAGCCAGGATGGAGCATTGCTGTTCTTCCTAATTAAAGCCAGGTCTCAGAAAAGGGCTACAACTGTATTTATTATACCTGTGCCTTCATCCCATCCCTCTCCTGCTTTCCTTTGCCACTTCAGTTGTTACACACCATCTATATCATCTCTGTCCAGATCACTAATGAATGCCTTGTTAGAACAATAATTGGCCTCTTATTTAGGAGACCCATAATGATTATGACTGAAATACATTATCAGCCATGGGGCACAATCTATTTCAAACAGCAGCACACAGGGCTGAGATTTATGTTCCTTGGTGTGCTCCTTTTGCAGAAGCAATTAAGTGCATTTAACTGTATATAGCTATTGTTGAATCCTTTTTTGCAGGAGTTAGTTGTGCACAAAGCGATTAAAAATGGAAATTCAAATTACAGGCAGCAATACAATGGGCCCAGCAAGTGGGCTTAACCAGAAAGGAAACCAAATACAGGAATGCAGTGTGCTCCCAAGAAATTATCTCCTTTCACTCTCATGATGGATTACATTGTCAAGAAGCTGTATAATATTAGAGGAAATAGCAATGACTGGTTGTGTTCCTGCATTCCWCATGCCAACAATATGGCTTAGCAGGGTTCTGATGGAGCTCATGGCTGGGTGAAGCCAGCCTGGGGSTGTGAGCAACATTCAGGGACAGAACCTGAGGAATCACTTTTTGCTGTTCCTTTTGTGGATAATAAAACATAGYTACTACTTTTTGCAGTTATTTCAGYAGGTAAAAACAGCTGAAYRGGGGTCTGAAGCCCAGACATCTCTCTGGAAGGTATTAGTGCAACACAGTCTCAAATTTAAGTACCCAGAAGGTTCATGTGTGAGGGACTGTGGCATGAGCTCCTTTGCCCATCTTCCTTGGGCAATATAAAGCACTAAAAACACTGAAAAAGTTGTGTTAAGAGAAAATCACCATGCCTTTTGAAAAAAAAAGATGTGGAAAGAAAGGTGGGAAGTTTATGGTCTCTACGCAAAACACTCAGTTTCCAAAARCAACTGGAGATTGGTGTACCTGGATTTTTTGGCTGCTGAACTAAAAGCTCTTAAGAGAAGTTATTTGAYAAGAAGTGGCAAATATCACTTTTCAACCAGTAGTCTGCATGTGTGTCTTAAAAAGGAACACCCAAAATAATTATCAGCTCTAAATTTTAGGATTGAGATCAAAAGGCCCTTGGGCTCTAGTCTCCCAATAACACTGTCCTTTAGCCATTTTCTCCAAGTTTTTTATCTTATCCAGCACCTCTTTAGATCCAAAGTTAATGGCATATACAGAATCTGTAAAAAATTTTATTCTTATTGAAGAAAAGAACCCAAATCTGAGCTTTCAGTTAGATGTTTCTTGGTTTTGCTGTTATCTCTATAATACTGACTTAATCACTTCTGGGATGATTCAGGCATAGTTATTCTGTGTCCCCTTTTGGAAACTCCTGCTTCACTTGCTTTGTGTTTCAGCATCCTTTGGTAAAATGCTTGAGCAGGGATTGTACCCCATGATATGCCACACGGGCAAGAAAAACGTTTTTTCTAGCAGAAATCTTTGTTCATTTGATACTCAGGAGCTCTGCACATGGGAGTTTTTGGATACTTGTGGACAGGTTCTTTGAAGGCTGCRGTGGGTCCTTACAGGTTTCAGTGGCATCAGACATTGTCCTCACACAGCAAACACACTCAGAGTCTCCAGAGAAATCCACAGAGCCCTAAAATCCAAWCCAGAGGGCATTCCCCAGCAGCAGGAGGGTAGAGATGCACAGGACACAAGCTGTCTGGGCTCATCCCTCACCTGAAATAATCAGAGCTGGGTTAAAACAGATGATTTATGGACATTTCAGCTTCCATCAGAAAATGGGGCAAYTTTCATGGAGCCCTTATCATGGGTTCTAGGTGGTGTGGATGCTTTATTGTAGCCTTCTGGACAGCACTGGAGCATGGGGGTCCCAGGCTTGGATGGAATCTCCTGCTGCTTCTGTGTGGCACATAAATAATATTAACATGGGCAATTAACTATTTTGTAAGGGTTTAACTTGTCTGTGAGCCTCCTGTTTGCTGCCTGTGACATAAACTAGCGTGTTTCCTGTTTTCTTTTGTAAAAGTTGTTTTACACCTCCAGCTCCCTTTCTAATGTCTCAGAACCGTGCAAACTTCATTATCTTCCCCAAGGCATTGGGAATTGGGATTTCCTCATGCTAACTGCAAATGCCAATTACCAGTGCCAAAAAAAATGTCCAACTGTGCTCCCCTGAAAGTACCATTCCTAGGAGCCATTTGTTTTGAATTAAGAAATACTGCAATAAGGGTAATTAAATTAGAATGGAACTTAATATATAGAACTAGTGGCAGGAGAGAAGAAGAATGGGAATCTAAATAACATTTGACAGAGCAATGTGGCAGCACATCCAAGCAGAAGGTCTATGTTTTTCCCCTTGCTTAATTCACTCCTGCCCAGTTTTCATCATGAGATACAGAATTTTGATGAGTTTTAGTGACTTTCAGCAAATCTGGACAATGACTGTTACAAATGCTTGTGAGTGTGATTGTGATTTTTTTGGTTGTGTTTTTGTTTGGTTGTTTTTTTTTGTTTTGGTTTTTTTTTCCCCAAGAAAAGAGAGTCTTGCAAGGGAGGCACTTGTGTACTTGAGAGCTTGGGTGGGTTCCTGGCTCCTCCATGGACCTCTTGTGACTTTGATTTCTTCTTCCTCCTGAGGTGAGATTTGWTTTCTCACTCTGAGGTGAGAAAAAGAGACCCATGGGAGGGTAAACCACCCCAAACAGAAGCTGTGCCCCCGAAAGGGGCTCTAACCAGACCTCATTGCCCAGGGGAGGGAAACTTGTTCTTCCCAGTCCAAAGGGAAGATTGGGATGATGTGGTGCMCACTTGGACTCTCCTGAGCACCTCTGGGCTCCCCAGCAGCAGAGGGAGCTGCTTGCCCAAAACCCRAGGAGGAGGAGAGGCAGCGCAGGGCTGGCCAGGTTCACCAGGGAAGGGGCTGAAAGAAGGGCCAAGGTTTGGGACCCTGGGACTGCAATATCTACTGCCCATCTGTGTGACCCCTAACACCACCAGGGCATCATCTCTTTCCACAGAAATCCCTCCCAGTTGCTCTTGTTGTCCTAATGACCCTTGTMCACCCCCATTCATGGCTGCATCCCCCTGTCACTGGAACCTGGGTGGTTACAGATGTGAGCAGCACTCAGATGAGGAGGAACCAGTTTCCTGCCTCTGCTGCAGAGACCATTCCCAGCCCAGCCAGGGGATGTTCAAATCCCTCCCAAGATTAAAATCCTGTTTCTTATTTTCATAACTTCATCATGCTGATCCTCTCCAATCAGTTGGTGCTCCTCAGTCATTTCCAGGAGATGAGGTACACAGTTATATCAGAAAGCTGCATTTTTATTGGGTTCTCAAATTCATTGCCTTACATTTCACACCAGTGAATTTTATTTCTCCCTGATTACCTCAATCCTCAGGATCCTGAACTTCTGTTTTTATCTCTCTCCACTTACATGTTGACATCGCCTCTAAATTTTGCCATTAGCAGATTTTGTCAGGCATTTTCTATGCTCAAATAATTGACAAAAATATCTGTGTCAAAACTGTCTCTTAAGGAAATTTAGTAATAATCGCCCTCTCTCCTGATCCCTACCTTTGCAGCTGTATGTGTTTCCATCTCCCCTTCATGCTGCAGCACATTTGCAGTTCATTTGGTTTCCACCCTTCCCATCTGAGCTAATGTCTCAGATGTTGTTTAATCAAGTGCTTTCTCCCAGCCACTGTGGATGAATCTAGGAAGCCAATTATGTCCCTGAGCTAATTTTGATAAGTCCATACTGCTTGCTATGTAATTTCTCTTTCTTAAAAATCTGATCTTAAATCTGATGTGTTTTTGAGGTCGGACTTGAGACTGATTTTACTCTTTCCTTCTCTTCCATTTAAACTTGCTGTTTTCAGCTATGTGATGCACTTTCTGGCTGGACAGATGAGCTCAAAATGCTTGTTTGCTKCCCAGAGGTGTCACCTGGGACTCAKGAGGARAAGGGGATYCTTCTGACTGGGGCTGTGAAACTCCTGGAGCTTAGCATCGGTCTGACTCCCCTTCTTTCCATGCTTCTCTTGTTTTCCTCCTTTTTCTGGTCCATGATGGCATCAGCTCTGCCTTACTGAGAATCAGGCTGAGAACAAGCATGTGCMGTCTTGTTTCTGTGCCTTGTTGCCTGTTTCTCTATGTTTATGTCCATATGTGTTTGAGAAGAATGGTTTTCTACTGGCTTTCATGTTCCTAACAAGGTCTGGTTAAACAGGACTGGCAATTTTTGCTTTTATCASTACAGCTCTTCTCTTTAAAGATACAGATGTCATCTCCAGCATCTAGTTTATTTCAGCCCTTGTGGTCTCTGCTTGTTTCCATTACTGTTCTTGGAGTGTTCTGGATATATTTCCTGCAGACATTTCTCSTGGATGGTGGGACAGATGCCAATTATCCTGCCATACAGGACAAGGACATCTGAAGCCTTTACCACAATAAAGTTTTCTCAGATGTTCCTTCCACCTCTCTGAACAACCCATCCTAACATTTTAGAGATGTGCTCTGAAATTAATGAAATTCAGTTGCAATCTTCTTCTGCCTTATCCCTCTGTGTGAGTGCTGCTCAGCAATAAYAAAAACATCTCCATATTATCAACCCTKTGCTCAGCACAACCCCAAAMCCCAACCCTACACCAGCCACTGKGWARAAAAGTAACTCTACCYCAGCCAAAACCAGCACAAAMCATTACAGTGATTTCTACTTCMCCTTTTCTGACTCAAGTACAAGAACACAAGGTAACAGCATTAGAAAATCTCAGTTCTAGAGGACAAAGTCTTACTTAAAATGTCATCTTTTCTAACGAACACCTTCTAAGGATAATTGAAAYAAGGTCAGCCCAAGCTTTCTAACAGACTTCTCATGATTTTTATTCTTTCACCTTATGAGAGCAAAAAAATCCAAGGATAAAAAATCGAATTCTCAAAGTCTGGCACTGAAAAACTAAGCTGAAAAAACCTCACTACATCCACAATAAATTTAGGAGTTCTCTTGTACCACTGCGACCCCTTTGAGGAAAGCAAGAGTAAAATGTGTGTTTATGCTTAATTTTTTGTTTAGCCCCCTGCATCTATTAATATGCTGAATTCTTTAATGGTGCCTCAAATACATGCAGTCCAGAAAATCATCAGTAACGCTGACATCCAGAAAAATAGCGTTCCTCCACATAATATTTTAAGGTCAAGTGGGATTCAGGTCAAAATTTAAGGCACCTAAMCTCAGGTCTCTACATGTCTGTATTTCTTTGTGAGCACCATGGCTGAGATCCARTGGAAATGGATACAACAGCTCCCAGAGACCTCTTCAGCTCATGCTGTGCTGAGCACCAAGCTGGGATTCAGGTTCCTCACAGAATTGTCTAAAGGCTTTGGTGTGCCCTAATATTCCCCACCTGACCTCCAGGGAGCAGAGAGACCCTTTCAGAATCTGTTCCACATCTGCCTGCACCATCCAGACCTCACAGGAGCCTGAAAAGGCAGCAGATGCTCACATCTAGACAACTGAATTCCATCTGTGTGTTTGTTCAGYTGAATCTCCCCGAAAATCTCCCAGCTGTGAGGCCCTTTGGTTTGCATTAGTGGTGGATCAGCAGATGTTTGCAGCTGGAGCTAATGAGGCCGTTTCTATGGCACATGTTGATTTTGATGTGCTTTGGCTGAGTTGAAGCTGAGAAAAACAGCAGCAAAGCTTCTCCCTGGCATCCTGGGGCTCACAGGGTGCCCAGCTCTCCGTTACAGACAGCGTTGGCAGGAGAACAAATGGGTACCAAATGACCACAAGTGCATTTTAACCTGCAAATTAATTGGAAGTTTCTAATTATCAGGACTGTAATTGTCCCGCAGCATTCCCAGCAGAACAGTACCAAATGTTTTTGAGACAGATTAGTTTACTAAACTGATCTGAAGACAAGGTTGCCATGACTCTGGGTGAGAAAGCTTCGGGATGCAGGAAGGCTCTTGAGTGTCCCTGCAAAGTGGGACACACAGGACTTACAAGCTCTGTTTTACAGGGCAGTCTGGGGAATCCACAGGTCAATGTTTCTTTCCTCTATAATGATAAAAATGATCTGGCATTACATGTGTGTTTTTTCTTTGTTGCTATTTTTTTCATTAATTTTGTTAATTTTCATTAATTTCATTAATTTTGTCCAGTATTTTCTATCTAGATGGAAATTTTGAAAATTCGTCTGCTTTATGAAATACAAGTGAGAAGGAAAATCAGAAGTGACAACTTTTTTATACAGGAGAAAATGCAATATTTAACTCTCTCAGGCTGTAACCATAAAATAAGAGTGACCAATTGTTTCATTTCTTCTTATCCACCTATTTGACACTTCTCTGCTGCAGTGAGTAAAACATTCAGATAAATACTGAAAATAAGTTTAATGCATAAATTAAATTAGTTATTTTTGTAGCTCATAGAACTTGGGAGTCTTCTGTGGTGTCACAGAAATCCTTGGGAAGGATTTGCTTTAAGAGGGAAGAACCTTTTGATGGATGTGATTTGCAGGGGATTGTACAGGCTTTCATTGATTTCAGTTTGTGGGAGTGCATCTCATTCAGATGAGAATAGAATTGAAGCTGAAAAAAAAGGAAATAATGGTGTTGAACAAATTCTGTGAAAATTATGAAATCTGCTGTCAATGGTAAGATTTAAATAGCAAATGCTTCAGTCGTATTCAAAAATACTTTTCTTAAATTGARTTAACTGCAAATTTCAGTATTATTTCCACATCTTGCCCATTACAGAGTTTTTTTAACCCATTCATATTTGATTCCTATGGAATTATCACAGCCCACATGACTTTGCTCCTTACAAGATTCTTAAGAGGTAGTCAATAATAATTTCCCTGACCCTTTTCAGTAACTGTTGAACCTATTTCAACAACATTTAGTAGCAAAAGGTGCTCTTTAATGGAGTCAATGCTTTCAGAAACACTCTAGATAAGCAATAGTCCTGTGATGAATGCAGAAATAGGTTAAATATTTTTTTCACATGGAGATAAGAAAAAAACCTTAAATTGTTTAAACCAAAATACCATCTCAGAAAAATCAGAGGCCCTCTAGCTTTACCTGTCTGTGGTTTTGGGTTTTGGTGGTTTTTTTTTTTTTTCAGAAACCATCTACTATTTCTCTAGTCTTCATGGTTCAGTGTTGCTCTCCTCGTGACATCCAAGACCATTTTGGAAGCAATGGTAGGTGCATGTTTACAGATTACTTATGTTGGGCATCCTACAAGGACCTGGAAGCCCCAACTCTCTCTACATGGTGGTCAGTTGAAATTCTGCTTGTTTAAAAATGAAAGAACTTTTAGGAAGTTTGATGAACAGCTTGCAAAATGCATCAAAATAACAATATAGGATAACATTTTAAAAAATACTTCAGGAAGGGAGACTTGCCCAAAAGTGGTAAAGCACATAGAACACTGAGATATAGAAGAACTTGGATAAAGCCAGAGGAGAAAAAGTGGAATTTTTTTTTTTTTCCAATGTTCACCTTAATGTATCTTGGGACTCATAAGAAGCTTCATCCCAAAATGAAGTGCTGGTAGAAAAGCTTATGGAAGAAGTCTGGAAAATGAAAAGTTACACTCAGGACTGGGTGCTGTATACCTTTGTGAAACCAAGGAAGAATCAGCTGAACCATTTACCTGAAGGTGTATTTTCCTCCTTAAATATGGCTCATTATCAGGAAACTGAGAGRTGCTGAATTTAACACCAACTTTTACAAAAATGGCTGAGGAGGGCAGTGCAATAGTAAGTTTAAATTTTGGTGAAATTTAATAGAATCTCATMGTTTCTGGTAGCCCATGCCTGATGTGCCCCAAAGGCAGGAATGTCACCTGTGTATCTTTTCAGAGCCACCTGCAGATCTCAGTCTGGATTCTGGGCAAAACCAGCTCAAGCCCTTCAGTTTTCTGCAATATCAAGGTCTTGCTGAAGCTCCAGCTGTCCTTGGCCATCTGCTGCCCTCTTCCAGCTGCTGCAGCAACATTCAACCTGGCACCCCCCTTCCATCCTGCTTCTATCCTTCACCTCACACACCAATGCCTTCACCTTTGGATTTTGGGGAAACCCCTTGTCTGGGAGAAGGTCACTCGTTTTTGGGAGCTGCAGCTCACAAAATTATTTTTAAAAAAAATTATTCTAATTCATAAGTGCAAATAAGTGACAGGATGTGTGACCAGCATAAATGTTTCCAAGTAAATATTTTGGGGGCAGAAAAATAAAGTATCATGCAGAGATCATTTAGAAAAATGCTGATTAACTTCAGAGTATTAGTGAAGCAGAAAATTGGCTTGGAACATGATTGTTAGCAGCTACCTTGAGAGCTTTATCCATTTATATCACTATTTTCTTTGCAAATGAGCCAAGGGATTAGCTTGCACTAAACAGACTAACCACACAAAAGATTCTGTTTAGGAAAGAACARAGGACTTATCCATTGTTTTAAAAATGGACTTTCTTGTTAACTTGGCTGTTGTCAATGAACAGCTTCTGGAGCTGCTCATACCTGGCTGCTACCCACAACCCGTTTYTTCCCTAAGAAAACTTTATATCCATTCTCTCAGCAGAGAATTTAACCTGTGGGATCTGCAGAAAGGATGTGGGAAAGGCGCCTCATTCCCTYCACGTTTGGTCTGACAGGTCTATCTACACCCTTTTTTTCACTGGGTGCAGACACATTTACAGTTTGCTGAAGCTCCAAGTGCAGTGTCTGTCACGGAGCAGCTCCGTTCCCTGTGCATGGAAATGTGCAGCTGCCTCGGAGAGGGGTGCGTGGGAATCCTGCGATATCTTTGGCCTCAGAGATGATAATTTGCAATCACAGTCACATCCCAGCCAAGGAGCTTCACAGCACACATTTGGAAAGCAGCCGGGCTGCAGCYTGTGACAATCACTCATCATCTTTTAATTACTATCTCAAATCCTTGAGAACCTTTTAATAATTCTTTGTTTACAGTTGAAGACAGGAACACTCGGGCACATTGTCCTCTTTTGAGTAAACAAAGGCACAGGTTTGCCTCTGAATCCAAAGGCTCAGGCTTGCAGAGCCCTTCCAGCCTGATTGAGCATCCCTATCCCTGGAAATGTTTTCTCTCTCAATCTTCATTCTCGCTCAGAACCTGCAGTATTCTATTCTTCATCTGCAGGGTGCATAAATTAAATTAATTCATTGACTTATTGACTTTTTCCCCATTGACCTGGAAGCTAGAAGAGCCAAAAGATGATTGAATATTTGCATGCATGAATAAAAGGCTGATCAGAGCAGTGCGTAGAATAGGCAAGTACATTCTGCATTTTCACTGCAGGCTGAACTGTGAGTTCCAGCTCTCCATGTGCCTTGGTTTGCAGGATCCAAACAGAATTACCACCAGCAAGCAGAGCAGCTCTCATTTTTGCAGCCTCTGGGTCGAACAAGACCACAGTGCTGAGCAGTTTGGGCCCAGCCAGACATTCTGTACCATGTTTGTGCCTRTATTACAGAATTGGCTGGGCTTTGTCACAGAATCMCAGAATTTTTGGGGTTGGAAGGGAACTCTGAAGATCATCCAGTGCAACACCTCTGCCAGGGCAGGGTCACCTGGAGCAGGTGACACAGGAACATGTCCAGGTGGRTTTGGAATGTCAGTGTTTCCCAGTGTGGATGAACCTTCTTGAGAAAGTTGGGGGGTGGAATATGAGAAGGAGCAAGAAGACAAGTGGCTTGGAATCTGCTGTGCCACATGCCTTTGCTGGAGTTTGTTCACATTACGACACCCAGAGCAACACCTTCCATGTAGAAGCAATRTAAAAATCAGGGAATTTGGGAGCCATTCAGACTGTTGATCATAACAAACAGGAGGGAGAGGAGCCATGCGGTTTCTGTGGAAGGGATTAGGGGAGATAAGTGCTAATGCTGCGTTTTGTCATGTGAGACAAAAATATCTATTCATGGCCTAAGGATCCTAAAAATGTAAGGGAAGCTAAGTCAGATTATACCACCCAGCCCAGAAATTTTATTTCCAACAGAGGCCAATAGTGAACACCTCAGGAACTGCAGTAAGGCTTCCCCAGGATGCTGCCCTAGGCTGCAGTTTCTTGTGCCTCATGGAACTGCTGGACCAGAGATAATGACCTCAATGAATATTGCTCATTATTTTTGAGATGACCACTGTAGATTCTCTCAGTAATTTCCCTCCCTGACTGGAGAGTCCTTTTCTATTARGAAAATTTTTCTACAGGAACCTTACTAAGTATTTGATCATCATTATCTTCTTTAATTCTTCAATTTCTGCAATATTAAATTTATGTGATATGAATTTTCACACCCTCTGAGCCGCAGGATCAGWTCTGTCTTTGATGTGCTAGCATAGCTTGTTTTCTTTGTGTTCTTTGCTCCTTTTCTAACCTTCTTTTATCAATGTACCCTTTTCACYAAGATGATATTTTCATAAAACCACRTATTATTAACCCAGGATTTTCCCCCTGGCTGATAATAGCTCACAGCCCATCATTATGCAAGCAAAATTAGGATTATTTTCCCATGTACATCACTTTGCATTAATCTCCACAGTCTTTCCATGTGCCATTTCATTGCTTGGACACCTAGTGGCACACAATGCTTTAGCAATTTTTCACAGCTAACTTATGTC
Organism: Malurus melanocephalus; assembly: GCF_030028575.1. Classification (NCBI taxonomy): domain Eukaryota; kingdom Metazoa; phylum Chordata; class Aves; order Passeriformes; family Maluridae; genus Malurus; species Malurus melanocephalus. Next base: position 335,766 of record NW_026623372.1, on the reverse strand, counting down.
TCCTAGCCTGAATTTGTCTTCCTAGTTATTGACCTGGGTTGACTTCCTAAGGTTCAATTCATAAGTTCTCAAAGCAGTTTAGTCTGATTCTGGCAGGTTCTGATAAAGCAGAACACACACATGTCTGCTCACCACTTACCCTGATCCAAAGGCAAATTTTGGAACACTTAAGACTTGTACCTCACCTCTGACACTCTGGTTTTGTGCTTCACTTCAGCATCCCCTGATGTGAGCAAGACTCTTGATCAACATGGGGTTTTTAGATGATAGTGAAACCAAYAAGAGGCTTGAACCAAAAGGCATGCCATGCAAGAAATCTTTTCTTACCCAAAATTGTTCCAACAAACCTTGTGTACAATTCTCCTCCAGCAGAGAGCTGTTCCTCTTCCACTTTCCTCCAGATACATCACAACAAACATGTTTATTTTTGACACAGCACATATTATCYCACTATTCCCTTAGCTGTGTTTGTTTTCTACCTAAAAACTGGTTCTTTCAAAGAAAAGATGCTTTCAGTAGAATTTTTTCGTTGCAAATCTGTCTTAATCTATTGCTGCCTGCAAGAATCAACTGCTTTAACAGAATTCCCCTGACCCCTCAGATTGAATCCTCCTGTCTGCTCGTGGCTGCCCCAATTCAATATCTCCAGTTACTGTAGATGCATCTCTTGCTTATTGCTGTGCTGAGATCATGCACAGCCCAAAGGCTGGGAAAAGCTTTGTTTTCTCTTCTGTCAGGCATATATCATGCTCAGTATTTGCCCATCACAGCACTTTCCTAGGAAATGCAATATGAATCTTCCTCTCCTGTGCATCTTCAGCCAGAGCACCAGGGATWTCTGAGTATGGCACATCTATGATGAATGTTTTGGTTTCTCTTATATTCTTTTGGGGTGTGTCCTACTGCTGCTGATAAATGCACACTCTCCTCTCCAGATATGAGCAGTTTGACATTTGAACAATGAATTGTGTTCCCTTGGTCATTTCCTAAGCAATTTCTCTGATGAAACTGTCAGGTCTTGGCCTCTGCTCYCTTTAAGCAAACAGCAGCCCCATTCAATTTCCACAAGGTATTGTTTTCCTTCCTTTGAAATGCCTTTCCTTGCTCATCACCACACAACCCTTTTCTCATTAGAATACACAATTTCTATTGCGTTTTCTCATCCTCTGTCCTTCCATGCATAATGACAATTTTATTACAAGRCCCTATTTCACCCTGCAACTCTGAGACTGCTGGAACAAGTCCTTCTGCTACACATGTGCTGTACCTCATTTTTCTGAAGCTTGGCATGGCTTCAGCATTATTCTGTGCATGCAGAGTTTGGAAACAAGTGACTGTAACTAGCAACAGTCCTGTGGGAGGTGTACATCGCTTAAGCAATGGCATCAGTAACTCTCAACAAAGTAATGGCTGGGCCTTTTGAAAATGGTCTTGATTTTGCATTCTCAAGGCCCTTCTGCTGTGGGGAAGAGTGAACCCTCCCTGGGAAGCACAGAAACAGAGCTACTGGAGGAGTGACCGTGTAAGGGCTGTGTGTGACACAGAGGGGTGGATCACAAGGCTCGGAGAGTCTTCAAAAGAGCACAGAATTTATCCCACTGCCCTGAAGATTGATCAACCACACATAAAATCGTGGCAGCTGTTCCTAAAGCCTTCCAAAAGGGAAGGCTCCTCTGCCATCAGGCACACACTGCCCTTCGGTACTGCCCTTGCCACTTGCTTGTTCTTTCAGAGACACACAGAGCTGATTATTGTCCTCTCTTGGCATTTCGTGTTGTATTTGTAAACATTTTTCTGGTTTTGCACAGTTTTTCAGTTCTGCACAGTTTTTTTCAGTTTTTCAGTTGTACAGCCAGTGCTTGTCAGTGCCTCYCTGTAAAGTGCTGGGCACAAACCATGATCAGGGTGTCTGGCTCCCTTCACTGAAGGCAGCACCTAGTGTTCCAGGTTTGGTATTTTCTTCTTCCAGGAGATCCTGCTCTCCAAGGGCCCATATTAAAACAAAATAYTTCTCTCTTCTCCTTCCTTGCCTGCTGGCCTTTTCAAAGATGCCTCTGGAAATACATGGGGCAAATTCTGTGATGGCTGTGAATAAGCTGATAAAGTCAAACCAAAGTGATGAGTGCTTCAGGAACTGATGATGCATCATTTCTTCATGGGGTGGCYGATTGGTTTGTCTGAATACCTTGGGCTGCATCCTTGGAAGATGCTAAAATGTGTGAAATCCCTCAGGGAAAAAAAAAATTGAAATTCTCTATGCTCTTCTTTTCAGAATGCCCAATACTCATCAGACAAGGTGAGYTGTGCTGGTGTCTCCATGGGGACAACAGGCACCCTGCTGCAAAGGTGAAAGGTGCCATCAGCTGCAGGGCCAAGGCAGAGCTTTCTGAAGGCCACTGATTGCTTCTGAATAGTTTTTCTCTTCCCATCACTCTTGTTTATTTGTTTTAATATTGACAAGCTATGCTAGAGCATGAGGAAAGATAATAGAATTCTCTCACTGAGAGAGAGGAATTCCTTGTGGTCCTCCCTAAAATTATTTTCTTTCCCTAAGTGCCTGTGAGAAATATATAGAGGTATTTTACCTCCTAATACTTAATTTTGGATAGGAGCTGTGGACACATAAAGAATCAGGAGCCAGATATATGATAGCAGCTCTTTTTCATTTTGGGATGTGCTGCTCTAATAAAACTGCTTTTCCTACGTGCAGGTCAGCAAACTTTAGCTTTGCAAGTCTGCAAGTTTGATCACACATGCCAGGCAGAAAGCAATGGCCCCACAGGTCTGTGAAATTGTCCCTTTTGGGCTGGTCTGGAGKGGGTTCAGACCTTCAGCAGATCCGTGGCCTCACCATCAGCTCTGTGGCAGTGGTGATGGTGAGGGGAGATATCCAATGTGCACAGAGATGCTGAGATGGACCCAGTGCTGCCTGAGACATGGACAGTGTCCCACCTCAGGCTGCTGTTTTGGTAGGTTTGGAGTTTCTCTGTTCTTTCCACTGCTGTCAGCTGCTTTCAGAACATTGAACCAGGTGTGAGAATGAGTCTGATGGTTGGGTCATCTCACTGCACGGCAACCCTCCTTGTCCAATTAATATCCAATAATTTACAGGGARTGTGCCTTACAGACCACCTGAACAATTAAAATCTGGATCTGCAGATGAAGGAAAGAATCCACAAAATGCAGCTACGTCTGCTGTCCCCCAGCACCTCAGAACATCCCTGCACTGGGCAGTGTCTGCCCCAGGTCTGGCTGYTCATGGCACTGGCACAGCCCAGCTGTGCTGCAGCCACAGCTGGATCCTGCTGGACATTCCATCTTGTATTGAACTGCCCACCAGATGTGCTCCAGGGAAAAGGTGAATTTCATTATTTGTCATAATTTTTATTATTTTATTATCCTYCCTTGGTGAGGATGCAGGTAGATTTTCAGTAAACTCTCCTCCAAATTGGTTTTGTTAATGTGCCAGATGATTTTCAGACAAAAGCTCAATATGCACAAGTTTCCTTTTTATGCAAAATGCTTCAAGTGAATCTGCAGTAAAATTTAATTCAAGAGGTGTCTTCTCTTGGTCTGTCTGTGGCAGAGCTGGGAACTGAACAAAAGCCTTCCAAGCCTGAGATGAACCAGTAAATGTCCATTCCTTTTTTTACAGGAAAGCAGCTTTTCTCCAGGCTGGAGGATGACTGACTGACAAATCACACTGACAATGCTTTCAACAGAAGTTGCCTTAAACTGAGTTAAAACTGCTTTGGGAAACACCTCCAATTACAGTGCAGGCAGAGTTCTGGCTGATATGTAAGTATAGGTGTGTTTTGTGCATCCCTGGAARGAAGCCCCTCCAGACCCCACCACAGGAGGATGGGCAGATCTCCTCTGCAKCCCCTCAGTCCCAGCACTGTGCTCTTCCTGCTCCTGCTGCTTGACTTCAGCACCTCAGGGCATTATTTTTAACTAACACTTCTAATGCTCCAATTTCGCAGGTTCCTGGTGTATAATTAGAAGTCCTGACATCCTTGTCTTCTCCCTCCCTGGTGCCATGGCCTGCTGAGAGGAGGAGAGAGGCTTTACTCCCTGTCTTGTGGCAGAGCCACCTGCAGGCCCTTTGCCAGGACAATATCTGTCAGCATCCATCAGCCTCCCCGTAATTAGCTCCAAAGTTAACTGCTTTCCTTCTCCCAGAGAGGCCAACACCTCTGTGTTTACTTCTCACTGGAAAAAATTCCTCCCACAGCCACCAGAAAGTGCAAATTCACAGTGACGTGCAAATGTCCCCTTGATATCCCCCAAGCTGACATCACAATGTTCCTAAAGAGAGCCATCCTTGGCAGGAAATGCACAAAGCTGTGGCACTGCAGAGCCAAGGGGTGACTCAATTAGAGGAGTTTTCAAACAAAGACATGGCACGAGGGCTGTATTTTTAAAATTTGTGTCTTTTTGGTTTTCTCCCCATGGAGGGAATTGTGGCAATTGAGTGTTGCTGGGAATGGAATGGATAATTGGGGAGTAGGAGGAAGTTTTGCACAACAAACTGAGGCGAGTTTTCCAGCAGAGCTGATCTCCAGGGGCTGCACAGCCCCCAGTCCAGAGCCCTCATTTTTGTTTCTTTTTTCTGCCCTTCTTTCTGGGAATGGACTTAGTCCAGTGGTGGAGCAGCCAAGGTGGATGCCATGCTGTAATCCAAATTTATGTTTAKTTTACCTCTGCCACCCATTGCCAGAGATTATAGACAATGATTATAGTTTGCAGACATCCAAAAGCCTTGCAGAAAAAAATCTTTCCTTTTTTTTTTTTTTTTGTTGGTTTTGGGTTTTGTTTGTGTTTTTGAATCTATGCAGCAAATTATTTGTAGTAGTTGCTACAGTCGAACTGAGCTTCCACCAAAAGGTTAATGAAAATTTTTCCACTCTCTTCAGGGCAGCAGAACCAAGTGAGAAACAGGACCTTTGTGTCCAATGCACACCAAGGAAAAAAGTTCTGCTGGTTTGAAGTAGCCTGGATTGGACTGTACATTTTTATATTGTGGGTCTTAACAATGTTTATTCATGTGTTAATTTCTTTTTGTTGTTCTTAATAATTGCTCTTGTTACTGGAGTTTGGGGTTTTTTTTTACCTAGGAAGATGTTTCTTTCCCTCATTCCTATTTGTGTGTATAAAGCACTTGCTAGGAGGATGTCTGGGATGGTGCTGTTTGGAGGGACCAAGGTGACCAAAACCAGGTAATGTAAAAAAGAAAGGGACGGGTGGGTTTGGGATTCAAAGTTTAGGGATCTTCCCCATGTCCCCTGTATAGAAACAGGTCTGGGTTTGAGGATGAGTGAGGAAGTTTATTCCTATTGTACCCTCRGAATCCTAAAGATTGGAGAACAGAATGGCTCAGATAAAACAAAGTTTGGCTTTCTTCAACACACCTTTCCTGAGTYTGGAGTGTTAACAACCCTTTTTGGCTATAAATCTGAGCTGTGCTGAGGTTTCAGCCACGCTGAGGATCTGAGCTGGAAAGACCTGTMGTAGTCTGCCTAAAGCTCCCCCAAAGAACACTCCTTTACTTTATTTGCATTAAAGAAATCTTAGTACAAATTTCTTGTAATGATTGAGGGTTAGATTGACTTTTCACCATGCTTTGGAGCACCCATTTCTGTGTTTGTACATAACAGGTTAGTGGGTGAGAACATGGAGGTGTCAGACCACATTTGCATGTCTGTGCCTGAGAGGGAGGAAAATATGATTATGYTATTGCTGCATAACTCAGTTTGGGGGTAATTTATGGATACATTGGTAGTTTATTTCCCAAAACCGTCAGGGATGACAGAGTGTAAGTTATTTCCCTWCCCAAGTAACAAGATCTAAATAGCCGTGAGCTATTTTGCAGTGATTCATTTTCGGTTGAACCACTTTTCAAAGGCTGGCTTATATTTCTACACCTGCCACCCTTCTTCTTCCCTGTGTCTTTTAGAAATATCCTCAGTGAAGTAATCTTTYTTGGAGCTCTGACCAATTAGAGATTTTTTTTGCAGAACTTTGCTGGTTCTATGAGCACAGCAGCAGCTTGGCTTTATCACTTGAAATAGCTCTTTTTCTGTTTCTGTTTATTCCTGGTAAACAGCAGTCAAACTTTCAAGGACTTTTGGAGATAATTACTAGAAAATTGCTATMATTACTAGAAAATACTGTCTGTCCCACTGCATGATTGATTAATGCTTAGTTAGATTTCTGGGAGTGTTCACATGTTGAGAGGAAATCTGTGTATCAGTAGCATGTCCCAGCTCCTAAAAAAGAATAAATGAAATTATGGTGAGATGATAGAAAATATCTGGATTCCAAGAAGCTTTTGTCAGGATGGGATTTCTACTCGTTCAGATCTGTGCTCAACCCAAGATTTTTTTCCCCACAAAGCATAGAGTTCTATTTTATTTTTCATCGGCTCTCACCAGTCAAAATTCATTCCCACCCATAGAAATTTTATATTGGGAGAGTCTAACTAGATTTTCAAGGAAATCTGGGTAATTCTGGAGAGTAGCTCCCACCCTATCTTCTGTGCTTTTATCTTGGCAGTGCAGATGATCTTCATGTATAAGTAAACAGAGTCAATATTCCAATATTCCTTCCTCTGCTGTCCAGCAAACCCACATGCTTTGAATTTCAGAACTAGTCTTTTGTGGAGGGCAAGTCTGCGTTCTTARTAAAGGTGCCAAAAATTCTGTATTATCTTGTAGTTTTGCCTTCCACTTCCCTGATTCCATTGATTTCAGGACTGCTAAGCCAAGAGAGGAAAAAAAATCCATCAAGCTAATTCTTGAAAAAACGCACTGAATATTCTTAGGCAGAAGCCAGCTCAACAAAGCTGTGCCTATGGTGCTATCAATATTGAAACCTTRTTTAAAAAGTGGGKTTTTCTTCTTTTGAAAGAACAAGAYATAGCAAGTACACAAAGGAAGTTAAAAACACTGATGAGCTGTATGTGTGCCATTGGTAGCATGGCACTGAGAGGATTCTGACTTTTATTTCAGTGCAATTTGTATGCTCCAAGATATAAAATATCTAAGAATGGTACACAAATGATGGCAGATTCACTCAACATGTATCACATATTGTAAAAATCATGGTGCTTTTTTAGACAGAAAGGCCAAAGAAATGTTCATTAACTGGACATTTAATTTCCTTTTCAGTCTTTTTACAAAGGAGCAAAGGAATGAAAGGAGCCAACAGTCAGCAGCCATCCTGGATTTGGGAATAGGTTTTCCTTAACTTTTTTTTACCTTTTTTTTTATCTTAATTCTAGATGGAAAATACCCTAGAAAAATGCTGCAAAGACATGAACATATGTGCAKGGCTATAAAGCAGGTTGTGTTATTACCTTTTGCATGGCTATTTCAGGCAGTGACAACTCACAGGAGTGCTTATGAGTCAGGAGTATTTAAGAATAAACAGGACAATGTTTGTAAATACTTAGTTTAAGTGAAYATGTGCAACCTTGCAATTTGCATGGGAAACCCTGATTCTCCTTGGCCATGACAAGACTGGCTTACTGCTCCTTAGAGATTAGGGAAATTAGGATGGTTTTCCACCTGAGAATGAGTCAGGGCAGGAGGGGAAGTGGATGGGGGCTGGCTTTAGTCCCTAATTCTCCAGGCAATGTCCTATAAATCCACTCTGCACACAAACAAGGAGGGTTTTATGGATTCTTTACAGGCTGTCCTCTCCATGACCAACTTATCTGGGTTCAGAAGCCCAGGGTGGCTTCCCACAGTGCAATCAAGACCCTAAAAAACCTTGCTCCAAAGGACAGAGCTGCCACAGGGTTTCTTTACCCTACAGGCAATGGGGAACGTGGTGCTGTWATCCTCATCCCTTTCCTCTGCTCCTTATGGCACCACACTGACATTGGTTTGGGTGAAACCTCTTCCATTGGGGCTGAGACTGTCAGGAACCAGCCAGAAATGGTCTCTGCTGACAGCACTGCAGCTCTTGAGCACGGGCAAAGAGCTGTCAGCACTGCTGACTGAGCTGCAATTATGGGTAGGAAGTAGCTGAGAAATAATGTCAAATCAGTGTGAGACTGTTTGTGCCACACTCCAATCTGCAAATGAAACTGGAGAGGAATTCTTCAAATAAATGATTTATTTAATGAATTATTCAGCTGGCTTTAATTTACTCAATCAATCAGAAGTCGCCAGCACCACAGGACATAAATGGACTAATGTTTTTCCAGGCATCAGTACAGAAGGTAATTCCTGGTCAGCAACACAAGTGCTCAGTGTTTTGGGCTGATTGACGTGTTCCTGGATGTAGCTGAGTCAATGCCACACTGAAGCATATTTCAGCTATCCTAAAGCATATTTCAGCTATCCTAAATTGAGTTTTTCTTCTTCTTTAATAATCTCTCCCACCTGGAATGTCCCTGTAACATGTCAGTCCATGCAGGCAGCCACACAAAGGTCTGTTCTGCAACATTTGCTTGAGCCTTGAGGATGTGCAGGCAATGGCATGGTTTTGCACCATCCAGTTGAGAAGGCAGGTGAGAGACAGATTCCATCATTTCCTCTTTGCTCTSAGGGGCCAAATCATCCCTCATATTCAACTTCTGTGTTCAGGCTGTCCCTGAGATCTTGTTTTATAGGAATGCGGTATTCTCCCCCRCTGCAGTTACCGTGCTCCACAGAAGCACTGACAGAGCTATTTAAGTCCCACCATGAGCTTTCTGGAGACAAAAAAGCTTCACAGCTGCTTTGTTTGGAAGTGGCTTCTCCTTCTCACGAGAGACTGAACAAGCCACCTCATTTGCTTCTGTTTGTGTGGCACTGTCAATATTGCCACGCATAATACAAAATATTCTCCCTCCTGCTGCTTGACACCGGGGCTGCGTTGCTCCAAACACCCTCCCTCACCTGGTTTGTGCAGCATTGTGCCTGCAAAGTGCACACAACTCACAGGGCTGTGTTTCATGCAGGCACAGGAACAGCTTCATTCACCAGGGAAAGAAGTCACACCACAGGGAGTGTGTTTTTGCCAGGATGACGCAGCCACCGCCGCGATTCCCCGGCCCAGAGCTGCCGATGGGGCCGCAGAGGTTCAGTCACGGGCTGGCACAGCTGTCATGGACTGGCAGGGAGGCACAGCCAGGCTTTATTTTGGTGTCACACCTGCACAGTTCAGCGCAGTTCCATAGCTCAGGTCGGCTCAGGCACTCTCCAGGGTTATGGGAGAGTTATCTTGCCATGGGAGCAATCTCTGAATGAGGGATGCCTGCAGTCCCCAGGCAGCTGCTGCCTGCTTGGACTGCTCTCCAAAATCAAGAGTTACGCTGTCATCTTGCTCTTTTCCTGGGGATTAGTTTGGGTGTTTCAGCTGTTTAGGATAACTCAGCTCCAGCTGGAGATTCCCACACACCCCCATAATGGTCCCACATTCCACAAGGCTCWCTGGATTCTGAGTGAATCGAGGAYCATGGAAAGGYAATGGGCTTCCTCAGAGCTGCTGTRGGCTTGGTGTTCATCGAGAAGCTGAGGAAGTGATGTCAGCTGAGGACACATTTGCAACCTCAAACATCCACATGACTCCCATTCCCCTGCCAGACCAAGGGAAGTTATCAGCTCAGGTTTAATGGTAACAGTGCTGGGTGTTCTTACCTAGGGASTATTTGGCTAGCTCTGAATTGCCCCAGAACAAACCAGAAAGAAAAGYATCCAGGAGGAAGGAAGGATCAGACGTGGTGTCTGAAGCACAGAGATGGGCATTTCTGCCTTTACGATTGTCAACAAACCCAATTACTGATTGATTGGCAGCGAATCCGGGCAAATCCGCTTAGCTGGGATTAGATGGAGAAGGTTAATGAAGTGTCTGAAGGTAGATATGAGATGCTGGTGTTGTCTGGGCAGAGCAGAGAGCAGCTGGCTCCTGGCTGGGGGGGCACAGCTGCCTGCCCTCACCTGCAGGAATGACTGTGGTGCTTCCCAGGTGGGGCACTGGAGATATTGAGCACACTGAAGAGACACAGATGGGTCCAGACAGGACCAGTGTGGGGCAGGAACATGGYAATGAAGGCTGAGCCCCTTCAGCTATCAGGGTATGAGTGCTGCAGGCTGAGTTTGGGTGTTTGAGGGACAAAATAGAGCTTAAGGGCTTTGTTTGGGGTCATCATCTGATCACTGCCACAGTCCCAAGGAACAGAAGTAGAGCCATGATGCAAATRAACCTGCTGAGCAACCTGATCTCCTTGGAGATATCCCTGCTTGSTGCARGRGGTTTGGACCAGAGRAGCTTTTAAGGTCCCTTCCAACCCAAACCATTYTRTGATTCTATGAAACAGCCCCTCTGCATCTTGGAAGTGATTTTCCAGTTTCCTCAGTGGTGGGAACACTACTGTCCTGTGGCTGAACAGCCTTTGTCACCCCCTGACAGGAAATTCTGCATTCCAAACCTGACTGGAACTTGCAGTTTTGTTTATAACSAAGCTGAAGCAAAATCTTTCCTATAAACCCCCAAGGATCCTTGTTTGTTTCTAACAGATGTGGTCAGATTCTCTGCTCTCTTTCACCAGTACAAATCAATATTTACTGTATTAAAGTCACTGGATGCACACAATACAAAATCAATGCAAAGCAGAAAGCAAACAAACCCATGTACTACAGTAACAGGTAATATTTCGCCTCTCAAATTGTGATTACTATTCCATATTAAGTTTATTTTTCCCCTCCTCATTTGCATTGAGCCAGAGCTTCTCATGTCTTTGCTTTTCCATCCCTCCTCTCTCACCCTTACCCCTTCTCACCCTCGCTGGCCTCTGGCCAAGGCTGAGCMCATTAGAAGCAGTGGTTGTGCCTCTGTGATAACATATTTAAGAAGGGGAAAAACTGCTGTGCATCAACAGCTGGGAGAGAGGAGYGAGAATAGGTGAGAGGAACAGCTCTGCAAATCCCAAGGTCAGTGCAGAAGGAGGGAGGAGATTCCTCTGCAGCCTGGGATGAGGCAGCTGCGCCCCTGCAGCCAATGGAGGTCCATGGGGGAGCAGAGATCCACCTGCAGCCCCTGGAGAACCCCAAACCAGAGCAGGGGGATGCTGGAAGGAGGCTGTGGGTCTGTGGGAAGCCCATGCTGGAGCAGGCTCCTGGCAGGATCTATGGAGAGAGGAGGCCACGCTGGAGCAGCTTTGCTGGCAGGACTTGTGACCATGTGAGGGACCCAGGCTGGAGCAGGCTGAGCCTAGGGACTGACCCCATGGGAGGGACCCAGCCTGGAACAGTTCATGGAGAACTGCAGCCCATGGGAAGGACTGACCCTGGATTAGCTCCTGAAGGACTGTTTGCCATGGGAGGGACCCTGGGCTGGAGCAGAGGGTAAAATGAGGAAGGAGCAGTGGAGAGAAGTGAAGGGAACAGAATACAATCCCCATTCCCTGTCCCACTGTGCTGCTTGGGGGGAGGAGTTTGAAGACTGGAGAGTSAAGTTGAGTCCAGGAAGAAAAGGAGTGGTAGAGGGAAAGTGTTTTTGGATTTTTTTCTTACTTCCTGTTACTATGCTCTGATTAATTGTCACAAATTWATATCCCCAACCAGAGCCTGCTTTGTCCATGACAGCACTGGSTCCCCGTACGAATCTCCATTCTTTTGCTGCATTTTTCTTCCTCCTCATCCATGGGCATAAGGCATTCAGTCAGAGTCAAACCTCTCCAGAGCATTTTGTTCAATGTATTGTTTTAATCAGAAATGTTTTTCCCCTTCTGACAAGAAAGAGAAACGACAGCAAACAGTTTGTCTGGTAACATCTTGTGGCCCTGTATTCTCTTTAACCTATCCCTGATGATGCAGGCTGAAAGGTTTGGATGTTGAGGGAAGTTTGTGCCAGCACAAGCTCATTAGATAAATATTTGCACAAATGTGTGGATCCACAGTAGGCTGGAGTTGAGTTTTCAGTTTTCAACCATCAGGATCTCCTTTCTTTCCAYAGAATCACAGAATTGTTCACTTTGGAAAAGTCCTTCAAGATCTTTGGGTCCAACCATCAACCCAGCACTGCCAATTCACCACTAAACCATGTCAGGGAAAAGGTGTTTTTGCCACAGTCTGTGAAAGATCAGAATCTTCCGATGGAGCAGAAAACAGATTTSCTCCAGAGACCTGGAACTTCAAAGATCCTACAGATAAAGTGAGAAGAAGAATGAAGATAAAGAAAAATGAGAGAAAGGAAAGAATAATTCAGGCTTCTGCCTACCCTTCCTGAAGAGCTACAGATGCAGACAGACCCAAGGCCAAGCATGGTCTTTATAAATTTGTTTAAACGGGTTAATAGCAGGCAGGAGTCTGTTTCTGCTGCCTCTAACAGAGGTGTCTGAGAGGTGCAGCAGGAGCTCAGAGGAGCCAGGAAGATGCAACGTGGSTGTTCCTCTGCCCAGAAATCCCTTCTCTCCAGAGAAGCTGTCGTGTAGCTCATGTTCCTTGCACTTCAGCCACACTTTTGTTAAAGGTATCACATGTCTTTGATCTTTATATTTTTAATAAAGAACATATAAAAAACYCTGCAAATGAACCCTTTTAGTCTCCATCATTTTTACCTCCATTAGACGTGTTACCTAGTTACTTAACCCCATTCTCTTTGATTCCTTCACCATTATTTTCCCTCTATTAGCCTACAACCATTCAATAACAAGCCAGAAGATGAGCTCTTATCTCCTCTTAGAGCCCAGCCAGCTTTATTGCTCTGTCCTGCATATGAGATGTGCTGAAATGGCCTCTTCCTCTCTGGGTTTGCACAAGGAGCAGACTCCTGTTTGCTCAGGCAGTGATTTTCCATCAGTGTGATGTTCTCCAGCATTCCCACTCCTGATTATCCCTCCCCTGCTCGTGGTTTCAGCAGCAGTCTAGTGCTGCCAGTGCAGAAGAGTGACCACATGGTCTGTCCTGAGGTCAGGGTCAGCCCTGGAGCAGCACRAAGCTGCCCAGGAGGCTCTTTCCAGGGAGAGCAGAACCAGCCCTTCCCAACAGCTCTTTGCTTAAACCATCAGAAATGGCAATTTAAGATCTAATTCTTATCAGCAGAACAATCTTTACAACTTGTTCCAGCCCTAGGCATGCTCTGTATTTCTCTTCCAGGGTGTTTTCATGCTCCTCAAGCAGCACACAGGGGAGGGACTGCTGCAAAGGCAATCTCTTTCCTCAGATTTGGGTTTGGGCATCAGCTGTGTGAGTCACTGCTGGGTGATCATGCTCATGGCACATCAGTAGAGTGAAATTCAAGGCTTGAACCATATATTTTATTTTAAAATTTTGCTTCCTGTTCCACAAGCAGAATAAATTCACAAGAAAGGAGAGGAACTAATCTGACCACAAAAGTTATTTCTCAGATGTTAAAAAATTACAAAACAAACCATGCCTGCCTGCTCTCTACAGATTCATCAAACTCACAACTGGTTCCCTCAGTCCTCCCACTGTGCTTATTTCTTGCTCATTATTTCTCCAGAGTAATTTCCCTGTTTTCTTGTCAACCTGTCCAAGCACCTTTACCTCCCATCCAGTGTGTGATGAATTTCCTTTCAACTTTTTTTCCTTAGATTGAACTTAACAGGTTGTGGGGRAAAAAGTTCCTTGCTTCCCAGTAATAAACTCTTCTTCATCTTGCTCCTCTTGTCTGTACTGGTGTGCTGTGGCTAAACTCCCCCCATTTGTAATTGATAAAAATCCAGAATTTGCTTCAGCATTTTTAATGATAAACGGAAGATTCACTGAGCACATCACATTAACTCCACTTGATTATTTTCTYGTTTACACACTCTTTATTTAAAATTTGAAAAGAAAAAAAAAAAGGGGGGGCAGGTTATCACTGWAACTACATGTAATTCTGGGAAGTCTTGAATGTTCCAAACCAAAGACTAGGAGAACCATGAACCATTCCTGCTTAATGCAATCTCTTTGTTTGAGTTCTTTTTTAGAAATTATTCTCAATTTCAAAACGCAGCAGTGAGCAAAAGTTTGGTTCCCATCTGTTCTTGGCTTCATGGTTTCTGCTTCATGAGATCCCTTCAGAAATGCATTAGTTCTACATTCTTGCAGTGCAAGTGTGGGTATTGCCTGCAGCAGAGCATTAACAAACACAACACCTCTCCCCTGCTCTTTAGGCAGGGAGCTTTCTGCTTTGTCATCCACCAAACAGGTAGAGCTGTGCAGTGATTATCAGGCAAAAGCATCAGCTAATGAGTGACCCAGCCTTTGGATGCAAACCCCAGCCCTGCAGCCAAAGTCAGTTGGGTGCTATCAGACATAATTACTTATGGCACCAATTGGTACCAGTACAAATTCAGCAACAGGAGCACAGGCTTTGTGTCCCTGCATGTTTTCAGCAGAATTTGGCCAAGAATTAACAGAATGATGTGCAGATGACAGAGGCTTTTCCCCTTTTCTTTTGGACCTGGTGAGTCCTTTTCTACCTCTTTTTTTTTTTTTTTTTTTTTTTTTTTTTTTTTTTTTTTTTTTTTTTTTTGCACTTGTTGTCATGGGAAGAGTTCTAGTACCATCCGCTGAATGCACCAGAGGACCAAAACATTTGGTCTGTGATGAGATTCCTCATTTTTCCCATTTTAGTGCTATCAAGGCTTTTCGTGGGCTTTCCCTTGTGCAGTGTTAGTAATGATCTGCTTGGATTTGTGTGGCATGCAAGGGCATGAGATTTTATTTGACCTTTTGGAAGTTGCAGCTGTAATTTCACCCTCCAGACCTGCAGCTCCTTCCAGATGGAGCTGGTAGAAGGAACAAGAAGGATGTTCTCTAAACTGAGAAGTAGCTCTCAGAAGAGGAGCTCTRTCCAAAACAAATATCACTGTCCATAGCTGAATTCCTGAACTCAGAACAGTGATGGGACCTGGAAAAAATGCTGTTTGTATTTAGAACAATAGTGTAGGGTTAAAATCCAGAAAAACAAGGGGATTTTGTTCATGTTATCCCATGTTATGGCCTGGAGGTCRCTCACAAAAACTTTAAGGTCTTTTGCTCGGGTTTTTTTCTGAATTAAGAAAGAGGGAATTCATCATTTGGAAACTCAGAGATATGGGGAACTGAGGGATGCACACACAAATGATACCCTTTGACGAGGCTTCCCCTTGGGGATTTACTTCAGAGACTGGATTTTTTTTTAATGGTTTTCTTAGATTATTGTCTTTTCTTCCCACCCCCAGGCATTTAGCACATGYCAGCATGTCACAGAGCCAGGGCTCAGTGGACAGCTTGGGGTGTTTTTGTGAGGAGCAGCTCTGATGCTGTTTCCAGTTGCATTTTACATGTTGGTGGAACAGCAGGTGTTGATGAACAGGAGAATTCAGCTCTGATGTCTGCCAGGTTTGTGCAGCCTCTCCACCTTCCACACACAGCTCAGCCCCTGCAGCTCTCTCTGCAGGAAACCTCCAGGTCATTGCAACCACGATTCCTCTTGGTGGGAGCACAAAAATCTCAGGAGCAGGGAAGGACCARCCTCAGCTCCTCAGGAGCTCCCACAGGGAGGGATTTTCTTGCTGGATGGAGAGAGCAGCAGCAGAAGGGTCGATGGTGGATGCAGCAGTCTCAGCTGAGTGAGCCCCACTGCTGGGGATGCAGGATGGGTGAGCCTGGCACTTCCTGTCCATGTTGCTGGAAAAAGGAAAGAGGATGYGGGGAACCATTTGGCTGGACTGTCCTCCCTCACCATGCCCCAAGTCTGTGACCACCACCAGCTCYTGGGTGGCTCCATCCCTGTGCCACAGGATGCCTGGCCAGAGCAAAGCTGTGCCCTGCCTGCTGTGCTTGAATCACCACCCATTCCTTGGTTTCTACAACAGCAAACTGAAACACTGTTTTTTTTTACCCCATACTTTTAACATTTTACCCAATTTCTTCCCARTTGTGTAAACTTTTGGACCTGGTGATTTATTTTACATTTTTTTTGCACTTGTGTCCTTTTGAGTTGCAACTCCTTCAGCTAAGCTGTTTGAGGGCTGACTCTCTGCAGCACTGACTGTGCTGCATGGGGGCTTTGCAGGGTTGCAGCTCATATTGCCAAGTCTGTGGGATGCATGTGGCTATTGAGCATCCCTAGGACACAGTGGACACAAACATGGTTTGGCTTCTGTGGTTTATGGAGGGGAGGCTGACYTGGGTTATAATTCTGAATTTCCCAGYTGACATTGCAGATAGTGGATCTCCACCTGTGAGTGGAAGAACCACAGTTCCCACTGYGTTTGAGGGAATGTTTGTGCTTGTTCTTCCACAGCTTGGATACTGGAGATGTGCCCCTTGTTTCTGCAAGGTGTCATTGTGCAGGCATGCAGACACCGTCTCCATGTAGACAGCTCATCATCACAATGTTTTTTTTTTAGTTTCCTAAAAGAGATTTAAGTGGTAAAAAAAAACCATCTTGATGTAATTTGTATTACTGRCTGGATATATTTCAGTTGAAGGGGTTTCCTGCACAACTGAACACAYTGTGGTTTCTACAAAGTGCCTGGATCTCAGTCAGTACATCACAGAATCATTAAGGYTGGAAAAGATGCAGTGTTAGCTGTTTGTGGGAGCAGATCCCAGCCAATATCCAGACCTGGCATTTTTCTGCAAGTCCCATAACATTTAGAGTTTCTAAAGTGCCAGATTTTGGAGTATTGGGAGTGTATCTCTCCCAGCTGGAAAAATCTCACCTTAATAGAYGTACAGAAAAACTTCATAGGCCAAAATACAGCCAAAAATTCAAAAAGGAGRGATTATCTACATCCAAAATCGATAAAAATTAGTGAACACCTGCTGTAGTTCTGTAAACTGCAGTACCTGTGTGTAGCATTACACTGGGCTTAAATGTCCTATCATGAACCATGTGCAGAATATAAAGATAGCCCTTGACTCAAAGCATGGTTTTTATTTTAAAACTCATTTTAAGCTGGTGCCATGGTTTTTGGCTGCATGAGATAGTTATGAAGGATGGTGTTTGTACCCCGAGTGGAACTGGGCTGTTGCTGACACCTGAAAGTCCTGAGCTTGATGTCCTGTGATCTCAAGCTGAGATCTCTGCCATGACCAAAGCTCAGAGACCAGCAGCTTTAAACCTCTATTTGGAGTGTTAGTTCATTAGATGMACCAAGGGTTTGATGGAAAAATCATTTAAAGTTGAATGGAAACACTGAAAAATGTCTACAGAGAGAAGAGAAATGACAGCTTCGTGAATTTATTGGGGTTTCTGTAATGAAGCTGAAGTAAAATTTAGAAATGCCATTTAGAACTGCAAAATACAAAGGTGACATTTTGGACACTGCAAAGCAAAGAAATTTGTCTCATTAAAAAATGAGTTGGAGATTTTCCTTGCCAATTCCCTCTCCAGCTCCATCAGCTGATCACAAAGCATTKCCACCCCTCCAACCCTGACAGAGTTTGGGGGCCAAGTCCTGGTGTTATGGGGTGTAGTGGTGATTTATAGTCCTGCACATAGAGGTGAGCACCCTCAGATTGAAACAGAAACCTCACAATTACCTGTCCCCCCTTCACCCCATCCTGTGTAAAAGCCACCTCCCCTTTGAGTGGGCAGGAGGGGACGGGTCCAGGTGTCAACAGCAGTGGCACTGCTGATTTGGATGAGCCACCCTCAGCCATCTCTGATGGCTTCACAAGAAATATTTTTGGGTTCAGGGTTCATTTGGGGTTGGCTACTAAAATGTCACTCAAATCCTCCAATTCTTTCCTCCAGAAATTTRATTTTCCTGTTGACTGTCCAGACCCTGTTTCTCTTATCAACACAACAGGTGGGTGGAGCTGTTCTGTCAACATAAAAGTGACAGAAAGAAACTACTTAAAAGCAACYCAGGCATCCAAGCCATGTCCTGGTGCCTGCCACAGCCCTGCTGGGAAGGGAAGGGCTCTTCTTCACTATCCAGAGTGGGACATCAGTCGATCAAATATTTCAACAAGAGTCGATGGTAACAGGAGAATCAGAGAGAGGAAAAAATAAKACTTACCGGTTCTATCTGGTCAACTTTTTCACAATTGTAAGTGGGAAAGTTGTTTTGTGAAGGGCAGGAAATGAATTTGTTTATCCTTTGACCCTCTGCTTTGTGGATTCTRCCAGTGAAGTGAGATCCAAGGGAGTAACCATGACAGAAAAGTGGCATGACATGATGGCTCTGAGACTCCCAAACTCTGTATTTTGTGCTTGCAGCCTCAGCCAGGGCAGGAAGCTGATCCAGTATTGTGAACTGGATTGTAGGTGAAARTGAAATCAAATTTAGAATCACAGAATTGTTTGGGCTGGAAAAGAACTTCAAGATCATTGAGTCCAACCTTTAACTAACCAGTGCCAAGTCCACCACAAAACCATGTCCCTAAGCGACACATGTTCATGCTTTTTGAACATTTCCAGGGTTGGTGACTCCACCACTGCCCTGGGCAGTCTGTTCCGATGCTCGACAACCTTTTTGGTGAAGATATTTTTCCTAACATCCMATCTAAACCTTCTCTAGTGCAGCTTGAGGCTATTTTCTCTCATCCTGTCACTTGTTACCATGAGCAGTGTGAGATGGCAGATTTCCCTTGCTGCAGAAGTGTGTTGGGAAGAATCACTGCAGATGGGGTTGGGAAYCTCATTATTATATCCATGATTGTTGTGAGGAAAAAAGCAATCAGATTTTGCCCAAGTATTTAATTTTTTGCTAGATATCCCCTTGCAGTACTCTTAATATCTAAAGAATCACCATTAGAAGTTCGAGTTGCTACAGCTGTTACATGTTAYACCATAAAATACTGCAACTTTACCCCAATTCTGTCCCTTGCTGATTTCTGCTCACATAATTGGCATTTTTCTCTTGGTGTGAGAGTGGCTGAAGGGATTCAGTRGAAGAAGGCTGCTCAATAAAGGAATAAATCCAGGCAGGTTGTTATGGGTATGACTGACATCTCTGGGGAGGAAAGCCAAGTGCTGTGCACTGAATGTAGCAGTGGTACAGCACAGGCTTGGGGGTGATTTTCTCCTAGGTGGATTAAACCTCTTTGGAAGTGAGATGTTTAATCAGCACCTTTAATGCGAGGCAATGTTACAGATGATTAGGCTGGAGCTTGTATTCATAAAAGTAAATGTGAAATCGCTCAGGAGTGCCAGCAGTTTGGGAAGGAGCTTGAGTGGGTGATGAGAAAATTCAGGTAGTAAAGGAAGTTTTAATGTCCCCTGCCACCCTGTGTGCCTCTGAGACTGGGGTTTGGGACCGAGTGCCAGCTGAACAGGAWGCAATGAAGTTCTTTGTGGTTGCTGGTTCACTCCTGCACTCAGCAAAGCTGTGCTCTGGATGTCTCTGTGTACAGATGTGGTGACATTGGGGACTCTGCCTTTCCTTCCTACCATGCAGGACCCCTCAGTTACATTTCACTTCAATAAAGAGAGGTGATGGGTAAGGCAGCAGCTTTTTACAGAGAAGTGTGAGCTGGCCAAGGCAGAGCATGAAATAAAAAAAGGTCACAATCTTGGATGTGGCTAAAAAGGATTTAAAGCACAGAGACTTTGCCAAAGGWGATAAAACCAGATCTCTGTCAAGAGGAGTCAGTTTTCCTTGAAACATCTGGGCAGMATCTTTCCATGAACAACAAATGCTGAACATCTGTGTGTGTTGGGAGCCCAACAGCAAATCTCATTTTTTTGGAATGGCAAACCAGCTCAAGAAAATGACCCCCATCTTGTTACAGAAAGATGCAGATTGCACAGAAATGTTGGCTAACCTGGGGTTTGCTGGCAGATGTGCAGGGCAGCACAGAAGGCAAAACTTCATCGTCAGAAAAGACTCAGTGTGAGCCAGGGGACGGGCAATGGAGCTGGGCCAGCTGGTGYCATTGGCAGAGGTGGGACATTCACAGAAGTTCAGTGGGGCTGGAGAAAACTTTGGGTTGGAAAGATCCTCCAGCAGTTGGAAGTCAGGTCAGGTTTCCTAAAACTTCTCCCCACTCCCATCTGGATAAGGCAGGATCTCCCAGAGTTTGGAGGAAACACAGCAGGAGGTGTTTCTTTCCATTTTCTTTCTCTGACCTTTGCTAGAAAGCAAGTGGTTGGTAGAGCATGAGCTCCCAGTGCAGCTGGGTTTAATATGCATGAGGAAAAAATTGATCCTCAGCTGCCTCATGACATTATGGGATTCTGAGTAAAAGTCATAAATCCAACCTGCAAGATCAGGGAAATAAATGATTATGGGGAAAAAAAAATAGGAGTCAGTTGAGTTAACTGCTGGCACAATGGAGAAACTGGCAAGAAAAAGGGCTAYCACAAATATAAGAATACCCAGGGTAAATTTAAAGTTTATTTAATAACTGAAATTTTCTGAAAGATGGACACTGAACAGAAAAGGCTAATGGTGGTGAAAATATCACCTCTCCACACCTCTTTTCCACCTGGATGGGTTAACAACAACAGGAATTTGGTTCCTTTCATAATCAGATGTGTGGTGGACCCCAGATGAGCCATCTCTGAGATGAGATGTGCTGTGAACAGATCCAGTGGGCAGCCACCTTTGCGGTGTCCACTGGTGAGCAGAGGGACAGGTTTGCCACTCCAGAAGAGATGGACATGGAGCTGTGGGGATTCAGCAAGGACCCTGGCTCTGCCAAATGCCCGGGCAAGTCTTCTCTGGGGATTTCATTCAGGCCAAAATTGGAGATTTGAGAGATGCTCTGAAGGTTTGTCTGTGGCATTTGCATTTTGAGATGTGGCCTGGCTGYTTTGCAGGAAGTTTTTTGCAGAAGAAGATGCAACAGCCTGAAACTGCATTTTGGGGAAGAGAAGATGTGTTTGTGTCTGTCTGTGTGTGAGGCAGGGCAGAGACCATGAGCTCAGGGCTTATTATGTGTGAAATGAGGCTGGGGGGAGAAGAAATGGGGTAAAGAAGAAGCTGAGCTCCCAGAGTCACCATCAAACACTTGAAACGTTGTCCAGCACTTCTAAGAATCCTCGGGTCCAAGACACGTTTTGATCAGAATCTGGGAGATGCTCTTTGACACAGGTACAACTTTGTTCAGTACAAGTTGTACTGCACTGGCTCAGCCACAAAAAAAAAAGGTAGTGGGGAGAAACAGATGGCAGCAAACAAAATTAAGTCACTTTTAAGATTCTTATCCATTAGCACAGATGTACAACTCCCTGAAGACTGTAGGAAGTTGGGTTTTGGCTTTTCTGTATTAAATKTTAAACATCGCAAATAGAAGTAAATCCAGAGGATGAGAGGAAACTGCCTTTGGAGCAGAACAAAGCCTGAGGCGCCTTGAAATGATGGCTTTCAGCCTGTGCATTGTTCCTGGCACATTTGGGAAGCTCATGGAGAAAGCATTACAAAGCATGCCTATTGAATTTCAAATAAATATAAAGCACCTAAATCCTTCTCAATTTATTCATTGCAAATATCGTCTACCTTTTCTGCATATTGAACCCTCCACAAAATCTATTTATAGAAATACTAGCTGGAAGTAACTGGATTTGCCTGCTTGATGCTTTGATGTGCAGGATTTGAGTGCTTTGGAGGAGATTCAAKAAGTGTCTCAACATGCAAAAGCAGCACAGATATACCTGACAGGATCAACTGAGAGGCAATGCAAATAGAAATTTTGATAGAGAGATAACATTGATGCTAAGAGAGTCACAGTTACAATGGGTATAATCCAAAAGTATTCCCAAAAGTGGGGAGCTGAGCTTAAATGGTGGGTGTTTTCCAAATGATCCCTGTCTGCTTGGTTTGTCAAATGAGACTCTTATTCCCTTCATTGATTTTACAAGGGTAGAAAGTGATAGGACAAGGCGGGGATAGCTTTGAAACAAAAGAGAAGAGATTTAGATCAGRYGTTTGGAAGAAATTCTTTAATCAGAGGGTAGTGAGGCCCTGGCACAGGGTACCCATAAAGGCTRYGGATTCCCCATCCCTGGAAGTGTCCAAGGCCAGGCTGGACAGGGCTCTGRGCAACCTGGGATAGTGGAAGGTGTCCCTGCCCAGGGCAGAGGTGTTGGAACTGGATAGTCCAAAGTTCCTTCCAACACAAGTCATTCAGTGATTCCATGTTATCATCTGTAATTATCAWTTTTTATCCTTCTCAAGCCATATATTGTGTTCCCAGTCCTTGAAAGGCCACGTGTCCATGCTCTCTTGTGTGGGCTTGATTCTTACACAAGGACAGATGCAAACATTCACAGCCAGAAACATCCTCCATCCCTTCATTGGCTGTAAGCTTGGAATTTGGCTTGTTTTCCCAAATCAAGCTTTGCTGCTTTTTAATGGCTCCTTCACTCCTTTGCACACAGCTGAATTTGGAAGCCTGAGGTTCAGACAAACACCCATCTGGACATCACCAGGCTGCAAACACACGCCTGGTTTATGTCATTTACGAGTGTCAATAACATGGCACCGTTTTCTAAACCACAAAGTGGAGAGCTCCCACAGCAGTTGGGCAGTGCTGTGTGGAAGCAATAATGAGCATTACCATATATCTTGTTCTCAGGTTTATGTACTCTGCACAGCTTTCAAGGCAGCCCTCCTGTTAAAAACAGATTTGGGGAATGAATCTGTGCTGGAAAAGCCGTTCAGAACAAATGAATTAAAAGCTGCGCCGGGTTTCCAAAGTGGCAGGAATATTCTCAGGCAGTGCTTCATATGGCTGGTTAAAAAAAAAAAAAGTATTATTTAAAGTATGCTTGGTTAAAATTATGGATGTTTAGCACGATGAAACACCCCCCCAGCCAATCTCACCCAAGGCTTTTCCATAAAAGCTTTTCATGTAACAGGCAGAGCCTGCCTTGGTGGCTTCAATAGCTGCTTTTAAATTGCCTGCAAACTGTGAACAAAGTGGAGACAGCATGTGAAAACCCACACATTCCTTACTACAGAGCATTTCATGCCTTTTCTGTCAGAAGATAACTGCTACTGTGAGCACTTCTGGACAAGAAATCCCAGCCTTGAAGCAAGCAGTGGGATACCAGCACAAGTGGAGTGTAATGTGTAGTGATCTCACTTGGTGATTCCCCTCCAACCTGTCCAAAATGCTTCATGGGGACTGACTGAACCTGTTAAAGGGGTTGCCACAGATGTGCACAGGCTATTTCATGTAGAAGATGGGCCCAGCAATCCCCTCCTGCMGTGACACCGCTCATTCACCAGAGGAGTGAAAGCAACAGGGACCCTTTCCATGTGATTTTCAAACAAAGTACAGCTCAGACGAGAAGGACAAAAGGCAAGAACACTCTTCATCTGCTGAGAGCTTATGTATGAGGACTGAAAATATATAAGCAAGCCAGTCTGAAAACTCAATTGCTGTTGTGTGCAGATTTYCTTGCCCTTAAAGCCAGGCAATAGGCA
>NW_026623372.1:291730-312047 GCF_030028575.1 Malurus melanocephalus | reverse complement strand
AAAAACTCCTCTGTCTCCTTTTTAAACATAAACCTCTAATATTTGTGAATTAATTTTCCTAACACAGCTGCCTTCCTGGTGCTGCAGCAAGAGAACAACCCTGCAGAGCAGGAGGCAAAGCTGCCTGGTGCATCTTCCATGGATGTTGGAACAGCCCCAGKGGCCTCAGTTGTGTTTGTGACACACACACACGTGTCCTGCACCTCATGTGCTCAGCCCTTTCCCACAGGGGGCACAGGGGACAGTTTTCCTTGTGGAATGGAGGCAGAGGGACACGCTGCTGCCTTCCTCTGAGAGCTCAGCCAATGCCCCATAAACAGCTTTGAGCTGTTCTTATTCTTTCTCGCCACGGAAAGAGACATCATAAACGTGTTTTAAAAGATTACTGTTTAGGAGAATGGTGCTGGGAATTGCTTTTKTCCCTCCTCAGGCAACAAATTTGATTGTTGCTGTGAGAAAAGCCACTTTATAAAAACAGAGTGCAGCTGAGAAACACCAAACAACTTGGAAGGTAAGAGGTGTCTCTGAAGGGCCTTTCTTTCCTCTGCCAGAACTGGGATTTGGACTGAAAATCCCAGCACTGACAAGCCACTCTGCTCCAGTTTGCACTGCTTAGCCATGCTTGTATTAAAACCGATATGTTTGCCCATTTTTTCTTTTTAAAAACCCCACATTTTTTACATTAATCTGACAAAATCCTAGTAAATGTTACAGCCTCAGAACTGCTGGTGTGAGTTGGGAATGGCTGCTATGAAAAGGAAAATCAGCAGCGTGTGGATTTGGGGACACATCACAAGCAAGAGGAGTCCCCTTCTCAGGCAGTCCTGCAAGGAACAGGGTGGTTGAGAACAAAACAGGGGCTATGATTTGCCAGAATGCCAGTCCCAAAAAGAAGCACCGAGGACATGGGACACTGCCTCGGGCTGCACCTCCATGGGCAAGCACATCCCAGCCCTGGGCACGGGCTGAGGCAGCAGAGAGAAACCAGGGAGTGTCCTGGCTTGGGCTGAGAAGCCAGCTGAGCCCTGGGACAGCCAGGACCCGTGCCCAAGAGAGGAACTGTCTGGCCCTCACGGGTGAATCTGCAGGCGAGTTGGAGAAGATTTTAGTGCATAAAGTCCTTCAAATTGCTGTAGGACAGAGGAGACTGTTTCAGCTGGAAGGGACCTACAGATCGTCCAGTCCAGCTGTCTGAACCCTTCAGGGCTCACCAGTTTGAAGGAAATGGTTAAAGGCATGATCCCAATTCCTCTTAAACACTGGCAGGCTCGGGCATCACCCACCCCTTTAACACTGTTCCACTGCCCAACCCCCTCTCAGAACAGCAATGCTGCCAACGTCCAGTCTGTTCTGCTTCTCAGGGTCCACAGCTAAAGGTCACAGGTTTCACAGGAGTGTGAGTTATGAACCAATGTCCCCTCTCCTGCCCTCATTCCTCTTCATCCTCGGCAGACTCTGGGGACAGCCAGCCCTAATTAATCACTTGYAYAAMTACAAGGTTGCTGGGYTCTTCACARGGACCTGGAGACAGCCTTGCCATTTGTCTAAAACATCTCAGTGGTGGGCTGAAAGTTCAGATTAAGAAAGAAAAAAAGCAAAACTGAAGATTTTGAAACGCTCCTCAGCTCATTATTGCTACCAAACGCTGCTGAGCCTGGCTCAGAGTGCTGAGGAGAAGGTCTGCAGGCAGCATCCGCCCAGCTGTCTTTGGGTAGCCCAAGGATGAATTTCCTGACTATTTAACTAGATCTCTTGGTGCTTTAATTTCAACCTGATTATCASTGTTCTACACCTCCAATGGTTGCTTATTGCTGACAATTTTAGGCCATGATAATTCAAGAAAGAGGAAGATTTTTTCATTAATAACTACTACTTTATGGAAAAGTCAACTGAAATGTACTCTGGAATATCTCTTTGGTGTTTAATTTTTCTGAAATGTGTCTTGGAATTAGAATGCATTACAACATGCAAATGAGTCGAAACAATTTGGGGACAAAATAATTACAAGTGTACTGAGAAAGATGGTGTAGACAGGCTGATGGATCTCCTAAATGGAAAACTCTTCTTGATGAAGACTTTATATTGGAGCAGGAAAGGAGACACAGAGCCCCAGACTGAAACAGCAACTCACTGCTTGACTAAAGAAAGCCATCCTTTTTGTAGATAATGTATAAATAAGAGACTTCCTAATATTTGATGTCTCTGTTTTCATTGGTGCTCCTCAGGCATCAGTGATCACTTYATAGCTGCAGCAGAGAGGAAAAATGCAATTGAAAATGCCAAGAAATTATGTTCTASATACTTTATTATTTGTAAAAGTAATTAGAAATCTGTGTTTTGTCTGGTTTATGTCTGGCAATGACCTAAGTGAATGCTGCTGAATATTTCCAGATAGGCCTATGAATCCATAAAGTTCATGCTTCTTCAGGGAAGCTCTGGSAACATAGCACACATCCATCTTGACTTTTTCCCTCATTAAAACAAAAATAACCATTTCAGATCAAGTTACTTTCTTGCTTTCACATAAAATTCAGCTTCTGGTTYCTTTACTGCATGTATAACTTACCTGATATGCTGATGAGTGGGGGATATTTATTATTTTTTTCTCTTTTCTAGGTTGTCAGACAACCTCTGACAGTCTGAGCCAGCCACATAGACCCTCCATGCAGATAAAATCATGGCCAGCAGCCAGACCTCCAGGGACATTCCCAGTGTCCAGGAAGATCCATGACCAAGCTGGTACAGTGAGGGTCAGCCTGGGGTAATATCCATGGCTGGAGAAGAAGCTGCAGGTCCTGTGTYCCTCACCCAGCCCCTGGCCAGGGAAAAGCTGAGAGTTTCCAAATGCAGACTCACCTTGGGGCTGTGTCTCCCACAAAACCTCATTTTTTCTGCTGTTGTTCAGATTTGTGTCTATTGTTAAGGTCACAGCTGCTGCTTCATCAGGAGAGTAGCTCTTCCAAGGAATAGTGGAAGAAACTCCTTTTTCCATGCCTTTTTTCCTCTCTCACTAGTGTCATCTTCAGAGCATTTCTTAGTGCATTTAATGACTTCATGGCCATAAAAGACCCCACGACTGGAGAGGTCCACCATCATCTCAGATAGATCTCCTTGATTATAAACTCAGTCCTGCTATCAGGAAGTAATTGAGGGGAAAAAATATGGTCCCTGTTTCCTCAATAGATTGTTTCTCTCTTTAATTTTTTTTTAATTTTTATTTTGGTAAATGAGTTAACCTGCCAGTTTTCATCCATATCCCAGGCAGTATCTGACTCTACCAGGGTTTAATCAACCAGACAGGCATCATTTGGGTAATTTATGGGAAGTGCAGCCAAAGATTAGTGATTAATTGTTCTAAATAGAGAACGAGATGTAAACAGGTTTCCTTGGCTCCTGCTCCCCAAATTTTTGAGTTGGGTTATTCTTTTTTTTTTTTTGGTAATTTTCTTAACAACAGCTAAATTTTGGCAGCAATCTGAGCTCTGGCATGGGGATTTAGGTTAGCATCACTTCTGTAACTTTCCTGCCAGGGTAAGGAACAGTTCATGGACCATGAAGGGTTTGCTCTGGGCCTTGATATTCCAGGGCTGGRTGAGATCCTGGCAGCCTTCACGTCTTCAGGGCAGCTCAGGAACTGCTCAGATCCAAACGCTGGTGCAACATGGGGTTTTTCCTCCTGCCTTGGACATGCCTCTGGGCACTTGTTTGCCCTGGGATGTCTCACTGTGGTTTTGCCAGTGCCTATCATCGACCATTTGGATCAAGAGAGTGATTTACTGGGGTTTTTGTTTGGCTTAGCAGGCTGGGAGTCTGAGGCTGCATTAATGTTAATGTGAGCAGCTCAGATTTTGGCTTCAGGGCTGTAATTTTTAAACATGAAGAAAAGGGAGGATGGAAGGCAGTAGTATTTGAGGTAGTTAAATTCAGAACTCAAGCAGAAGCTGGAGAAATAATCCCAGATCTCTGAGTGACCACTGGCATCACACCACAAGGCGTCCTCTAATCATTTCTGTGATTTGTTCATCAGTGTTTTGTTCATCAGCCTCAGGCCTTCTGCTTCTCCTGGTCAGAATCTTTCAGAAAAAAACCTCAGATTTTTGCTTCCAGGTAATGGTAAGCTGTTTGGTTAGCTCTTCCCACAGTTCACTGCACTGGAAAAAATTAGGTCCTTTATAGATGGTTGAATTTCATTTTGGTCCCTGCACAGGAGGGTCCCTACTGTCAAAGTGAGAGAGGGAACAGGAGGATGGAAAGCAGTGGGATGGGGAAGCTTTTCCTACAGGAAAGTGATGGCAAGAGCCTCATGAARCTCCTCAGTGATCCTCAGGGAGCTGATTTTTTTTCCCTCTATCCACCTCATCTCTTGACATGCAAACAGGGCTTCCAGATCACAGCACAGCAGTGAATTTTCTGCTCAAACCCAGAGCTTGTGGCTTGCAAACAATCATGGGAGATTCCCCAAGAAGGGCAACACAGGTGCTTGAGGGACAGGGAGTGTGCTGCTCCATGGTGGTGCACTCAGCCGTTACTTGCTGGGATGGAATTGTGAATTAAGTGATTCCACTTTGTAAAATTCAAGGAGATGTAAACAGTTCAACCTTACTGCAGCAGCTCACGTGCTGTGAAATGTCTCCATATCGAGACTTCAGCTTGCCTCCCATTGAAACTCAGCACCAGCCCAGAGCAGCAACAGAGATAAGTTCAGCCCTGAATCCTGAACTCRAAACCTTGACAATAAAACTACTGCAAACTCACTCAACCTCTCAACATTTYCTCCTAAGAAAATCTCTCTTCATGAGCCTGCTCAGCTATTGTGACTCGTTTCTTGGTTCAGCCCCAAAGTGACATCCTGAAGGTACTTGCACAAACAATACCCACACTTGTTTCRCCTGCTGCAGAACTGCTCTACTGCTCACTCAGGGCTGTTTCCTGAAAAGTGTCCCAGCACTTTTCCAGTTGGAATTTAAAAATGGCAGATGTTTTTCAGCTCCTRTATCTCTGAAATCTGTAGAATGGGATGTGTCTACCCCTCCTCCACTTTGTTTCAAGGGGCAAATCCTGTCAACCCTTACAGCTTTCCTCTTTCTTCTTCTCAGCCCCACTTTATATTCTTTGACCCACTTTAAAAGGCTTTTGGGATGAGTAGGTTGACAAAAAATGTAGATAATAAAATGTAGAATGATGACCCCAGAGCAGCCCATGGAGTAGGGGTAGAACCAGCCATGCTCAGAGCTCTTCTTGTTTCAGTGCTATTTTTGAGCCAAAGAGTACCTGCCATGCAGAGGAGCAACATGGCTAAATTGCTGTGCTAAAATTGTCTTCAGAAATACAAAAGATCATCTGATAAGTGGGCCAAAAGAGGACAATTCATATTCTGTAAGACTGCAGAGCTTGCTGGAGCATCACTTCCAACTTCCGAAGCGCAGGACAGAAAATATCCGGCAGGAGTGATCCTGCCCCGTCCCGAGACATCAGTGCCTGATGTCAGCGCGATTCAGAGGGGCACAGAGCKCCAGCTGCGAGCTTTGGGCAGCAGGAACTCCCCACTGCCACAMAGCCATGATTGCGGGSTGCTGCTGTGCCCCTTCCCCGCCGCTCTGACCCTGAGCCAGGTCCGAGCAGCCCCGAGGGAAGTTCAGCACGGTGAGCGCTGGGAGAGCAGCTCCGACCCTCGCCCTGGGAAACCTGAGCTGCCAATGTCCAGGGTGTTCTGTTCTCCAGCACTGCCTGTCCCACCCCGCTCCCCAAAAACTGCACTGCGAGCTCTTCCTCTGAGCCTTCCTTTCAGCTCGCACCTCCCATAAATCCTTTTGGAATCTGCAGCAGGGGAGCTGCAAAAAAAAAACCCGTGAGCTGGGATCACAGCCCTTTGGAGGGAAGGATTTTACAGCAGGCAGTAAAAGATAAAGGGGATGGTGCGTGTGCTCACATCAAAGGCAGGATCCGCGCTGTCTGCCCGCCTTGGGCATCCATCTGCAGTGCTTAAACAGGACTGGTGCCTCCCACTGTCCGGGGCATCCACGGCTGCTTCGGCAGCRATGGGAGAGAGCTCAGAGCAGGAGCCACGTCAGTGGCCAGAAGGGAACGGCAGAGCCTCCAGGAASCTCCTGCAGCGCAAGGCTTGGCCAGAAACCTGGCATTTGAAGATACATATAAATATTTTGTGCATTAACCTCATGGAAAGCGAGAAACAACCTCCTCCCTCTCTCGACAGCATTCCCAAGCAGGCGCCTTCTGCATCAGCTCAGTGATGTTGGGCACCTCAGTGGCAATGGGTACAGGGATGAGCCAAGGCCAGCRCGGTCAGGGTTGGGGTGGACACCCATATGGAGCCTCTGGACAGGCAAAGGCGGGGCTGCAACATGAGAACAGCACCCAAAGGACAGTTTCATGCTTTCAGATGGTAAAATGGACATAAGATGGTCCTTGCTACAGCCAGGCATCTTCTACCTCTTTGCAGTGCAAAATTGCTTGGGAATAACCTGACAATAAWTAAGAAATGCAAAGGGTTACCAAYAGAACAAYTCRTATCTGGGYGGTRACTTCTTKCTKTTTKCCTGAAGGATGTTCAAAAGCCACASAAGAASTGTGACCTGTTTAATCCTAGTCAAAAACAGGAATGTTTTGAAGCACTGTTCCGGCTGGGTAGGTGTATCCATGTTTCACTTCTTRAACACATACTCAAAAGTCCAGCTGGCAAATCCACCTTCCATTWCCACTGAGCATTGTAGGGCAGAAAAGCACTGGCTGTGGAATCTTTAGGGCCRCTTTAGGGTCACTTTTGATGTGAAACWGTGGRTTGGAAGTTCAGCCTGGTGAAAATRTTTTGAAAATAYGTGTAACGCTTGCAGCWGTCAGTGGCAAAGATTTTGGTGTGTAATACCCAACTGCAAAASAGTGATTTCCTGTAGACACCACAGGAGCCATCACTGGAAACAGCATGAATATTTTTGCCTTTGGACATTCATGTTCTTATTCACAAARAATGGCCGGTAGTCAAAGAAACAGTGTGTTACCTCTTAAAAAAAAGATACATTTGCCCCTTTTCTGGTGATGTAGCAGCAGTAAATCTGCTGTTGTGCATGGATTTTCTGAACTCGCTTCAGGGAGGTATTTGGCTACCAGGATATTGGGCTAAAGAAGAAAGTCCCACTATACTCTCCCCCATTTTACCAAATAAAAAGAAGACCACATAATTAGTTCCTGAGCATTTCTCAGAACCATGGTTTTTATCATCTAAGTCTCACCTGAAATGAAGAGATGATTGCATTTCCCAGACCCTCTTGCTGACAGGTTCATGGAGTGCTTTATCACACTCAGAATGTGCTGGATKACCCTCAAGTGATAACCCCTGTTCACACACCTGGGCTCTGCCTCTTTGCAAAGCCCATTTTCGCTGTCTCAAGCACAAGCACCAAGCACCAAAACAGGAAAGGGCTGCCAAAAACTCCTTCTGTCTGACTGGACCAACCTTCACTTCCAGGGCCAGCATGAGACCCACAGAATTGTTAGCAAAGGTGCCCTGCAGCTGCTGGGCAATGGGGCTGCTCCTYGGTGGGGCTTGGGGTGGTTGGGCATTTTTGAGCCCTACAAAGCTCAAAAGGAGGAAGAGGAGTCTGAATACAGAGCAGCAAACTGTCAGCCTGTCACCTCCCCAGAMAAACTGCAGAGATGTGCTACAACATCAGCCACAGCCAAACGTCACTGTCTGTCACCTCCACACTTCCGAATTTCCTTTAATCCTCAAACCACTGTCTTTTCCCCGAAATGCCAGTGAAATGAGAGATGGGAAGAGAGATGTTTAAGTTRTAGGCAAAACTCCTCGCTCTTCATTAGCCTCCCCACGGCGAGTTTGACACACACATGSTACACCCACACATCACCAAACAACTTCACACAACTCACACGGGTTTGTTTTTTTTTTTTTTTCCTAAAGGAAGAAAAAGAAGAAAAAAGAGGCTATTACATGTTTTACTACTTTAAATACTTGTGAGACATGTAGCTACAAGAATTCTCCTGATGATCCCCGAAGGCAGTAAGAAAAAGGAAACAATAACATTTTTTCTCTATTTGAAAAAAAATATAGAAAATTTTTTCATTAATTCCTAGAACACTGTAAGTTCAGAGTACAGACTACATCCCTGCCTCCCAAATGCAATCARACACTGGAACAATACACTTCATTTAATTGCAGGAGAGGATATGAATGTGAAGAGATAAAGCCATCTGTCATATTGCTGTCCAAATGAATGAAGCCCCTGCAAGATTTTCCACCCTCTTAGTGTACAGCTGAAGACTTTTCAAAACCTCCAGTGGTGCTCAGTGACAGGGTCAGAGGCAATGGGGGAAAATGGAAGCACAGGTAGCTCTCTCTGAACATCAGAATACACTTTGTTTTTGCTGAGGGATCTRAGCACTTGCAGACRCTGCYCAGGGGAGGRGTGGAGTCTCCATCCTTGGAGACACCCAAAAGCCATGTGGACATGGTCCTGGGCAGCCAGCTCTAGGTGACCCTTATTGAGCAGGGGGTGAACCAGGTGACCTCCAGCCAACCTCAGCCACTCTGTGAACTCCTGGTCCCATTTCTTAGCTTTATCTGTAGCAGCCTCTATGACATCAACCCTTCATACTTCATGATTAATAAAATAGCACTCGCTCCTGAGGGATCAGAGGGATTTCCAAAACATTCTGCTAATCTCCTCTGAGAAGAGTTCAGGAAATGTTTCATCTCCTCAAATCACATATAATTGATGCAATAGAAAAATTCAACAAGYTATCAGAATTTTCCTTGGTGAAAATCAGTTTT
This sequence comes from Malurus melanocephalus, assembly GCF_030028575.1. Lineage (NCBI taxonomy): Eukaryota > Metazoa > Chordata > Aves > Passeriformes > Maluridae > Malurus > Malurus melanocephalus. The sequence goes on along the minus strand of NW_026623372.1, from coordinate 303,241 downwards.
AACTTTGATTCACCTTTCCTTTTATCCTTGATCAGACAGAGGCTTTAGTAATTAACATTTTGCTGAGACAAATTTTTTGTCTTTCACACATTCATTCAGTCTTTCTAGTCAAGAAAAAAAGTAACCAAAAACTCAGCTAAAATGGTGGATGCAGTGTGACCACTTTGCCATCTCTGGAGGTTTTCAAAGCCAGGCTGGATGGGGCATTAAACAACCTGGTCTAGTGGACAGTGCCGCTGCCTGTGACAGGGGGTTGGAACTGGATGATCTCTAAGGTCTCTTCCARCCCAAACTATCCTATGATTCTGTGACTGTAAAAAGAAATGCACATGTGGCTGTGTGTTTGTATGTTTTGTAGGAAATGTTTATTTGTGTTGATATTTTCCAGTGTGTGTGGGCTGATGGTTGTGCCCAAAGAGAATGTTTTCCTGGTGCATTTAGGAATGCATGAGTGCTGTATGCTTGGTGGGAAAACTCAGAGCAATTAATCTGGGGAATTGTTGTGTGTTTGTGCTCATGTCTCCTGTGCTGCTCTGCTCGGAGGGCAAAGCACAAAAAAGGCTCTAGAAAATCTCTGTAAAGGTCTAGAAAGTCTCCTAAGGACATTTGTGCATAAAAAAAAGTTGTCTCCTGGTCCTGTAAAACAAACCAGTCATTCTTCAGAAACAGTATCACCCCACAATGTGGGTAATTCTGGTTTTCATGTCTGCTTGCTGTAGACACCCCTCCCTTGGGACGCCAGCGGCTGGGCAGCTCTGCTTTTGGAAGGAGCAGGGATGTTGGAGGGTKCAAAGCTGGACAAAGAAAGGAGTCTGGAAATGTGCAGTGCTAATCCTACTCGGGAGCATCTCGAGATTCAGGGCAATCAGGAGGGGGAGAGGAAGGAGGCCAGTGGACTTCACAGGATCACAGAATAAGCTGAGTTGGAAGGGACCCACAAGGATCATCGAATCCAACTCCTGGCCCTGCACAGTCCCCAAGAGTCACACYCTGTGCCCAAGGAAGGGCATTGTCCTTGAGCTCTGCCAGGCTTGGTGGCCACTGGTTTAGAGGGATTTATAGCAGCTGTACATGGTAAGCAACAAAGATGTTTTCCACTTACAAGGAGCTGAACAATGTGAACATGGTGCTCATTTTGCTCAATATTGAGACATCTTGCAAAGCTGGAGGGGCCTTGCTCAGCGACAGAGTGCATTTTTCTTTTCCTTGCACTGTCAGCACCAAGGTTTTGGTTATCCAGGTTATTTAGGTGCTTCATTACTATTCAAATAGCAATTAAAAAAAAAAAGAAAAAAAAAAAAAAAAGGAAGCCTTTAAGCATCTCATCATCTCCCAGGACTACATCTGGAAACAATAAAGGGCTCCTGCTCCGTTCCCCCCTGCACAGCAGCCGGCAGAAAGAAGGAGGTGAACAACAATCAGTCTCTTTCTGCCCTGCGCTGCCACCCTCGAGCGGACTCAGCTCGATGTGCCAAACAGACTGATCCTGCTGCGGGTGAGCAGCAGTGAGGAGCGGGAAGGTGAGCGGGCAGATGGCGCTTTTCCCGTGCCCTCCGTGCAGTGAGGAGCAGTGCCGTGGCTGTGGTGCTGCCAGCSGGCGGCGGGGCGAGCAGAGCGCGGTGTGTGTCCTGGATTSCTCCGGCCGGACCSAGCGCGGCCCCGCGGCACAGAGCCYGTCCTCTCTGCTCACCCTTGTGCTGCGCCTCCCGAGCCGCCTCTCGTCTCTCCAGCAGCCTCTGGGATTGGGACCGGGGCCAGCTACGAGCTGGGGCGAAGGCACAGCTCTCTCCATCTCGGTGTCCCCGGGGTCGGGTGGCTGCCCCGCTGTGCGAYCCCCTCCGAAAGAAGCAAAAGCCTCTCCCATCAACAGCGACGGACAGACTGGGGCTGAGACAATTCTCTCTTTCTCAGCGTCCCCYTCAGTGAGGTTCACGCCTACTTTATGGTTTTGAGATGCCTAAACCCACTGCAAACAGGCATTTCAGACGGATGCYTGTGCAACCCACCAGCTTTTTATCACCCCATTTGTTTTGGGGCTTCACGACTCATTCAGTTTAGGAGGCGATTGCCTTCTCCSTGAGCCCTTGAGGAGCAGCCCTCACTCCGGGAGCAGCACCACGGCTCTACAGAGGGAAATGGGCTCCACAAAGCCATTGAAGATCTCCCTGGGGCACCTCTGAGAGCAAGAAGAGAGCCAGGAGAAGCAGTGTGGGGTGGGAGCTGCTGCTCAGCTGGGGCTGCCAGACAGAAGGATGAAGAACAGGAGTCAGAAAAGCAGCCCAGCTGCTCCACACCCATGTCCACATCCCGTGAACCCTGAAAGCCAGGTGAGCAGGGATGGGAGGTGCTGCCTTGCCCTCGTGCTGGAATCCAGGACACAATCCCATGCAGGGCAATATTGTATGGAATCACCGGGGGAAGRTGCTGTAGGGCACGCACAGTGGGTGGGTACGGATGTCTTGTAGACGTGTGAATAACACTGTGGAGAAGCCCATCTGATGAGCAGCAGCAGATTTYCTGTCAAATAAATTTCATTTAAAAGTTACTTGCTGTGTTCTGCATGCAAGCACTAGCCAATTTGATGGCTTCAGAAGGAATTTCTAGGGTTTATGCTACTTAGTGCTCTCCAGGTGCCCAAAATGCTCATTTTAATAAGAAACAGCCCTGACACTCATTTTGGTTGGCAACTATTAACAGCTTATAAAGTAGCCTGAGGGCTTTAGTCAGGGCAACGTGCTCTGAAATCCCCTGTAAGGCTGAGGTTTGTGCTGCAAAGCTGCAGGAAGCAGAGGAGCGTGGCTGCTGCGTGCTGCATTGCCTCACCTCAGCATTTACCTGCCTCCTTCTTCAAAGCCTCAGAAAAGCTTAATTGCTTAAAACCACGGGCTCTYAGTTTCCTTTTCCATTCAAATTCCAGATATTGAGTAACCCCTTGTGCCAGTGAGCATACCTGCACTTGGCATCTGCTGTCTGTTTAATATTCACCCCAGCACCGTGATGGGCAGGTGGAAGGTCCAGGACACRCAGCAGGAGCATCCTGCCCTAATGCACCTGGAAACTTTGGCATCAGGTGAGCAGCTGAGGAGAGAGAAAACATCACAGGCCTGCAGTTCCCAGGCAATTGTGAGAGAGGCTCCATATGCTCCGGTGCCCGCCCAAAGAGCCATTTGGCAATGCATCAGAATTGTTTCTCCCCCCTCCTCAAAGGCAGGTTGCCACTCAAACTGTGAAAATAGGTGACCACGGGCTCTGCTTTTCCCCTCTAAAGCCTGCCTGACAGGAGCACAGGGAGCTTGTGGTGCAGGATCAGGCTGGTGGCAGATCTAGAAGGCGGTGCAAGGTGATCACATTCATTGTCACCATGGTCTATGTGACACAGGCTTTTTTGGGTTGGAAACAGCCCTGTTTGGTCCAGCATGTGCCATGCCAGGGAGATGTTGCAGAGGYAGCATCCCTGACCAATGTGTGAATGGTTTCATGATGTCCAGAGCTCCAGAACAGCATCCCAYCAAAAAGATGGGACACCTGATAGACCTCAGCAAGGTGAACCCSACTAGGCATGGCTTAAGCTTTGGGACTGCCTAACCAGGTGTCAAGAACCAGGTGATCCAAAYATTGAATCACAGCAGCTCAAGCAAGAAGCAGCAGACCTTGGGTTTTGCGGCAGCTCAGCTATTGTTTTTTTCATTGGGAAAAGATTTTCTTTAYCAACAGAGATGCTAATTTTGAAGGGCTGCCCTTCTCTGTACCAGCAGCCAAGGCTGGTGGGACCTGTGCATAACCAGGATTTGGGGATGGAAAGGCACAAGGAAGAAGTGCTGACCTCAGGCTGCAGCCCTGACCTGATGAAAAATGCAATGTTTTAGTCCAACACTCACACAGACTCGGACCTGGTGAGCAGCAGCAGTTTGGGATGACACAGAGGTGCCCACCCTCTGTAGCTGCCAGCGGGAAGGGATTGAACCGAGCAGAGGGGGTGCCTCAGCCACATGGACTTGGTGTCCTCTCCTGGGAAGGCAGTCAGGGCTGGGGAATGTTTTCCCTGTAATTAGAGCTACAGTGGAAGGTTTTACCTCTCCCTTTCTCCTTCCTGCAGAGATGACCAGATCCCTGGCAGGGGCTGCCTGGCCAGGTTTGGTCTCACCAGAAGCAGGATTAGGAACTCTTTTTTTGGGAATCAAGGAGAAGGTGTAGCTCCAGTTTTCTGTTTGCCCATCCTGGCTCCAGTCAGACAGCAGTGATGGGGCTGTGCCTGCTCCATGGACAGCCCCTGGAGCTGCACCCAGCCCTGTTTTGATCCCATCCACCAGCAGCACTGGGGCTCCAGCCCTGCAGAAGCCGCTGCTCCCACTGCTGAAACGGATAGACAGAGGAACAACAGCAGTGCACCGGGGGATCCAGGGAAAAGGCCCATCTGTCTTGCTGCTGGGGATGATTAGGGACAGTATTTGACTTGGCCAGCATGGGAAATGACACAGAATGGCAATGCCAAGGCTGACTGCCCGGCAGTGGCAAGGAGGATGGAAGAGCAAAAAGGCGCTGAACTAAAATCACAGCCTCTCCTCCAGTGAGCAGAACAAAACCACAGCTGGACACAGCCCATGCACAGGCAAGAAATAAGCCTGCCTACCAAAAATGCCAAATGTTCAGCTACTGATGCACCTCATCACAGCTTTGTCTTTCCTCCTGCCACTGGGGCCCCATCCCACTGCTCCTGGACACATGCCTTTCCCTCATGCCAGGCTGAAATGCTCCCAAYCAGTTTTCATCCTTGTTTCTCTGTAGAAGTGACCTTATTTTCCGTATTTACACCTCTCCCAGTCCATAAGTCATTAGCAATTATTGGACAGTTTGAACCTAGTATTGGTTTCTTCTTCAATGTTTAATGGAGGCATTGAGTGTTGTCAAGTCAGATTCATTATTGAGTGAATACTTKATCACCATCAGCAATGAACCATGCACTGCAATCAAAGACATCAATGTGATTTATTTTAATTATATTTATTTCCTGTAATTTTTTATTCACTGRGTCCTTTATCAGCTCTTACACTTTTTTTGCCAAGGATCAATTTCAAGTTGTAAATCAGTAACAGCATTAGTCTTAGAAATACTTGGCTCTCCAAATTTGCCTTTTTAAAAACCTGGCACAGCTCCAGCTCTCTTCCAGTCTTCTGCAAGTTCCTCAGCACCTCGGTGTAACTAAAAATAATGAGGATTTAAAGAGCTTTTTGGCCATGTCTTAAATTTGATGAAATGCTGGCAATGTCATGATTTTCAGCTGGGGTTTATTGCAGTGGGCATGCTGATTTTGCCACAGATGTGTTTTTACATGGAGCATTCATGGTGCCTGTACCACGTTCATCGTGACTTAGCTGGAGTCCCAGGGGGATGCTCTACCAGTGATGGTAAAATAAGGGGTACAAGAATAAAAAATGATGAACCTTTCATGAACAAAGCAGCTCAAACAACTGCATTGCAAAAATCACTTTGACACTTTGTCAGTCAACCCTCACCACTGAAATCGCTGGGAGGAGTAGTCATTAATTACCTTTGTCAGGTGAAATTTCTTTAATTACCAGCGACTTTACTTCCAGGAAACTCCCACTTTAAACTGCTGCTGACAGTCTAAAGGACACGTCTCCTGGCAGAAATTAGTATGAAAAGCCACAGAAAATTGCCGGGGGATGGAGTCATGCGTGGCTCACCCCTGGCTGTGCAGGGCCAGTGCGTGTCCTGGAGTCACCTGCGTGACCTGCTGGCGTTGAGAAGAAAGGCCACCATGCTGGGGGTGGAGGAGGAAGGTGTTTAGCCAGCCTGTCACGGAATCCGCAGGCATTCTTCAATGACCTTTTCTTCTCCTCCCTAAAAAATAAAAGAAACCCGGAGCAGACTGTCTAGAGAGCTGCTGCTCCTTGAASCTGGACAGCATGCGCTCAGCATCGCGACGAGACGCTCAGCAGCGGCCAGAATTCAGCACACGCTGCCTTCGCTACCAAGCTCCTGTACAGATGTTCATTGAATTGTTAGGGCATTGAGAGGGAACTAAATTAATTGTAAGTGGAAGCAGGTTAGTTAAATCTTCTCTGGAAGTATTATATAGCCGTTAAACTGCGTACAAAACTCAATAATAATGGGTAATAACGTTCTTCTGAGGAATTAAATAGAAGCTCAATTTATAATGCTGCTCGGCATTCAAATCAGAGTGTTCCACCTTCYTGGTACATGATAAACATTTAGTAATTAATCCTCACAAAGCCTCGGTGAGGCAGATCTCTTCACACCACTGATTCTGTGTGTAAATGGGAACAAGAAGGTACAAGATGCCTTCTTTGAAGCTGTGGTTGCCTATGYCTTCAAACATGATTTGGGTCTCTGGGAGCCCACTCAGCATCTGTGTTTGAATAATGAGAGGTTTGTAAAAAGGCTCAGAGCCCAGATCAGATGTCAAGGTCTCTTTGTGCCACTTCACCACGATCAGATCATTGTGGCATATTTCATTATGATTCTGCAGTGCAACCTCCAGAATAATTGTATTTTCCTTGCCTGGTCATATGGCATTGCAGGAACGGTCTTCAGAAGAAAAGCCCATGGTGTTAGGTCTCAAGAATGAGCTGCAGAAATTGGCCAATAAAAACACTGCTAATTTTGTCAAGATTCAAAAGAACAAATCTTACAACCAGCTAAAAGCGTTTTTTTTCAGAAAAGGGTTATATGGGATGTGGGCAGTCAAATAAATGTGAATATAGTTTACACCAGGATGGCAGACTACTCATAACCACAGACAAATTAGAATTATCTAGTGTGATTTAAAAATTATACCGTCTCCCTGTCATTGTTTAAGGCACAGCATGAATAAACACAARGTGTAATTAAAGGGAGCTTCACCCCAGCACTGAATTGCAGCAAAAGTAGGGAACTTTCCCACTGATTTCAGTTCAACTTTTGTCTGCTTACAGTGACAGATTAATTTGAGTTTGCAGCTGATTCCACAGCCAGCACAAGGACTCYCCACAACAGAAACAGAGAATCTGCAATACCCATAAAAAAGCAAGTAAAAATGGCATGGACACAGCTGGGACTSACACAGGGTTGTTGCAGACGTGGTGTTATTTGTGAAAATGGGGTACTRACATCCAACTTCCCAGGTAATCCATGCTTCAAAGTGTTTGAAGTGTCACTCTGGGGACCTAAGAAATAGTCTCCTACTTTAAGGCATCACCAGTCTTAGCTGAAGTTCTGGCTTGAATAAGGACATTTTTTACAAGTTTTTTTAAACAACCCTTGGCACAACAAAAGCAGCAATTCCCAAACAGAGCAACTCAACACCAGTGATGGACTGTCCAGAGAAAGCAGCACAGCCTTTATATACTCAGTACAAAAAAGCAGCTCAAGAGTTTATTACAACTTTTGATACATCAGAGATTCACTAATAATATATTTAAATATGTAACAAAGAAAGAAAATGATCTTTACTATTTGTAAAGATTGGCCCATGGTTAGGGCAGGTSAGAGACTCTTTCATGGGAGGTAGAAGATTACTCCTATCCCAAACATCTTCTCCTTGAATTAATTAACATTAAAACTACGCTTTTACGAGACAAGACATGCCACATAAAAACCTGATTCATTTGAAATCACTGAAAAATTGTCCACTGCTTTCAATGAGGGCAAGGTTTTACCCAATATTTCTAACAGACTTTTATAAAATAGTGTTAAKAAAGATCTCAATGGCCAACCTATTTCTCCTCTTGCCACAGGGCAGGATCAGCTATATCCACATTAGTGCTGATGGATGTTTGTCTAACTGGTCCTGAAAGGGCTGCAACACTTTAATAGCACCTTGACCTCTGCTTCCATTTTCACCTATCCAGAGACAGGAAAAGAAAAAGGGCTTTTATTGCCAACTCTGCCAGGATTTTTGAGTGCTTTAAAGAACCAGTGACAATTTTAACATCTGATGTCTCACGATCTGCTAAAGATAGAAACTAATACTACCCACCCCCAGGGAGCTTTACCATGATTTATTGACATATTTCCCTTTTATCTCTTATTGAGATATCTGACATGAAATCAGGTCGTTGTGATTTCCATCTTGTCTCTTTTTCCACCATTTCAGCTCTGGTCTGATTTCAGTGGCTGCCCCAGAACCAAGTTAAAACTAATATTTCCCTTTATCTGCAGACCTGTCAGTCTTTCAGCAGTACAGTAAAAAGAGTGTAACTGATTCTGGRAGTGAAATGCCAACTACTAGAATTAAGTTAGCAATGTGGAAAGGCAGGGAGGCAACAGAGAAGTAACAACCATGCAGGATGGAGCCTTAGAGGRGCAGGAGAAGGACAGGTGGGCAAAACAATAAATATTCGAGTCTGGTCCCTGCAGAAGAAAAGCCCTAAGGTTTGATTATGCTCCCAGAAAGAAACATCACCTATAATTAACTGCCTTTGCAACCCAGTGCTCATGGAGTCTTTTCCTTCGGTTTCAAGTTCTGGATTGCACTCAAAAATGGTAAAACGCAGCTCCTCATTGACAGGCAACTAGAAATGCACTCCTTGCATTCCCTGAAACGAAAGGAAATCTGCCCACAGCTGCTCAAAACACATTTATGGTTTAAAATGGGAAACAACAGKCATGAAGATTAGCATTTACAGCTGGTATTTCTGAACATAAAGGTCTGAGGCAGATGCTCACGCATAGCAGTCAGGGAACGAGAGGCAAGTTTCCCATGCATCCTCTCTCATTCCAGGGTACACCATGCATTAAGCTTTCACAATAAGTATCTTAAAAAAAAAAAAAAAAAAAAAAAAAAAAAAAAAAAAAAAAAAGCCCCAAACCTGCTACATAGAATTCAAAAGTAAATAGACACAATTTGCTGTTCATACAGTCTGTGAGAAAACGCTTGATACTTTAGTCTGCACTTAACCCCTACCAAGGGTTTTATTCCCCAAAAACAAGCACTTTGCAGTCTTTACCAGTGAAAGACAAGACAAAGCATGTTTTCAGCCAAGCCATAAAATGTGTACTCCCATATGTAATCACAAAACCTCCTGATGTTATAGTCTCCCAGCTTTGCACATGGGACAAAGTCGATTAATGCTGTGGGACACCAGCAGTGGCCAAACCGGCGTTTCTTTGCCAGTGGACTCCCTGCACCTTTGGTGCCACCAGAGTCACTGGGGAGGCAGGAGGAACACAGCAGGGCGCTGGAGTGAGGAAGCCAGGCTGCCGGCAGGAGAAGCCCTTRCATGCTACTTGCAGGAAAAAGAGCAGCTAAGAGGCAGGGATGGGGAGCCTGCCCAGGGACTGGGGCTGTTGCTGGGACTTACAACCCCGGGAACGTGGTTTCAGCATCACCTCAGCATCTGTGACTTTGAACTTCCTCAGGAATTTGGTAGGAATCATTGACACTTGAAATCAGCTTCCTGGGGCAGCAGGGAAGCTTTATCTGCTCACTGCTGCCTAAAGAATAGGYTCCTGAAGGCATTGTTGTAGTTTTTGTTGAAAGCAGTGTAGATGAGTGGATTAAAAAAGGAATTTGAATAGCCCAGCCATAGAAAAATGCTCTTCCAAAGGGGTGGGATGTCACACGAGCAGAGTGGGTTGATGAGCTCTGTGATGAAGAAAGGGATCCAGCAGAGCACAAAGACCCCGATAAGGATGCCCACCATGAGGGCAGCTTTCTTTTCCTTCTGCTCTCTCCACGTGTCTCCGTCCGTCTGGAACGTAACAGTGGCTCGACGGACAGTGAAGACCATCTGTGGCTGCTGGGCAGCTTCTTTTACCTGCCAAACACAAACACGAGTTGCACCGTATGTACCTCAGTCARGTGATCCCACACAGCAGGTACAGAGCCAGACAATGCCAGCGAGGGCCAAGGCTCCAGGGGAAACACAGGCCATCCACGTCACACTCTAATTGAGGGGAAAGGGGCTCTGTGACCTCTTCTGAGGGATGGAGACTATTTTAAGTGAGATTAGAAGCTAGAGAGAGTGCTGAGGGTACATGGGATTGCTCACACAGCGTTGCAATTAGATTATTTCCCCACTTACAATCAGATCAGCAGAACAGGCATACACCCACATGCCGAGCACAGAAGTCTGCTTACTTTCTCTAAATTCATTGAGTTTAAGAGTCCTGGTAGGAGAGGAAAGAAAATGAGCACACATTTGCTTCCTCCCTGCAAGAAATCTTTACAGCACAGTCACCGTGCCTGGGATGAACTGACACGATGCAGTCACRGTTAGGAGAGATTTACAAAGACAATCTGCACATGTGTCTGGGTTAATTCACAGTGTCCCCCCAGCCACAGATGGTTGCCAAGTTATTGTCTCCAGCAGACCCAGCACCCCATCCATCCACTCTCCCCTTGCCTCCCCACGGGAGGGCTGGTGACCCCTTACTCATGCCGGCGAGCACTGATTCAGCATTCCATGGGGGGACATCTGTGAGTCACCGCTCGCCCACGTGGAGCTCAGGCTCGCAATCTGCCCAAAGTTACTTTAGTTACACCTTGAGCGCTCACAGCTGGGGCTCGGAAGGAGCCAGCAGCCTGGGTTTGCAAGCTTTGCAATCAGCTTTCCCTTGGAAGCCTCCAGGATCCACAGGGCTTTGGTGGATCACTGTTTGCTTGCACACTTTCAGTCGAAGTTTACCCCACTTGCCTGCTGCCAGTGCTTGACCTGAGCAAAACAGAAGCCAGCTGACCTACCTCCACTGCTTCTGGTGTGACAGGGGTGATGGAGTTGCTCTTCYGAGATCCAATTCGAAACTTGGCAGCCTTGTAGATCTTCCAGTACACAAAGAGCACCACGCAGAGGGGCAGGTAGAAGGCCCCAAAGGTGGAGAAGATGGTGTAGGAAGGCTCCTGGCTGACTTGACACTCTTCACTGCCCTCTGAGTAAGTCTCTCCCCAGCCAAAGAGCAGTGGGGCCAGAGAGATAAAAGCAGAGAGCGCCCAGGTGAGGGCAATCATGATGTTGGAGATGCGGCGCCGGGTGCGGAGCGTGTACTCCAGGTGGCGGGTGATGGACCAGTAGCGGTCCAGGGCAATGGCCGTGACATTCCAGATGCTGGCAGTGCAGCACAGCACATCGAAGGAGATCCACACCTGGCACAGCAACCGGCCMAGCCGCCACCGCCGCCCGGACAACTCGTGCACCAAGCTGAGGGGCATGACGAGGGCTGCCACCATCACGTCAGAGACGGCCATGGAGGCCACCAGGTTGTGGGGCACCCGGTGGAAGCTGCGCACGCGGAGGATGGTGGCCAGGACCAGCCCGTTCCAGAGGAACGTGGCCACCACCAGCATGGCCAACAGGGTGAGGACCAACACGCTGAAGACGGAGAGATGGGCCTGGCCGCCCTCGGGGCCGGCAGCGGACCCGCTCCTGTTGGCGCTGTCCGGCGTCGTATCGGCGAGGCAGCTGAGGTTGAGCGGGCGCTCCATGCCGGGGCTGCGGGGCGCCGGGCTCCTCCGGGCTGCTGCGGGCGCGGCGGCGGCGGGAGGCGCTGCGC
>NW_026623372.1:227613-291249 GCF_030028575.1 Malurus melanocephalus | reverse complement strand
CGCGGAGGGATAGGGGCTGCTTAGTCATGTCCTTGCGCGGGTCGGAACCGGCACCGGGCCGAGCGGGAGGGCACAGCCGGCGGCCCCTGCCCCAGCCCGCTGTCCCTGCCCGGTTCCTGCCGCTCCTGCCCGTCCCCTGCGTCCGCCCCAGCCCGCTTCCCGCTGTCCTTGTCCTGCCCGCTGCCCATCCCCTGCCCGCCCGCTCTCCCCGCTGCCGCTGCCCGCATTGTGCTGGAATCACCCCGGCTTTGTTTCGGGGTGGCTTCATCCCCTCGGGGCGTATTCCGTACCAGCCGCAGAAAGTTAGCATCCCTCTGAAATTGTCCCTGGGCTCCTCTAAAAATGTGTTAGTGAGGTGCCACGGGAATTGCCTTGCTCCCAGATAGGCTACAGTCTGCACCCAGCAAACCCGTTAGTAACCCCCGTTATTCTGTGTAGGGGCAATGTGGCAGGGGATTATTTCTTTGAGAACTTCTGCGCTGGCATTTCCTAACTTGTTAGCAATTGTCGGGCCTTTTATTAGAAATAATCATTCACTTGACTGCTCTTATTAATTGTTCATTTAATAATATTAGCCATTAATGAAATGCTTGAGCATTTCCCCTGGTTTTTAGCACACTAATTGTGATGASCRGTGRGATTTTGGGTCTCGTAGCAGAAGTYAGAATTTAACCCCATCGAGCAGGGTTCCCTGTCCCCCAGCTCCATGCAGGGATGACAGCTGGTTCCAGCCCACAAGCCTTGGACAGCATCCAGGCAGGGCTGTGCTGGTGCTGGCTCTTTGCTTTTCCAGACAGTCCTGGGATAACAGGTCCAMAGAGCTTTTGGGTCGGACACGTGGGGTGAGAGGCCGGCAGGCACTAATGTGGGGCTCACAGTTTGCATCTCTTGTGTTCAGGGAGTACCCAATGCATTCCATGCTCATGTTATATGGAGGGTAAAACCAAGCTGATGCTTCCTCCTGCCTCTCCTGAGTCTCTCTGGAATTTTTAATGAAACAGCAAGTAGCAATAACAAGGGGTAATGAACAAGATGTTTTTCGATGGTGCTACTTGTTTCTCTGTGCTACCAAGGGAAATGCAAAGCAGCATATCCAGAACAGGTCAGGACGTTGTTTTGTGGGACCTTCCCAGTGTGGGTTCATTTAGTGCTGTGTTACTCATTCTCAGAACAAGGRATCTGACCTATTGTGGTACTGGAACAGATGTAGCCTTAGAGACTGTATCATACTTTTGGAAATAAACTGCCATCTTTTGGGGGGAGAAATTATTATTTTATCTTTTATACACAAGAATACTGACTATATATTGGAATGAGAGGTTTTTTACTTACAACTCAAAGGACAAACGGGGTTTTCAGGTTTTCATAAAGCCTCTTCTTTTAAAATTCCTGGTTTGTAAGGTGCAAAACATCCTTGCTTGTCATTATATTGATCAGAACACTTAGAAACTGCCAGGACTGAGAGCTTTCTGTTGTGTGGGCTCTTCCTAGAAAAACCTATGACCCAGAATTAATAGAATCAACCACAAATTATGAAATATGTGCTCCTGAAAATAGACAGTAGTTTTTTATTTAAGGAACAAATGGACAAAAATTACATTTAAAGGGAAATGAAAATAAAATATATTAAATCTAGAGAAGTAAAACTGGATTATGTTCTCAAGAAAAATCATTAATACTTTAATTATCTTACTTACTCAGCTTAAAAAAAATTGGCAGATTCTGTAGCTGAATGGGTTAGTTGAGAAGTAAAGAGAAATAGAGAATGTAGACAAATATATGTGTGACATATGTATGTAGATATACATACATATGAGAATGTAGACATATATATGTGTGTGTGTGTGTATGTATATGGAAATGCAACTGGAATGGAGGAGTCCTATACAAGCGTATAGGTTGGGGTCTGACTGGGTAGAAAGTTTTCAAGGACAGGTTGGATGGGCTCTGGTCCTGTGGAAAGTGTCCCTGTCCATGCTGAGTGTTTGGAACTAGATGATGCCTCAGGTCCCTTTCTGCCTAAACCATTCTATGATTCTATATTCCAATTTGAAATTAAGAAATGAATATTTACTKGGAGAGTGGTCAAACTCTGAAATCAGTTCAAAGAGGCTGTGAAATCTCCACCTTTAGTGATGTCCAGTATTCATCTGCACAGCCCTATGAGTGACCTGATCTGACTTTGAAGTTTGCCCCTTTTCAATGGGGGTTAGATTAGGTGATCTCCAGAGGTCTCTTCCAACCTSCACCATTCCACAATTTTGATCCTGCATTCTTTAGGCACGTTGGCTGAACACACAATAATCTGGAGGTGACTAAATATTGTTATTTTTAAGGACAAAATGATGTTTAGTTTGCACAGATTAGTAAGACCATTCATTTTCTCAGAGCTATTGATATTTATTAAGCAAGGAGAAGGCTGGGATCTGTAGCGAGCAGATACTGCTTGTGGGCTGATCACATCTGTGAAAGTCTCTGAGAACAAGATCTCTGTTACAAAGTCAGGATTATCTCACATCCTCACTGATGGAGCCAGCGGAATGAAAAGTGACAAGACTTCCCTGGATTTAGCAGCATCCCCTCCAGTAAAGACATCAAATACTGCTTGCTACTAAATGCCATTTAYTGGAGGTACCTTCCAGTTCAAAATATGTATCTGATGGCTGGAGGTTAGGAGGGAATCCACAATGTAATTGGTGCCACTGCCTAAATGCACATCCAGGAATTATCTCCTCCTGGGAAAAGGCTGAATGGATTTGTATTTGTAATCTCTATGCAGATCTTTTGAACTCTGCCCTTATAACTGGTAAAAAAGGGAGATGAGAAGGCTCAGGGGGAGTTTTTGCTGGGCATGCTCAATGGATGAATGAGAATTTCAGTGTACAGGGTAGGTGGAGCTGCTAGGTTATACAAGGATTAAAGGAACACATATTCTCACTGTGTGTATACACAAGCACTGAAAGCTGTGCTCAGTTGCCAGCCAGGCTGCTCAGTAAATGTGCACCCTGGCACGGCAATTTCTAAACCTCRGGTATTCATCACTTGAATTTCATTTAACTTTCAGCCAGCCTCAGTCCAGCCTCACACCGTATCCAGCCATGCTTTTTGGACACACAGCAGACTACCCACTCCTCTCCAGCTGCAAAATGTTCGAACACGATCATTGTAAAAATGCAAGACAGTGAGGTTGTTCTCATACCCTCAGAGCCCATCGTCAGTTCTGATGTTACTCTAGTGTACTGAAACCAAGGTCATAGAATCATAGAATGGTTTGGGTTGGAAGGGACTTTCAAGATCATCTAGTTCCAACAAAAGCAGCCAAAGTTCAAAGCATCAAAGCTCAGGCTACAAGCTTGGATCATGATGCATTGTAGCTCATGTAAGTATTTCCACTGGCAAGCAGCTGGCTGCTCTGGGTCGCTCTCTCTCAGGCTTCTGGTGTTGCAGCTAGTTAATAATCACATCTTTACTGGAGCATGGACTTACTTGAGGTTTTCTAACATGCCAGCCAAGGGTCACAGTTGGAATCAGCCTTTCTCTTCCAGTAACATGTTAACTACTTCAAAGTGGAGCAATTGCATGAGAGGCTGAGATTAATCCTKTTGTGTATTATTAGGAGGCTCAGTAGCATTGTGGGAGCAAGAACAAGGAGGCCCTGAATGCCCCACACCCCCACAGTGTCCCATTGACTGACCTGTTTACCAAATTGGGTTCTCTTGGTTTGGCTGCTTAAGAAGGACTTTGAAAAGTCTCTCTGTCTTGGAACAGAAATTGAAACAATAAGTTGAAATCCTGTTGGCCTTTTGTTTATGACTGGAAAACTATTCCTCAGGCAGGTCTAATTGAGTTTAGGGCATGAAAGCTTTCCTTCAGGAAGCCACCAACTGAATGACTATCATCCCATGCAGCCACTTGCTCCACTCCCAAGAGGGGAGGAGAATTGGGAAAAAAAAGTGAACTTCATGGATTGAAATAAGAACACTTTAAAAAATTGAAACAATAATAATAATAATGATACTACTGCTCGTACTAATAAAAAAAAAAAAAAAGAGGAAGAGGGCAATGAAATCCAAGAGACACAAGAGATGCACAACAGAATTGCTCTGGTGGATGCCTTGCCCATCCCTGAGCAGCAGTCAGTGCCCTCAGCCAATTCCCTCCAGTTTATATCCTGGGCACGATGTTCTGTGGTGTGGAGCATCCCTCTGGCCAGCTGGGGTCAGCTGTCCTGGCCRTGCTCCCTCCCAGCTCCTTGTGCCCTTGCTTGATGGCAGAGCACGGGAAGCTGAGAAGTCCTTGACTTAGGGTGAGCACTGCTCAGCAACAATGAAAACATTACTGTGTTATCAACATTATTCTCATCCTAAATTCAAAACACAACCCTGTACCAGCTACTAAGAAGAGAATTAATTGTATCTGAGTCAAAACCAGTGGCATTAACTAAAATGCAGAACAGGAACAAAAGCTGTTAAAAACAGAACAAGAACAAAAGCTGCTCAACAGAGCAGCCTCTTGCCTTGCCTAGAGAATACTCTTCCCTTATGTAAAGTTAGTGGTGTCTCAGTGGTGGTGTCTTTTGAATATGGCCACAATCCCGCTGGCCTAAAGGCAGCGTGGGCTCTGGTATCTTGCAGTAGTGTGTGTGTCTCAGTAAATGCACTGCCAGGAGTGCTTGTCTGTCTTCTGTCCGACATGAATTAACTCCTGCTGGAATTAAAATCTTTGTTCTTGCATAGTGAAAAACATGTTCGTGGTCAGAGGACCAGCTGGAACGTAACTTAATAAAGTCCAAGGGCAGCTCCCACATCATTCAGTGCCGCAGTTAAAGTTGCTCTCCGTGTAAAGAAATGAAATGTAAATAATTTTATCTTCTCTCATACCTTAAGGGAGAACATTAATCATCTGTGTAATTTCAGGGGAGTCAGCAGAGTTGTACTAGGCATCATACTGGCTTTTAGTCGAAGGTGCTTTGCAGTGAGCAGTTATGACAGTAATGCAATAACTTGGAGCCTGCCTSAGGGGGCCCTGCCCTCACAAGGCATCTGCAGTTTTCATTTATTATTCTGGTGGTAGCAAGTGCTTCACACATATAGACACCRGCACCTGTGATCTCCGTTACCTGTGGTCAGTCCCTGAGAAAGAAGTCTCTCTGAACTCTGGTGGACTTGGTATCTACAGGTGGCTTACAAACCACAACAGAAAATTAYCCATATTTRTGATTTAAAAAAAAAAATAATTAAAAATACCAAAGTGTATTATTTTTCTGGGAGTACACGGTATCCTGCAGTTCTGTGAATCATCTAGAATAGCAGGGCCGTAGAAAAATAAGAAACTGTGCGTGGGAAGACTAGGTAAATCTAACTTAATACATGAGCTTTGGCAATCAAAGCTGCCAATGCAAACTGTCAGGACTCTGCCAGGGAGACAGATGGCACGATGACAGCAAATGGATGGGTCTCTAAAACTCAATTACCATTTCAGTTCAGACTCTTTTTCCRTATGCCAAGTTGTGGAAGAGGTTTGTTTATCTTGAGCTTTATGCATTGTGACAGATAATTTGCATAGGTGTGAAGCTATAGGCAAGGCTGTTACAGTGTGAGGCTGAACACAAATTTTTCTGTTGTATGGTGTTTTCCAGGTTACCTTTCTGCTTCCTTGCAGGTGGCAGGTTTCTGAACCTTTATTTGCATAAATCCATCCATAGTCTGGAGATGTTCTTTTGAGCTCCAGAGGCAAAACATTTTAGGATCCATTGGCCACATTTAGAACAGAAATCACTCCAAACTGTTTTCTGAGCCAGAAGTTCTTCAACTTTTTTTTTATGTGCCACCCATCATTACACTCCCTTTAGCTCCTTGTGAGTGAGTTCCTGTGCTCACTGGGCAACCCATGGTTGGATTACCTGATTCCCAGACCTCCACTAACTTCAGCATTCAAGACTAATTTTGTTATTGCAACTGGTTGGAAATAGGTGTAAAAATTAAACCACTCCAACAGCCTGAYTTCTTTGTAGGCCTTTGGTTGCTGCCTTCTTCCTTGGAGATCTCTGAACAGCCGCAACCACATTCCCTACCTGCCAAAGGAAGCACTGGCATGGTTGTACAGCTTTTTCAGCTTTGGTACCACTGATGAGCATCTCAGATTCATATTCACATGCTGCKTACTTCCAGCTGTGGAATATTTTCTTCCCCCTGATTATTTGGTGTAGCTGGATGTTTCCCTGACCCTGTCTGTCAGGTCACGCAGATCAACAGAACTGCTCTTAATTTTAAGTAAGGTGAATTCCCAGTATTTTCAAGCCATGCTACATGGCAGGTCATTAGAGAAAACAGGAAAGCTGTGAAATTTTGCTTATTTATATTTCATGTCTGTTGCTATTTAAGTGAGTGAGAGGTTCATATAAATGAGAGGAATTGTACAAGTTAGAAAAAGTCAAATGGTGGGATGTGACCACACACTCTCTGTCTGCAGCTAAAATGAGTCCCATGTCTTTGGAAGAAAAGTACTTGCAGATGTCTCCTGTAGGCTGATAAASAGCTTGCCTCTGGATCATGGGCACAACAGCCAACTTTTCCAGCTATTTGAACAAAGACAACCATTTTTAATGGTCCCCAAATATCATTTCTCTCATAGAATTTGACAGCATCATGTTAGAAATACTTTATYTTGGTCCCTTCTACCACAGTAGGCACCTGATCAAGCAGTCTTCTTGCTACTGCTATCAAATTTTCTGAACCCATGAGATGGAAGTGGTTGTATAAATGTGTCTAAATGTCTCTCTGTTTTTCAGAAGACATTTTATTAATAGCATCATTATTTTTAACAACCAGTRTTCTCTGCTATAACAGCAAAATGTTGCCAGACCTTTCTTAATTGTCTAGCACTGCATTTTATTAAAAATAGTGGATTTTTTTTTCTGGCTGCTGATCTGTGAGTCAAGGTTGGTAGAATGTAGCTCAGAGCTGCAGCAAGCTCAGTGCTGCTTCATATTTGGCTCCCATCTGGTAACAGGACGTGTGACACTGGGAATATGCTCATGCAAGACCTGGTGGTGGGAAAACCTATCCAGCAASAGGGGCTGAGGCCAACATCTCTGAGTCACCCTGGGGGACTCCTGTGTGCCCAGCCTTGCTTTGTCACACACTGAAGCCATCAGGCTTGGAGGGAGCTGCAAGTGTTGGCCACAGTGAGTTTCTCCTGTCCTTTTGGAGCCCTCCCCTCCCTTTCTTCAGGAGCCTCCAAGTAGATGCAATGAATCACGTAATTCTTGTCCCTGCAGAKATTGACCTGGAAGGCAAGGGACCTGGTTGGACATGGTCAGTTGGTGGCTCCTTTTGTAGTTTCTATCTTTTTCTACCTCTTCTATGGTTACTTTCTGCTTTCAGATTTTGATTGAAGGTTTTTTTCTGGTTTTATTAAAATTTCAGTGTAAATTTAGTAAAAATCTTCCATTTTGACACTACTGAATTATTTAGGGTCTCATATAAGTGTACTTAATGGGGTGTCTTCATTAAATTYATCTGCACAGTAGGTGGCTTATGTATTTAAAATCTGAAGAAATGACTGGTTTTTAAAAGGRCTCCTCATCTGACCTATTACATCTTCCAAACTTTCTGGGCAGATTCTCAGTGTCCTTCCTCCTCTCCACATTTCAGCATCTTCAGTATGCTCCCATCTCTGTTTTCTTCTCTCTTTTCCTGAGCAGTAGAATAGTTAACATAGGCAGCTTTTACTATATCAACAGGAGCAACTGACTTGGCAGTACGATTATAAATGCAATGTGTCGCCATGATCAAGAATTCATTAGAAAAAACCCAGACCCCACCAACACTTTCATTTTTCATCCTTCTATCCAACATTGACACATATGACATCTCCTGTCCCTTGGCTTTGGCTCCTGTTAGTAGTCTCAGTCTTGCAGAGCTGCCCTCACACTCGTGTTTCCCATCCCTCCAGTTTTTTATCACTCCAGCCAGTTTGGTCCTGCCATCATCCCCTCTGCAGTACGGCCACATCTTATGGGAGGTTGCAGGTGGAGTCCTGGGCTTGACACGCTGTGAGGAAATTGCAGACACAAGCAGAATCTCCATAGTGCCTGTTCTCCATTTCAAGGAGGTTTTCTGGTTTTATGACAGCTGTGACTGTAAGGAACCATAAATCCTGATGTCCTTACCCCAGGTAACCCCTCCTGCCTGCTGAGAGGCCTGCCCATTAAACACCACATTACAGCCTCAGGTTAATGACCAGTGTTACAGAAGAGCACTGTGGGTCGTGGAGAACCACAGAGGGTTCGTTAGGGTGCCTCTTGCAAACAGTTATTGGTAAACAACCAGCTGGACTGTTCTTCTGAGGTGAGGTTTACTCGACAGGCTGGGGTTGTGCAAACAGAGTAAGCCAYTACTATGCCTAGCATTTACAATAAAAATTTATGGCAGCTGCTTTCTGTGAATGTCAGTGAAATAGGTGAGGAAATAGATTTTCTGAACAAATCTATGCCTCTGGAAGAATCTCTTCCATTCATTTCAAGGAGAATTATTATTTTGAAATGTAATAAGATTTTTTTTTTTAATATTAAGCTGAGATGTCTAAAATGTAGATATCTAAATCCTGTGGACTGCTTAGTAAATCTCAAAAAGACATCGCTATCTGAAGCAAGCTTTCTTTGCTTTATCTGAATAATAATACTCCTCTACCATCTTTTAAATCCTTTATCCTTTCGAGTGAAGAGAGACATGCTTTTGCTATACAAAAGCAAGACCAGTCTCCAAGGTGTGTTCAGTAAGCAATCAAGGCAGCCTGTTGTCAGAAATGACCCATCGCTAATTTAGATACAGCAAATGATGACAAATATATTTCTGTTCTTGTTGGCTTAAAATGTAAAGGGGGTTGCACCCACCTCCCTGCATGTCTCTGTTTCTCCCCTTACATCGAGCCAGCTCAGGGGTATGCACACAGAACCAGGGAGGCCATATAACCCTCTGATATTTGCCAGCTGGATTATTTATGAGTGTGTGAGTTGGCTCCCAGCACGCAGGAGAATCACGTGGGTATCTGGGCCCTTCTGGGGAGAGTGGATCTTCCCATGTCCTGTGATGGACCTAAATATTTGCATYGATTAGATCCTACTTTGATGTTGTTACTATTTAATCATGATGAGCACTGTGTGAATCATAAATTAGGAACATGTACTATAAAGCACAGGATGTTCAGAGCACTGCAGCTTGGTGGTGGGCATGTCAGCCTTTGGAATGTGGCCAGTGGGGCATTTTTAAGCTGGACTGTTTCAGGAACACATCCTCATTCGTGACTGTTTAATTTCAAGTATGTGCTTTAGTCCTATCCAAATGAGCGGGGTTTGAGGTTATGCTTAAAGCTAAGAATGGGATTTTGAAGCATCCCTGACTTGGAGACAARGCTTGGGAAAACTGTCACAAAATTTTGAGGCAAAAAGCTTAGACTGTARAGAAATGTAACTACAGGAAAGTCCCTTCCTTTCTAGGAAAAATGTGTAGAAATGTGTCCAGTTCCCTGAATGCAAACACCACTTAGGAAAATACTATACTACACATTTAGAATGAATTAAATCAAATGACAGCTATCCAGCCACAGCRAAAAATAATGTAATTGTAACTGAGYGGCAAAATGGTTCTGCCTAATAGTTAAACATCAGCGAGTTCCACTGTGCCTAATAAAATGCAGATCTCATTATCCGTTTGTTATGTGCATCGAGAGATAACTGTTCAAGTTGAAAAGTATAAAAATCTGATTTAATTCAGTGACATTTTGGATACAAGAGGGTCAGGTTGGCCTTATAACAAATAACAGCTTGGGGCATATGGAAAGGAGTGTAATTGCAGATAAGGCTCTAGAAAGATGAGTGGAAAATGTAGTAAGAGTTCAAGGACACATTAAACAAATGCACCCTGGCCCTCACACAGTAATCACCTACATGTGCCATAAGGCAAACAGCAAATGTAATTGACTCCCTGAAGGAAGATCATTACAGCTTTGGTGCTTGCTGCCTCACACCACGATTTCTCCTTCCATTTGCAACACCGAGAATTCAGGCATGGGAAGTCCTGGGATCCTGAGGCTGCTCTAATTTATGTAGGGAATACATCCAGCTCTAAATAAACCTAGAGACCTTTTCAGTGGCTTCTTCAAAGATTAAACTGGTATCTGTGAGTGTCTGCCACAGTGTCAAAGATTAAAAATGACCAACATTGATACGAATATGGCAGAAGCCTCAGTGATGAAAGAGGAGCACGGTCCTTTGAGCACACAGGAGGAGTAAAATRTTTGGCTGTACTAGGCTAAAATAAAAACCAACTCCTTTGTGGCCTGGTGTCTTGAAGGGGTTCAATGTGATCCCAGTTTCTCGCGTCTGGTATGGCACTTGTCTTGTTTTCCCATTTCCTGGACATTTTCAGCCGCATCTGACTGGGCTACAGAGGTATCAGGGATATGGCAGAGGTGAAAGACTGAAGGAGCCACACTGTGAACTTAAACCTTTCTCGGCCTCAGCCAGTACACAGAGCAGTTAGACCTGGAGACATAAATAGATTTTAGGCTTTCCTGGTTCAGAGATCTCTCTGCTCCTATTGAGGGAGCTCTAGCATATCACAGAGCCTATCTTTCAACTAACCGAAACACTTAAGGGTTTACGGAGGCTTTATTACCCTGGAAGCTTCCTGGAAGCCAGAGAAAGAATTAGATGCAGAACCAGCCCGAGATTACAGGCAGTTTACCTGCATTTTTCCTCAGCTTAGCTCTAATGAGGAAGTCCTGACAGTGACACCTGTTTGAATCTCAACTCCTGGTTAGTACTCAATAGTTGAGATCAATAAAACAGACTTAATCAAGATACCATATAAATTTGGTTTTTTGTTCGTTTTTTTTTTTTTTTGTATTGAAGAGTGGCAGACAGTTAGGGACTTAAGTAACAAATGTCTCATTTCATAATGTTTCCTGCCTGGCATACTAAAGAGGCAGAGTTCTAGGTATCAATTTCTAATTAATTGCGTTGGCTCCGAGGTCCTGTTAAGACTGATCGGTTAAGAGCAGCAGTGGATTCATCTCTTGATGTCTTCAGATCAATATTGCCTTAGCTCAGAGAAGGAGTATTTGGGGTGAAATTTAAGGGCAAATTGTAAGAACTGACTGGAAGTCCTACTGGTTTCTTGTGGCCTYGAGGCTGTTATCAGAATGCTGTCAGAACATATTTTTCAAGAATGTCAGTTTACATTCTTCATTTCATTTGAAAAGACATGAAAAATAGAAATCAAGTTTCTTYCACAGAAAAAGAAAGTGGGAGTTCAATCCAGCAAGAGTAACCAGATGTCTGCATAGTGCAGTCACATCCATGTTTAAGCACTGGGAGCTTCCCAAAGCTGCAACCACAAATGTGTGACAAATACCTTCAGCTTCTCCGTATCATATCACAGGCAGATAATTTTGTCTATCTGTGTCTGCTTTTAAGGATGGGCAGGCATCTGTCGTTCTGCTTCTCTGAGCTTTAGCATTTGGGAAGGCCATAAAGCACACTGTGGTTCCCAGACKGGGGCTTCTTTTAGAGACAAACAGTGGAATGATCAATTCTGCTCCCAGTGCTCCATGTGGAAGGTTAATCTAAGTGGCCTTCTGGCCTTAGACTCCATTAGTTGGAGGAACTGCTCCAAAGATAATGCAGTTGCTGTGAAATACATCAGCAGTGAAATATTTTCCATTTGTTTTAGCACTAAGACCCCATGGCTACATACGAATTTCCCTGGTGGCACAGGTGGGCTCGTGTAGCTGTTGCCCTCTGTCTCTGCTCCAGAATAGGAACCCTGAGTCACTGCTTGCACTGAGCCATTCCTGGGATAACTGAGTCAGGAGAAGGACCTGTGGAAAACCARCCACTTTTAATAGACTGTTCCCAGAAAGATCAGCACAGGTCACCCCTGAGACACTGAACCCCTTGTATTTGAACAGAATGACACATCCCGAAGCAAGTGTCTTCTGTCCATTCCTCTTTCTGGATGAGTAAAGGAAATATTTCACTATCCAGACAACACACAGAAAGGAAGTGATGTGATGCCAATGTGTGTGTCAGTGTTTTATCAGCACAAATTTAGGGTTTTCRCTCCACTCATAAGCACAAAGCCATAAATGAATACTGGAGATCATCTTAGAGCAGTACCCAGGYTCACTCTTCACACTGTTCTGTAATATGCTCTGCAATGCCACCAACCTCAGTTGCCTTTTTCTGCATTAATARTGTAAAAATATATGCAAGTATTAGTGTTCTTTGAATAACATAAAAACAATTTGGCACAAATAATGCCAAGTTTGTTCGTTTCTAGAAAAATTCATTTTAGTAACTCCCAAGTTTCATTAGCTTTTTTCAAAGCTGCATGAATAAAAGCCCAGGCTCAAGGGAAAATTTTAATTCTCCAATGTTTTGCTGATACTAATTTATCCAAATGAAAAGCCTGTACRTGACGTAAACCTTGACAAGCAACAAAGAAGGGCTACAAGGATAATTACCCACCATGTTTCACAAACATTTTTTCTCAAACGYACAAAATACATAGAAATTGGTAGGTATCATAGCTGGAGCAACAGAAAGACTTCTCTCGAGGTGTAAAGAAGGGAGTCTATAAATTATAGTATCACATTTTATTTGTGGCAAATTATTTGTTCTTTCCCAGAACACTGGGAAGAGTTACATTGTTCTTTCCTAGTGCAATACAATCAGCCCCAAAACTCTTTAAAAAAGTGTTATAATGTTTTTTATCTCTCTATATATTTATATATCTATGTATAAATATGTATGTATATATATRTGTATGTAATTTAAATAGAGATGGTTATTGGTAGTCTGAGGGAAAGATAGAAAGCAAGAATTTATTTGTAAAGGTGAATGAACCTTTCATGTTCCTTAGCAGGTAACACAAAAGGAGTGTATCTCCTCCTTTAACACTGTCTCACTTCTGACAAAAAATGCCCTTCCATTAAGATGTGCTAATGAAAGCATATCCCTCCTGCTCATTTATTCACAGTTATAGTAAAGGTAGAACTTGTTACTTGGTASTTGCCAAAAAGAAAAAAATGTAACTATTATATTATATTAAAAAAAGAAAACTGTCAAGCAAATGACAAGGGATTCTCAGTGCAGTTCTGGAATTAGAAGAGAATCGAAAATGAAACTACCAGTTCCAAGGGAGCCTTTTAGGATACAGTGTTGCTATACAGATAATAAGAAAGTTTTTAATTATAAATCATATTTGCCATTGCAAGCAGTCCCACTGAAGGAAAGAAGAAAAATGCATAGACAGCTCAAGCCAAAACAGAGCCTGCTGTGTACCTGTTTTGCACATTTTGATYCAGATTAAAAAAGCAGTTTCTTATTCACGTTCAGAAATGGGAATGGAGATAATGCAGGCAGCATGCCTTCTGGGATTTTCAACTTTCCAGGCACATTGAAACTAACATCAGCTTTCTGTAAATCACTGGGTACTTTGTGAAGATATATTTTGTTGGAAAAGYAACATCTAGAGAGCCAGCTGCTACTAAACAAGTATGTATTATTAACAAAGGACTCAGAAAGCCTTCTGCTCACTGGAGTAA
The DNA here is from genome assembly GCF_030028575.1 of Malurus melanocephalus. Classification (NCBI taxonomy): domain Eukaryota; kingdom Metazoa; phylum Chordata; class Aves; order Passeriformes; family Maluridae; genus Malurus; species Malurus melanocephalus. The sequence goes on along the minus strand of NW_026623372.1, from coordinate 277,638 downwards.
AACAAATATACAATTTAATCTGAGCTCCAAATTTAATTAACTACAAGATAAAAAAAAAACAAGCTGTTGTTTCTTCACAAGCAATTACACCTAAATATGATATTGTAGGTGTGTATGAATTTTTCATATAATCATTTGTGCACACAAAYAAGGCATTTTTGTGAGCAAAGACTAATTATCTGCACAAATCTTGTCAGCTCCATGGGCTTTCACCATGTGCAGGCAACACCCATTACAAAATTTAGATCACTTTACAGTTTTCTGGAAACATGCTCATAAAGTTTTATGTACAGAACTTTCACTGTTAAGAGATAATAGGTGTGTTTCCAGCAGAGGTAGTGTACTGTTCACATTGTTGTGGACTCTGGTGATGACATACAGGTGCTCGTGGTCAATGTCACATCACACTCAGAGAACTCACACCAAGGGACAGCACCAATGGCTCTATCCCGCTCTCCTGCTTCCTGGACACTTTGGAGGCAATGTTGRTGCCTTGGTTTGGGTTCCCACCTGCCAGTGTGTCCCTGTGCTCCTCTGGCTTGTGGAGATGGASCTTTGATGKGCTGATGGTCCCTGGATGGACCTGGCAGCAGCTTGCAGAGCATTATTTGGGCTACCCCCTCCTTTCACTGTCACTCAACTTGTGCAGATGAGCTTTACTCATCCATACTGAGGATAAACAGCTTTACAAATCCATACTGAGGATAAACACCGGGAGCACTTTGCTCTGCACCTGAGCAGTGAGACCAGCCCACTGATGTGACTTAGTTCTGTGTGCTGATGTGAGCAGAAGCCAGAATTTATTTCTAGCAAACACTAGGGATATATTTCTTGTTCAATAACACATTTTTCTATTTCAAAAATGTACCTTTTCAATCTAGTTTTCTGCCTTTATGGTCCATAAATGAGATCACATACATGATGTGAAACTGGAAATATTCATTATTATAGAAATAGTCTGATTACTAGAATTTAAATAATTTCTTGATGGGTGACTCATGAAATACAWAAAGAAGTAAAAAATACGTTCATTATAATTACACTGCTTATTTAGAAGATACTTAAGGGGAAAAATTGTGACCATTGGGAGTAGTCTTTTCTTCTGGGAGTGGTCATTTTGAAGACAAAAAAAATGTGAATAAAGAAGCTATTTCTGTGTGAGAAGATTAGTATCACTGCTGATAATACAACAGCCTCTGTGCAATGCAATACTGAGATCTACAAAATTACTTTTCAGGGGCCACTAGAACCCTGACAGGTGTCCAAACTGCTACCAGGCAAGTTTTCTGTACACTGTGCATTGTTTCATGGCACAAAATGGAAACACCCTTGTTTTGCCTGTGCTGCACAGCTGGTCACCTGCCTGACATCTGCTTGAGCTTGGGCAGGATTTTCAGAGTCCTCCTCCTTTTACCAAGCACAGCTCTGGGGCTCTGTCCAGGAATGGCTTTCAGTGCTTATCCGTGTGGGGAAGGGAGGATGTGATGGCCTCATTCTTCCCATTTCTGTCAAAAGCTCTGTGGTTAAAGAATATCCAGAGGATTTAGGCATCCAAGGCCATCCCAGCCTTGTGCCTCAATGCTTTTACTCCATTCAAGAAGAGGAGAACAGACCCAAAAGTCCATGTCCCACATCCCAGGTCAGGGCCTCAACAACTTTGTTTTTGCTATACAGGACCAAATTTATAAAACTATTTTCTTCTGGTAAACATATTCTAGTTAATCCTTAACCTTGCTCCTTTTTTTTTTCACATTTCATTACATTTCCATGGCATGGATGGAATTACACTTTATTCTTGGATTTTTATCAGAATGAGTTAAAAATTATGATACACCCTTAAGGATAATTACAGTTACTCTTATAAATGGGTACTTTTTTGTGGAAAAGTGGTTTTACAATGGATTTCAATGATTTAACTYAGTAATCTGACCTATTGCTAGAGAATTTTAAAATTGTTGTAATTTAAAATACCAATTCTGATTTGACTAGTTGAAAAAATGGAAGATCGCAGGTGGTCCCACCAGGTTTTTCAACAGCTGCAACTCCAGCTGAAAGTTTGGAAAGGGGCAATATTATGAAAAATGTGTGAAGGTTGTTTGCATTATGTTCTTTTCCAGTATTAGCATAATGCCTGTTTTGAAATACTTGTGATSTTGGAGTTGTTGGAAGATTACATGATTATGGAAAATCCAAAGGATAGGAAGGCCAGGGGAACTCATTAGAGTAACAAAGAAAATGGGCAGAGTAGGAAAATCAAGAGGACAAACAGTTGGAGGACAAAACCTTAGTTTTCTTTGTGTGGAGTAGGAATATGTGATAGTGTGTGGGCTTAGATATAAAGAAAGTATGCCTGTGAGAAAGGGCAATTTAATGATCACACTGAGGAAGATGAACCCAAGTAATGAATGACAGCAGGAAGAGAAAAGAACTCAGAAAAAAATGTGGAACAGAAACATGACAGATAGCGATATTTATTGAAGAAGTGAAAATTACCAGTGCTGGGAGATGCAGATGATTRCAGAGGCAACGAAATCCAACAGGAAAGGAAGCTCAGGAAGCAGTGGTGTTAATGAAATCTGATAGATCAAGAAGAATAAGAAAAAGCATTTTGCTGCAGGTGAAGGAAGATTTTGGTCAAAGTRGTTCTAATTTAGTGTGAAGTAGTCAAAATGGATCAAAGATGGAGTTGGAAAGAGTGAAAATTATGAAACTAGGAAAGCAAAGGCTGAACACAGCAACCTGAAGAGTGGCTATAAAGGAAAGCAAAGCTCAGAGAAGTGCTTTTCAAAGGCAGTTCAGGAAATACATGGGACAGTAGAAAATTACTCTAAACAAGGGTTATTAGGAAAGATAGAAAGTGAGATGAGAATGATTTATTGAAAGAAAGGGATAAATGGATTTAAAATCAGATGGTTATTTCTACTTTTTTTTTCCTGCCCTACAACAAAAAAAAGTGTAACATATAAAAGCTTAAGGACTTTTTAGTTTGATTTTCACTTTAAAAAGTAAATTTCATCAGGTGGGTGGGCAAAACAATAAAATCTTCAACCAATGGGTAAGATTTCTTTCTGGAGTGGGAAAAGAACAGGAGATAGGTTGGGTATTTCTTATATTGCTGGATTAGAAAGGGGAAGATGTCATGTGGCAATCCAGAAGACCTGGAGAAAGATGGGTGAAGCCTTTCTCCAATAAAATTTTATCCAGTAAAAGAAAATAAATTACTTGTAAGCCGATTTATAGTTTCTGCCATAATTTCAATAATAACACAGGTTAAAAAAATACAGTTAACTCCTGAGAAAGTGAGACAGGCCTTTTAGGCAGGAAGCAAATAATAGATGCCCTGTATTTTTATTTCAGTAAATCGTACAATGCCATCTCTTTACATTGCTCCGAGTATGGGAGGGACACAGTGTCTACATCAAAGTATTATGATGGGGTCCAAAGCTCCTTTGGAAAGTAGAGTGCTTATTATATAGATACAATTATATGATATTTGTGTTTTAAACACCCCTGTCTGCAGGGATGTTTAAAATATGACACGAATCAGGCTCTGAAAGTGCTTGCTTTCTTCTGTTGACTATAACTTATATAAAGGGACGATTTCTGTTTTTTGTTATCTAAAATAGGCAAGACACATTTTCCTCTAGGTGGGAACGGTTCACTATCAATGTAAAATGTTGCTTTGCAGTTTCTGAGGGAAAATGTCTTACTTCGGTGGGACTCGATGACTTAGTGGTTCTATGCTGTGACTTTGGGAGTAGTCAGTGTGTTCATTTTTGAGTTGGACGCTGGAATACACACCCCAACCATTAGCTGGCGGTGACGGCTGAAGAGCCCMGCCGCCATCGGCCGCGTCCCCTCACGGCAGGGCTGGGGGCGGGGCGTGCAGGGGGCGKGGCCTGTGCCCCGGGGGGCGTGGCCGGAGGCGGCCGCCTTCCCGCCCCACTTCCCACCCCCCTCGCCAATGGGCGGGGCCGGGTATCCCCGCTGCCCGCCTCTGTCGTTCGGGACGAGTCCATTGCATCCCGCGCGGGGGGAGCTCTAGATTTGGATAMTGCCTGCCGGTTCGGTTCGGAGACAGAGGGAGGAGCAGGGATAGCGCCTGTGGATCAAGAGCGAGCGCTGCCCTGCAGCAGTGGTGGTGGCTGATCGGGTGGGGGGAGCCGCTTTGTGGGGGCGGCTCTCCCCTCCCCCTTCCACCCCCCCTACGTCCTGGCGGGGGATGGTGTGTCCCGCAGCGCGCGCCTTGCTCGCGCGGTTCGGCGGCTCGGCGGGGGGAGGGGGACGGGAGAGACCCGGGCCCCGGCGGTTTTTTCAGTGAGCGCGGGGGAATAGCGGGCAGCGGGGGAGCGCCCGCTGCTGCCGTCCGCGACCATGCTGGCGGACGACGAGGAGGAGCTGAAAGTCCCGGAGGAGATGTTCAAAGACGTCAAGTTCTTCGTGGTGGGAGATATCGACCCCAAGGTACCCGGTCATCCCCGCAGATGATTCCCGCCTTGTCCTCCGTCTGCCCCCGCACCCCCGGTGGGGGCAGCACTGTAGAATCGTCCGGCTRCCACCGGCTCGAGGCTCGCGCCGCCTCACGGGGAAAGGGCGGGAGTGGGGGGGGCAGCGCGCGCGCCGGAGGGACCGTGAGGGATGGCGGGGGGGAGGGGCGGCGGACGGTTCACATCCCCGTCCCGATCCCGGCCGTGCCCGCGGGAAGCGCCGCCGTCGCCGCCATGGGAGCCGCGGCCCCTCCGCGCAGGCCCCGCCGGAGCCGCCTGAGCGGAGGAGGAGCGGGCGGAGGGACTTCCTGTGTCGGGCCAGGCCGGGCGGGCAGCGGGGGCAGCGCCCGCCGCTCCTCCGACCCTAGCGCTCCGCAGGCCTGGCCCCTCCCCGAACCGGGTTCCGTACGGGTTACAGGGACAGGACATGGGGAAGGTTCTTCATGAGGGGCCGGACTGGCTCTTCCCTCCCACACAGACCTTCCCGCCTTGGCGCGGCCCCAGCACGGCCCCGGTACCGCCCCAGGACCGCTCGGTGTGGTGCTGGTGTGGTTTAGGCCAGGGGCCGCCCAGCCCTCTCGCCGTGCCTGGGGGCAGCGCCTTGGGTGATGCAGGTGGCCTTGCCGTGAAGAACATCCGTGGTGGGCAAAGGTGGTTAAAACAAAGTTTCTGTGGCGTGTCCAGTTGGACAGATGTTTGAAGTGYGTCGTATCGAGCTTTAGGACAGCAGCTTCTTGCAAGCAGGTTACTGCATGTTTCACACTGAAGTTAGAGTCTTTGCTTCTCTGGTATTTGCTGCAGTAAAGTCTTAGTTCAACATTCAGTTCCTGTCCTGGCACTCACTGAGCCTCGTATGCATATAAGTGACCTGCAGACACAGGCACTGGCCTGTTCACATGGTTTTCATTCCTGTTGTGCTACAAGAAAAACAATCTAGGAAGAATACAGTTAAAAAGCAGAATGAAAACTTCTATAGACAGGTATTTAGATATAAAATTTAGGTGTTTAGGCCTAAAACTTTTGACAGTGGCATAGAGCTCAAAGTACAAATTCCAGTACTTAAAAAAGCCTTATGGCAGCAATATTATTATGTGTGTGAGGATGAATGCAAAAATCCTGWAGGATTCTTGTACATCATTTATCATATAAGTAATGTCCTGAAAGGTGCTTAATCGTGTGTTGACATTGGAGGACCATGAGCAGATTTCCCCTAGAGCAAGTAGACAAGACAATTCTCTTGAACTGTTCTCTTTCACATGGCAAGTTTTATTCTTTGCAGTCAGAGTCATTGTCGTAGGGCTTTGATTAGCTCCAAATTCGGTGCATTGCATTTTCTTCTGCCTGGGTTGGGTGGCAGAGCTGGATCAGAGCAAGGAGGTGAGCTGGGCTAGGCTGAGCTGTGCTCAGGGCCAGCTCCTGGGGGAAGCCTGTGTACTGGCTAAAGCCCAGCTGGCAACTAAGCACCACACAGCTGCTCTCTCACCCTTACCCAGTGSAATGGGGAGGAGAATCAAAAATAAAACTTGTACKTTGAGGTCTAAAAACAGTTTAATAATTGAAAACCAGGTAAGTTATAAAGGTAATAGTAAATAATAATGGTAAGAAAAAGGAAAGTGATGTGCAAGCAAGTGATATGCAGTATAATTGCTCACCATCTGATGCCAGAGCCAGATTTCATTCCTGAATCCAGATCAGTCCTTCTTATAGGTAAGCCCCCATTTATTTCCTAGGCATGGCATTCTTTGGTGTGGAGTATCTCTTTGGCCAGTTTGGGTCCACTGTCCAGGCTGTGCTCCCTCCCAGCCTTTTCTGTACCTCTTCACTGGCAGAGCATAAGACAAAAAAATAGTCCTCGACTTAGGATAAACAGGACTTGGCAAAAGCCAAAACATCATTGTGKTACCGACATTATTCCTATTCTGAATCCAAAACACAGAACTGTAGTAGCTATTGAACATAAACTAACTCTAGTAGTTGAGACCAGGACACCCTCCTGTGGGTGTCCTCTGTGGTACTGTGGGGCAGCTGAGTATGAGGAGCATTTACCAGGTGCTTTTTGAGCTGAGACAGAATATAGGAATTGTAAATCAAACTTCAAAAACAGTTCTTCGACTGAAATTTGTCCCATTACTGATAGAAAAATTACAAATTTATTTGGCACTTTTTACTACTTTATTAAAATGAATGCCAGCTTGATTTTCCTAAGAAGTTTCCTCCTTCATCTTCTGTGGAGGAGCACAGTTTAATCAACCTAAATTTCTAAATGGTTTCATGGAAAACCAGTTACCATAATAAATATTAAAACAAGGGTAGCAAAAGTGAGCACACCAAAAAAAACAAATCAAAGAGTAAAGGGGAAAAAAAGTAATTTATTCCGGTTAATAACTGCATACCCACTGCCTATTAAAGCACATGCAGCATAAATTGGAAGGGAAACAAAAGCCTGGAATTGTGCCTGGGTGTTCTTTGGCAAATGAGGGAGAAATAGGTTGGCTCTCAACTTTAAATCCATTCCATTGGGATGTGCCCTTTACTGCTCACACCTTATCAAGGGTAATGAGTAGATGTCAGCTACTCTTAATAAATGCTCTTCCTGTTTTCCTCAAACATTATAAACCCAAACCATCATGCTTTGGAAACATCAGTTAAAATCAGTAATTCCTTCAGAAAGAGATAAAAAAATAGTGCAATGCAGCACAAGGTCTTTGAACAGGATATTTGAGTTTTGTTTATCTCATTTCAATTGTTTTTTTTTTTTATTTCCATTGTCTTACTTGTTAGTTTTAAACCATTCCTCTTGTTTCTTCCAACACAGGTTTTAGTGGGAGAGAAGAAGATGAAATTTGTATTCCCTAGAAAAATGAAATTTCATTTAATGGATATAAGCCAATACCTAAAATGCAGGATTTTTACAGTGTRCTTTTACAGTGTTCATATTAGGATTTTAAGCATTCTATTTTCTGTTTAGAGTTACATGGTTGATACCAGTGTGAGTTCTTTAATTGTGCCAATACAGCTTCTTAGTCCAGGCATTACTTAATCTGAAGAAGTCGTGTATTCTGAGAGTTTTGAAGTTGACATGAGCTAAATTAGGGAAAGTCTTTTTTAAGCATACATAAAATAATCAAATTAATTATTATCGGTCATAAATATAGTGTTTAAACTTACTACATGGAATCAGGGTAACTTTTTGTATAAGCAGACTCTTTGCACAAGTTCTTTAATGTAACATTGTTTTGATATTAAAAAAAGTACTTTTAGCACATTATTTATAACTTCTTTCTGATGCTGTCAGATTTGGGTTCTCAGTTTTCATGACGTTCACTCCTTTTTTTAGCCTTACCCTAAATGAGCAGTTGAATGGGTCTGTAACTCAGGAAGAGCTGAAGAACTGTGTGAGACATGGAGCTCCTGTGCTGGGATGGTTCTTGGATACCTTCTGTTTTCAAAAGTGCTTTATCTGGATTTCATTTTTCCCATTGGAATGACAGCATCCTGTGTCATCTTACAGTTAACTGGATTTCATGCAGGAAGATGTATCATGATTATGGGGTTTGGTGTGTAAAATGGAGACTTCCACTCCTGTTTCTGGCTTCGGTGACAAGAACACCAAGCTCATGATCAATTTTCTTGATTATTTTAGAGTATTTATTTTGGTAATATTCRTCCACTGGAGAAAAAAGAAGTTGATTGTTTTTTTAAATGGAGTTTTGAAGTCAGGTGCTTCAGTCAGGAAATGGCAAAATCGTCTCCTCAGTGAGTTATTTTTCTATCCTGGTTTTTCTGTTTGGCAGAAATGCTTTATAAAATAGCCTGATGCCACATTTTGAGAGAATCTCTTTTTCAGTGCTTATTTGTCCTGGTGAGTGTACAGGGTAAGGAGTAATTGCTTAAGGACTGGTTAATTAATATTTTGTTTGATGAATGCTTTGCTTTGCTCTCTTCTGTTCATTGYTGTGGATAGAATGTCCTGTTTTGAAGGGAATGTCCCCAGCAGGTTTGCAGGGATAGGTGTCTCTCCCTGTCAGGTTTTGGAGGATGAACATTGCACCAGTTTTGTTTTAAAAAATCATGATTTCTGAATAATGAAAGGGAAATGAAACAATAGTCTAAATTGGATTTTTTTTTAACCTTTGGACTCTAGACCATAATGTTTTAAAATCCTTTTTTCTTCCTCCCCTCTGCGCCCCACTACCTTCTCTGTTACCTTTTCTAATGAAATGATAGTCCAGTTTTTTGGGGCACTGGGCTGGGTTCACACAGATCTCTACAGCAGAGCTGAGAGGACACTGAACTATTAAAGCAGAATCTGCAATTTGGGCCTTGGAAAACTGGGAGTCACATGTGCTTTGATAGTTGGGAGATGTTGTGCATTTGCTGAGGACAGGGAGGTAGAGTGAGGCATTTCAGTTCCAGTTCCTAAAGTAGTCATTTAGGGAGCATGAGTCCTACTTGTTTGTTTGGGGTTTCTTTTCTGTATTTCTCTAAATCACTTAGTCCTTAAAATTCGTATTTTAAAGTATATTCAAACACTTCCTGAACTACCCAATGCAAAAACCTGCTTGAGACAAAACTGTTTTTATATTTTTTTTGAGGAATACGTATTTTGGAAAAACCTTGACATTTTCCTGATTCCTATCCCATCATCAGTTATTTTGAAAAGTAGATCTTCAGATGGAATGATGAAAATATCGGAGAGAAGTAAGCCTTTGGCAGTCAGGTTTTAAATGTAATGTGTTTGGCAACTTCAGGGAAAGCGCTGACCACCTACAGGAGGGCAGCCAAGAGAAAAGGTCGTATTCCTTCATCCATCCAGTGTTAATGTCTTCTGGCATTAATGTTTTTCCTCAAATAAAAGTTGCTAAAAGTTGTTGACTTCTTTCTGTTGTCCTTTGGGTTTAGGTTATCCAACTTCTGAAAGCTGGGAAAGCAAAAGAAGTTTCTTACAATGCACTGGCTTCACATATTATTTCAGAAGATGGGGACAATCCAGAAGTTGGAGAATCTCGTGAAGTTTTTGATCTCCCTGTRGTAAAGGTGAGTGACTCATCTGTGACATAGATGCTTCTTTGTTATAAAGAAATATTCATGTTTGGATGATGACCAAATTAGATACATCTTGAAAAATCTTTTATTCTTGTTACACAAACTTCTATCCTGGCTTGGCAGACCTCTATTACCACTCTGTCTCTCCCTTTTCATATTGTTCTGTATCTCTCAGTGGTTTGGACATCTTCTGCTTGGTTTCTAGTTTGTTTTTTTTTTTYMSGKTTTTTCTTTCAGTCATCTGTGAGATGATGTCCTGTTAGCTCTGCTTTAGAAATATTTCTGATGGGGAGGTTCTTATAAGCTGGCAATGGAAAATCTCAATTTAGGCTAAGTAGTAGATTGCTGAGCATTTCTTTTTAATACATATGTAATTGGCAAGGTGCAAAATGATTTTGTTGATTCTGCATATGTGTACTATGCTAATTATGGACTATAGGAACTTGTAAAAAATTAGGGGTTTGTTCCTCTTTAGTTTTTAAAGGGTTTTTTTTGAGTTTTTTTTTCTTCCTTATACTGAAATTATCAGTATTTTGTTACTACCTTGAAATAGTGAGGTCTTTATCCAATGAAAAGTTATGGGCTTCATGTTTGAAAATGTCAACTTGTCACTCTGGAAGTCTTGTGAGAGATTGGAAGAAATAGCATTAGAATTTCACTGCTAATACCTTTAGATATATGATTTTGAGTTGTTTTTTCCATAGGGTTACAGGTGGCAGTAAAGAATTTTGAGAGATTATGTCATGAGAGTTCACCAGACAGTGCAGAACTATGAATTAATTCTAAAATATGAAAGATGCTTGACTAGGGTACCTTATGATCACAGTGGGGGTGCTGATTAATTTTTAGTTTCTTTTTCTGAAGTGTTTTTTAGTGTGATTTTAACCTTATTAACAAGGAAACTGGTGCCATTCTCATGAGAAGGAAGGACATCAACATCCTAGAGAGCACTTCCTGCCTTCTGACGGCATTCACTTAAATAATTTAATTTTCTTCATAATTGCCAACTCACTTGCCAAATGAGAGCAAGTCTTTCACTAATGTCACTTAGTTTGACCTGAAAATATCACAGCATGATCTGTAATCAAGAGGATTAGASTAAGTATTAAGGGACTGAAAGTCAGAGGTGAAGGTAGCTGGTTAKAGGGAAAATGGAAGATAAAAACTTACGGGAGGAAAATACAATTTTGTTTCCCCTGGGGATTGGGGAGTATAAGTGAAATGTTTTTAGCTATTTTTTGTATTATGCCTTATAAGAGAAAAAGAATAACAAGAACTGTGATACCATAAACATAGTTGCTACAATATATCTTTTTGCTTGTCTTTTGAAAAAAAGTAATTTCATACTGCATGTGGTGTCATGCTTTGCCCATTCTTCCTTATCTGCTGCATTGGGACCAGTGTCCTACATCTCTTCCATTCACTGCTACCTCCCTGTGTCCCTTTGAGCCCTTCTGTCCCAGAATACTGTAGGGCCTCTCAGGTAGGGGCCATCACTGCTCAGCAGCTAGCATTGTTCTTTATTTAGAAAAGTCTTTCTGTGCAAGGTTATGGTTCTTCACTCCTTSGTGGAGTGTAGGGTGGGATTTTCAGAATTATTTTTTCTTACAAGCAAGGAGAACTGCAAAGAGGAATAAATACTGTAAATGATATAAGAGAAAGGGGTTGCTGCACAGCGTTTGAGCTCTCCCTATGTGAAAAAAGACTCTTGCAAATAAATGAGTCTTTTTTGTAGAMTAAGTGTAATGTCTGTGAAACGCTTAGACTTCCAACACTGGAAAATATATCCCRAAAGTAGCTGTAGCATGAACTTGGAAGGTAATTCATATTTTGTACATCTAGACCAAGGTTTTTAAYGTCTGGTGGTTTTTTGTTCTTTTCAGCCGTCCTGGGTGATCTTGTCTGTTCGCTGTGGAGCTCTTCTGCCGTATCCTTTTAAGTTCAAAATTGGATTAATTCTATGACAAACATGTTAAAATGGATGCCATTGAGGGATTCAAGACTGTTTCAAATAGGTACACCTTAAACTTTTAAAATGATAACTTGTGTTTTGTCTGCCAAGATAAGATTGCAGTGCACTTGGAGCATTTTTGTCTTCGATTTTCCTATCTCTTTGCCTATTTTGTGCTTTACAAGCTGTTGAAGGACAACTGTTATCAAATGGAAAATAAGAGGCAGTAGGTGTAAGAATCCTGGTGTTCATATTAGGAATGTGCTTAATGTGCTTCAGAGATTCAGAATTCCTGGTTTATGGCCATTATTTTAAGGTGTGTGCCTTTGCATCTCACCATATCTGTGATGTGGTCTGGGCTAGTGGTCTTGGTTGTTTGCGTGTGGACATAACAAATGTGTTTATTGTCTTTTAATCATCAGGATGAAAGTGTTTAGTTGCTTATGTCACACATCTCTAAACCTTCTCTCTGTCCATGAGGAGTGTTCRCAAAAAAAATAGCTTGGATTTAGCTGCTTTCAGCCTTAAGTAACCTAACATTTCATTATTTTCATTATTCAATTATTTCATTATTCATTTAATTTCACACAAAAAAGTTGCACTGTTAGAAAATTTGTCTTCCATCTGCAKCCAGGGTCTTCTAAAAGGGTACTCTAAGAGCTGACATTATTGGATTACCCAGAAAAGAAATAAACAGATGAAACAACAGAGTGATGTAGTCCATAACTAAATTGTAGCAATAAATGTGGGATTGTAGCCCTCAATGGCTATTGCTCAGGAAGTCTTTATTGTGGGTATATAGGAATGGCCAAATGAAAAGACCAGGTCTCAGTAGTGTCTTGTTCTTCAGTTGTATTGAAGAAGGAAGTTTTGTACACCTGTCAGCAATAAATGTGTCCTTGGACCTTTGACTTTCTAGCACTTCATGTCCTTAGAGCATGGTGGGTTTAGGTTTTACTTTGAGCCTTATTGTACTCACTAAAACGGGTTGTTAAGTCTTAACTTTGTTTTGTCCTGTTTCAGTCTCTTTATGACTTCTAGTGCAGTGACATCTGGCCTTTCATTAGGCATTTAGGTACTGCCACAATGAAAAAAAATAGTCATTAATAGGAATAGCTTCGTTTTTTCCAGCTGATTGCTTTTGGACRCAGTTTAGGCAGAAGTTGGAGATCCTGGATTTTTGTCTTTTGTTTTATGTTTTAATTTGGTAATGCTCAAAGTGGTCATTGAATTTCTGAAGARCCAGGTCCTAGAAACATCTTGTGTCAGTTAGACATATGGATCTAATAAGGGCCTTAAGGATTTTATGTTGCCTTACCAATTCTGGTGCTTATTTGATGGGTATTTGCCTGTCAGTTGTTTAAGGTAAAGTCTAATACAAGAAGATTTAGTACAATGGAAAAGCACAATAATTTTGTCTGTTTCTTAGTGGAAGTTATTTTCACCAGGGGGAACTTAAGGCAGAGTGTTCTCCTGTGCCCTGCTCACTGACATTTGCAAAGTCTTACCTGCAGTGGGAGGGAAGAAGCAGAAAAATGAAGGTGGAAGACTTGGTGAATAAGGAAAAAGAATTTAATGTGATTAAACCTTGGCTATAGTGCCATAAGGAGGGATGGAAATTCCTTCTGCAGTAAAAGCAGGAAGGAGGAGGATGTGTTTTTCCATGGTCTTGTACAGATTAAAGAGAGTCAGAGTGCCTCTAAACTTTCATTGATGGCTGAAAAAAATTTTGCTGTATTCCCTCTTTTTTGTTTATTGTTATGCAGCTTGMAACTATTTTAAGAGGGTTTGTTTCACTTCTGTCAGAGTACAAACTCTAGGCAAACTCATGGAGCTCTTGAAAGTTAAATACTGACTATCTTTTTATATAGTCAGTATTTATACTAGTAGTAGGTATTCATTCATGGAGTAGACAAATGTACACTTATGAAAGATCCAGTATTGAATATCTACCTTGGAGAGCAACACAATGAAATTTAGAATGTTCATCAAGCTTGAACTTCTTGAGGTATTCTGGGTAATGGCACTAATCTATTCTTAAGTTTTAAAGTGCTTTGGCATTTCTTGTCAGCTTTCTGTGTGCTGTTTCTTCCTGGTCTCAGAACTTGAGTGTTGCTGATGCATGTCTCAACAGCATGGGGAAAATAATTAAGTTTCATTTAAAAAAAATCACAGTGTCTGCTTGTGACACAATGTACACCAATGTACACCTGTTTATGTAGTCTTTTTTTTTGTTTTGTTTTCTGACAAATGTGTGTGGATCTTGAAGACAAGGTCATATGAAAGTATAGAAAAGGGAGGGAAGTTGTAGATTTCTGATAGTCTGTCTGTTTTCCCCAGGTCAATTCTATCAAACTGTTCTCACCTGTTTCACAAGCCTCCTCCCAGAATGCAGATTTTGTACTCTCCCCAGCTCACAGTGCCTCAATACGGTGTTGCTGGGGTTCAACCTTATTACCATGCTACAGTCTCACCTTGTTTTGTTTTGTCTCAGCCACTCCGAACAGGAAGGCCAACCATAGAATAGAATTGTTTAAGTTGGGAAAAATCTCTGTGACCATCAAGTCCAACTGTGTTAACCCAGCACTGCCAAGCTCACCACTAAACCATGTCCCTCAGGACATCTATACATTTTTAAAAAACCTCCAGAGATGATGACTCCACCATTGCCCTGGGTAGCCTGTTCCAATACTTAACAGCCCTTTTGAAGAAATTTTTCCTGATATCCAATCTAAACTGCCCCTGGCACAACCTGAGGTCATTTTRTCTTTTCCTGTGACCTGTTACYTGGGAGAAGAGACCAACTCTAGCCTGCCTACAACCCTGTTTCAGGTGGTTGTAGAGGTTGATAAGGTTTCCCCTGACTCTTGTCCATGTTCAGTACCTCCAGTTCTTTCAGCTGCTCCTCCCAGGMGGAGCTCCAGACCCTTCAGCAGCTCTGTGGCCTGTCTGTGGACCTGCTCCAGCACCACAGTGTCCTTGTCAGTTGAGGAGCCCAGGACTGAACACAGCCTCACCAGTACCCAGTACAGGAGGATCACTGCCCTGGTCCTTCTGACCACACTGTTCTTGATACAATTAAATTTGTTGTTAATATTGTTTTCTTCAGATTCTCCTGTATTTTTAAGCATGGCAAATAGGCCATGATAGTAGAAGGAAGTTATTGATAATGACTCAACTCCTGTAAGCTCAGGGTTCTGAGGTTGCCTGAGGGAGATGTTTTGGGAAGAGGCAGGTTTAGAGTGTTACTAGAATTGATAAAAATGTTATAGCTGTCCTGATTGAGTTTGTGTATAATTTTTTCTCTTGATGCATACAACTTTTAATTGGAAACAGACAATGTGCTTTTAAAGGTGAGAGGTTTTGAATGGTCAAATATTTGAGAATATCTGTAAAGTACTGTGTAGACTGTTTAATTTCTTTCTGGTGTCCCTCAGAAAACTCAATTATTTTGCATCCTTGACACCTGCTTTCCAGTGTAAATGGCTTTTCTCCAGAATCATGTCAGATTTTTTTTGGAGTCACTGCTTGTCTCTCTCAGGTAAGAAGTGAACCATGTTTCAGTCTACTCCAATGTACATTATATGTATGATGCTTTACTTTTTGGAGTAGAGATACCAGTTTTTCTGTTGTACTTTGACATTTTATCTGTTTGTTTTCTTTGTCTCTCTGCAGGTTAAAGATTACTCTTTAGTGGTTTTTCTTGTTGTGTCTTTGTCACCCTTTTTTTCTCTCTAACTTCTGTGCTAATTTGGTATTTAAAGTGATAAGTAATACATTATCCAGCCTCATAAATGGTATGTTGTGGATTACACTAAAATTCCTCCAGCTGAAGACAGCTGGGTGCACAGAACCAAAAAGCTTTTCTACCTTCCTTTTAGGTTTCATCTGAAGACCGAAGTACGCTGTGGGCTTTGATTACTTTTTATGGAGGGAATTGCCAGCTGAGCCTCAATAAGAAGTGTACTCATTTGATTGTGCCTGAGCCAAAGGGGGTAAGAGTTTATTACATGTATAATTCTTGTTGTGGCTCTCATTTGCTTTTGAATAATCAAAAATTTTCCTTCTCCCTGAAGTTAGAATTCTTAAGACTGTTCATTAACAACTAAATTCAGCAAAATTATGCATTGCAGCTATTCTGTTTGTACTTAATTTCTACATGGCTTTAARCCTGATTAATTCAAAAGATGTCCAGTTTCACACTGGTATTTGAATTCCTGTTTGAATAAAGAATTTTATTCTTTATCTTGTTTGTCTTAGCCTAATTTTGATATGTCACAGTCATTAGTGATTTGTAAGTCCATGGATACAGAATCAGTGAAAAAAAATTAAGGACAAAATTAAAAAAATGAAGAATAAAACCTGGGCTGGCACTGGGAAAGTGTGGCTATGGGAAATAAATGCTTTTTCTTGTTTAAAATAGAAGAACCTGGGTTCTCTTTGGTGGATATGTTTGTGTGTTGGTTTTGATTTTTTTCTTTTTATTAAATGCTTGATCTTTCTTCAGGTACTATTTAGAAGGATGTATTGAACACCATTCTAGTTGTCCCTTTCATACAATAAAATATAATGCTTGGACAAAGCTTTATTACCTAAAATTTTGTTTGTAAGAGGCAATGAAATACATTAAGAATCATACTTCAGTAACTTACTTAAAAGCTTAAATAATAAGCTTTTTAGAACAAAGGATGTTTTCTTTAGCTTACCAGTCAAGAAACTTAAAAAGGTATTAGCATTTCCTTCCTGTAGGGTGCAAATATTTTAATGCATTTAATCGTTGAATGTGAACAATTTTATGGGATGATTACTTTTTGCTTCCAGTCCTGCTGCTCTGAGTTACTACTATGAGGAAATCTGCAGCAGTTTGTAACGAGGACAGTTTTTTCACTAGGAAAACTTACATGATTGCTCTGACTAGACGCAGGATGATAAAACAAGATTGTTGATAATTCTCACCAGAAAGAAAGAGTAAAAACTCATGTCAGCAAATAAACTTGATTTCATCTCCAACCTCTTTACTATTGTGTATGAATGACAGTTTCATTGTAGGAAGTAACTCTAGAGAATCATGAAATTAATTTCCTCTAAATGTGCTTGTTGTTAATTTACGTTGTTTGATGTAAAAGAAAATAACAGCTCAATCTCTTTTAAATATTAGATCCTGAAATATGTCTCAAATTCTCTAAAGAAAATTGTCTCTTTCTTTTTCTGTACTGTTTTGATGTTTGTGAGGGGTTTCCATCAAAGGACATATTCAGATAAAAAGAACACTGATTCTATGTCTATTCTATTTATTTGGAGGGGAAACAGCAAAGATTTAATATTTAAGCTGTATTCCTGCTGAAATGCTTTTCTTTTCAGTGATAAACTTGTCTCTAAATATTTGTCTCTACTTTATTAGGAAACTGACTTTGTCCCCAGGTGCTTTTTCATAGTATTGACTCTGAYGTTCCTTGCTGCTGGGTTGGAATCTTTTGGTGACTGGATTACAGAAAAATTTTGCAAGTGAAGACATTAATCTTCTGCAGTTGTGCCTTTTGACTCCTTTATTCTGTAAATGTGGAGAATTTTGCTTTTWTTTTGTTTTAATCTCTTGGTACTTGTGATTCTGCATGGTAGTATTGTGTTTCCTGTTGGATCTGGGAGAGATTACTCTTTGGTATTGGACAACCTCCTGTAATTTCCCTCTCCATGCTCTAGCCCTGATCTCAAGTTATTAGTGTTTTTTTTTGTCTTTAAATAATTTTTTTTTCCCCCCAGGAAAAATATGAATGTGCTTATAAACGTGACAGCATTAAAATTGTGACCCCTGACTGGGTACTGGATTCTATAGCTGATAAGAGTAGAAAAGAAGAGACGCCTTATCATCCTCGTTTAATTATATACGAGGAGGAAGAAGAGGAGGAGGAGGAAGAGGAGGAAGAAGCAGAAAATGAAGAACAAGATTCACAAAATGAGGCTAGTACTGATGAAAAATTATCAAGCCCAGCATCTTCTCGAGAAGGATCACCTTTGGGTGATCAGGCTTTTTCACCAAAGTCTACTACTGCTGATAAGGCAAAAGGGGAACTGATGTTTGATGATTCTTCCGATTCCTCTCCAGAAAAGCAAGAAAGGAATTTGAACTGGACACCAGCTGAAGTCCCACAGGCATCTGCAGCAAAGCGTAGGTTGCCTCAAGGGAAAGACTCTGGGTTGATTAATTTGTGTGCCAATGTCCCACCAGTGCCAGGTAACATTTTGCCTCCTGATATGAGAGGCAACCTCATGGCTTCAGTACAAGGTGCCCAAAGTTCTGACCGCCAGGAAATGATGGCCACGTGGAATCCAGCCGTGCGGACGTTAAGGAATATTACTAATAGTGCTGATATTCAGCAGATTAATAGACCATCAAATGTAGCACATGTAAGTGTTGGATTTTTAATTTATAAGCTATGGGACTCTTTCTTAGGAACTATCATATTCAAGATCTTCCGTTTCCTTTTACTGTTCTTAAAATGTCCAAAGTTAAAACTTCCCCTTTATTACTTAGAATTGTGGCCAAATTAATAACTTCCTTATGATAAGTAACTTAAGTTATAGCAGATTCACAGAAGTAAAAATGCATTTGGAAAAAAAGTTTGGATGAGTAAAAGCTGTGTTTAACTATAGCATGGTCAGAGTTTCAGTAAGGACTTTCTGGTAAGAAGGGAAAAAAAGCATTTATTTACAATTATTTTGGTAGTTCATGAAACCTGGTTTCCTGCCCTTCAGGCTTCTCTGTCAGTGCAAGGAATATTTGTCCTATAAACATACAAAACTGTGAAATTGATTGTTTCCACAGTAGGTTCAGTTCTATACTGCATTGTTATTCTGGGCATCATTAGGTTGTTCTATAGTATGGCCAGGACTATGATGGAGAAGTCTTAACTTAGACTTTCTTATGCCACTTACGTAGTTGAATTGCAGCTCTTGTAA
This sequence comes from Malurus melanocephalus, assembly GCF_030028575.1. Lineage (NCBI taxonomy): Eukaryota > Metazoa > Chordata > Aves > Passeriformes > Maluridae > Malurus > Malurus melanocephalus. The sequence goes on along the minus strand of NW_026623372.1, from coordinate 259,197 downwards.
TTAAATGTATTTCTACAAGAAGATCAAATGAGCATGATGCACTTGCAGCATTGAAATTCTTAGAAGTTTGTGGGAAGGGAGCATGAGAAAAATAGGTGCTGGTGAATGTTAGACTTATCTTTTACTTAAATAATTGCATTGGTGCCTTTCTTTGGATGCTTATTTGATAAYAAAACTTTGAAAGGTGCCTGAGTAGTGCAGAAGCTTCCAGCCAGTACTTCAACATAGAATGTGGAGACACTCAGACATGTTGATTCTGTGCCATCTATATGACTTCTGAATATGAAAWGGAAATGCAGGCTTTATTTTAAATCTGAGTCTTAGACTCCTCAGTGYCTTGAATTGTTTGAGGGCTGAGGCTTCTAGCTAAGGCTTTAGCAGAACTGCCAACCTTTTGCTTGGTTGGCCAGCACAGGTTAAGTTGGCCACCACATCTTCTCCAGCCCAGTCACTGTGCTGTCAAATACACTTCAGTGGTGTCTCTGTGGAAGGATTTCTCCATCAGTTATATTTACAGAGCTGCAGGGAAGTTGGTGTTAGTGTGCTTTGTCTTGTCTCTGTTCCCCTAAAGTCTGCTGAAGTAGGGGCTAGACTGTGGTGTGCAAGGGCTGTACCAAGTACCCTCTCTGGCTCTTGTGCCAGTTCCAACATGTGCAGAGAGGCTTTGCGTCTTAGAATTATCAATCTGCTTCCTAGAGGGAAGAATACTGGTTCTGCCTTCCCTCCTATAACTTCTTTGTGTCCTGAATGATGAGTGCAAGTGTTGGTGAACATTCTTGGAAAATTAGTGTTTCATTTGAGCCCCCGATTTCTGCCTGATGGCAGATCTGTTGTCATCATCAGGTGTTTGCAGATACATAGTTACTTTCTGAATGTAACTCTAGGATACTTTTGAAAGTTTTCTCCCTCTATTTTGAAACATATGCCCTAAAGCTTCTGTTGTGTTTCCTAAAGTAATTTTGACTTTTAGGACTTCTTCTGGAGAGTAGTTCCTCATACCAAGCCACAGAAACGTTTTTGTATATGTTATTTTTAGTTATTGAATGTTTCTTCTGTGTTGCTGCTGAGACATGAGTGATGGGTGATGCGTTGATGATCATAGTTGTACACATATGCTATTTCAACCACATCAAAATTATTTAGATGACACCTGAGAGGTTTTGATGTGCATTGTGAAAACACTTGAGCTACCTCTGATGGAGAGTTGATGGATGTCTGGCTGAGAGGATACAGTTAATTGGCTTTGTGTTTTAGTGATGAGCTTTGATTCCTCTCTTACACGTGCCCATTACYGAAGCTGACACTATGTGTGTTGAGGTGAAGTAGTGAGGGTGAAGGAAACAGGCTTTGCAGGATTCATCAAAACTGATTTCATGTTTAAAAGACTTTGAGTGGCAAGTCTAGAATTTCCTATTGCTCCTTCTAATTTCTAATAGGTAGTTTATATTAAAATATTTAAATAATCCTAATCTATTAGAACTTTGCCTAATTTTCCCTTTTCTGATACTTAAAAGTTCACTTGCTAACTTGTGTCTGCTTACTGTGAAATGATTTTCCTCTKAACAGTGAGTTATATGTCTGAAAATAAAATAAAATTTTAGATTATTTTGGCACTCTATAAACCTAAAGTCTAGAATTCTTAAGTAGGGAGGTTAGGTTGTTTTATATTTTTTTTCCCAAGAAACCCTTAGTGCTCAGCAGATCAGTGTTTTTCTTTGTTTTTGGAATTGAGATTAAAAAAAAAGCTATATTTTCCTGAATTGGTTCAAAAGAGAGCAAGATTCCCATGTTTCAAACAGCACTAGTTAATGAAGGTATCATTAGTAATTTGTAAGTGAAAAAAAGACCATGGAACTAACCTCTGAATTTAATGTGCCAATGGGATTTTAAATTAATAGTGCAGTTGATAGATATAATTATTAATGTAGTGTTAATAGTCATAATGGTGTTGGAGAAATTATTAATAATACAGGGATGCGCTTTAATCTTAAATTTAACTAAAATTTCGTTTGCTGTTTATGAGGAGCCACATGCAGCTCCACACTTCTCTTTGTGTAAGTCTGGTATTTTCATTTTGCTATTAAGCAGTTAGAGAWTTTTGTTTAACTCACAAGGTATTTAGGCATAGGGTTCTTTTCTTTTAGGAATTGTATTTTCCCAGTAGTTCTTTAAATATTTTTAAAACCGAATGACAACCAAAAGGTCACAAAAATAATCTTTGTTTTCTAGATATTACAATCACTTTCAGCACCTACAAAAAGTTTAGAACAACAAGTAAATCATAGCCAACAGGGACATCCAAATGTGGTGCTGTTTAGTCAAGTGAAACTAACACCAGAGACACATTTATTGCAGCAGTCACATCAAGCACAGCAGCAACAGCACCATCCTCTTTTACACCTTCAACCTCAGCAACTTATGCAGCTCCAGCAGCAGCAGCAGCAACAACCCCAGATCTCCCAGCAGTCTTTCCARCAGCAGCAGCCTCACCAGTTTCCCCAGCAGCAGCAGCAGCCACAGCAGCAAGTCCATCAGCAGCACCAGTTCTCCCAGCAGCAGCTCCAGTTCCCGCAGCAGACGCTCCACGCGCAGCAGCAGCTGCACCGCCCTCCACAGCCGCTCCAGTTCCAGCAGCAGCATGTGCTGCAACAGCAGCTGCAACAGCTGCAGCAACAACAGCAACAGCTACAACAGCTGCAGCAGCARAACCTGCAACAGCAACAGCTCCAACAGCAACAGCTGCAACATCAGCAGCAACTGCAGCAGCAGCACTTACAGCGACTGCACCAACAGCATCAGCAGCAGCAAATGCAGAATCAGGCCACGCAGCACTTAACTCAGACACCTCAAGCACTACAGCTTCCAGTTGCAGCCCAGCAGCCACAACACCACCAGCAGCAACCGCAGCAACTGCAGCAGCAGCCACTTTTTGGGCATGATCCAGCAGTGGAGAGTTAGTAATTATAGCCTTTTGATCCTGAGAAAAATAGCTAATGACATGAAGTGGGTAGAATATCAAAAAGTGTTTACAGGATGGGGTTGTAGGAAATGCCATTTAAGGCTCAGAACTAGTTTTACTGATTTTTGGGCAAATGTTTAAAAATAACTGACGATGGTCCTGCAGTCTGAAAAGCATGAGAGTGCTTAGAACATTCTCTTTTCAAATAAATACTTGGTACCACTAGTACACAAACTRTATTTCAGAGCAGTGTTACTCAATGCATACCATAATTGTTTTAAATTCATTTTTCTTTTGGAAGAGGCGGAGGGGGAAGCTTTCCAACAGTATAACAATTGGAAGGACAGCTAAAATTTTGGAAATACTAGTAAATTAATGAAGATTCAGAAAGTTGTTACACCTTGGTTTGAATTCAGTTTGTGCCAGTAGAACTGAAAACTTTTTGATTGCTTTTTAGCTATTCATAGCTAAAATTTGTAAAAGAGGAAGTTCTGTTATGTTTTCATTCCTTCTGCTCCTTTATCCTTATCCCCTCTTCTTCCAGGAAAAAAAAACAAAACACCCAGAACAAAACAAACCCTTGGCTGAACTGTGCTTTAAAGGCTTTCAGCTTTGAAATTTTGCATCCTTCATTTTCCAAGGAAGTACACTTAAGTTCATAACTTGATAATAGAAAGAGGTCAGTGTAGTAAATGTGTTCTGAGATGAACTCTTCAGCCTTTAAACTATTTAATTGTTTGTTCTKTTGTGCCAAATTCTTCCAGTTCCGGAAGAGTATTTCCTACTGGGCTGTGTCTTTGCAATTGCTGATTACCCAGAGCAGATGTCTGACAAGCAGCTGTTAGCRACCTGGAAACGGGTAAGATTCTGCTGTATTTCTCAAAAACTATAACATGATGTAATAGTACCTAAATTCCAAGAGAAATCATTGGAAGTATTTCAGCACTGGTCACTTTTCTTTAGGTATCCTTTTGTGTAATTCTTCTGTTACAACCTAAAAAACAATTATTCAACTGCTGCTGACCAGAAAAAGTAATAAAAATACTTCAGGTGTGCAGCCTGGTTGAGTTAAGTCTTCAGTCRGAACATGAGCTAAATAAGTTGCAGCCTTACCTAATTCCCAGTTATTTATGCTTTTATTCAGGCAGCTGATTTTAATTAGTGCAGCAAATGTAATATAGCATTGCTGTCTATCTTTAACTTGGTTATATAAAAAGATTCTTTTTTGCATATAATTTTGGCATTTAGTAGCCTGTGAGGTATCCACCTGAGTGAATAAGATGGAAGAATAGAGTGTTTCTATTTTTTTGCCAACTTCTATTTTTCAGAAAAATCTGATTGTATCCTTTCCTAAATAAGAGGACTTTGATGTTCTTCAGAAACTTCTGATGGATTTTATAGTTGAATTTTCCCTACAATTTTGCATAATCAAGTAAGCTGTTGACATTTTTAACAGCACTTGTGTTTATTGCTGAGATAGAATTGAATAGTACATGAAAACTTGTTTAATAGTTATACTGCAAAAAATAAAAAAAAATGAGAAGGGTTATTTTTGTTTATATATCTTTATTTTGGTTTTTTTTTCCATTTATTCTAAAAACCAGATTTTTGTTCAGTGAAAAGCTGCATATTTAATTTTGTTTTTAGTTCAAAACTATTCTTAAGTAAGATAACAAACCTGGTTTTGGGGGGTAACTCTTCAGTTAAGTGATGCTAATGGTGGCAGTGGCCTAAAGGGTAGACTTTCAGACTTTCTGTTTCTTAATGTAATTTAAAAATTGTTATATACTAGAAGTTCTGGGTTTGCTCTCTTACCAGATCATCCAAGCACATGGTGGGACAGTGGACCCTACCCTCACAAGCAGATGTACTCACCTTCTCTGTGAAAGCCAAGTCAGTAACATGTATGCTCAGGTAAGCCAGCTGTACTGGAGCATGTTTTCATTCTGTTACTGGAAAGGCAGGGCTTTGCACTGTGTACTTCATGCTTAGATTCAAATGTGAAGTTTTTCAAGATGTGTTTTAAAGATTTATGTTCTTTGGTGCATGCACAAACTTCCACAGTGCATGTAGTAGTAGAGTTTTTCCAGAGAGCCCTAAGGAAGATGCTATTAGAAGGAGGAGCCTAAAAAGCAGAGAAAAACAATTAAAACCAAAGCTTTGATTTGTAAAAAAAGTGTAAAATAAAATAAACATGTTATGGGTTTTAAAAGCTGTTTATGCCTGTATTTCTAGGCTTTAAGAGAAAGGAAGAGATGTATTACAGCACACTGGTTGAAYGCAATCTTGAAGAAGAAGAAAATGGTCCCGCCTCATCGAGCCCTTCATTTTCCAGTGGCATTTCCACCAGGAGGAAAGCCATGCTCTCAACATGTAAGAAGGAAAAGCTTACTTCTAAAGAATGCTTACTTCATTGCTTGCTTCATTACATGAGTAGTATTAAAACAGCTAGAAAATGCTTACTTGGGCAAAATACTCTTTTTTTTTGGCTTGGAGGAAACACTTCTGATAATCTCAAGGTGCTGTGTTGATGTGCTGCTGCTAGCTGTTTGTCAGTGCTTTGCAAGTCTTCCTGAGTTCAGAGTACTGAGGAGTAACACCTGCATTTGTGAATTGCTCTCAGATACTGAGGGGCAAAGATTGTATAAGTTGCATGGTAGCAGCAATCCCAGCTGCATAGTTTATAGCAGCAGGGTAACAGTATGCATTACCTTTASCATAACCCAATATTTTGAAAGGATTTTTGAGGGTTTTTCTGAGTCAATGCTTAGCAAATACCAAAAAGGAAGCCTGGACTGCTAATCAGAGGATAGGAGGTCACAATTCCATTGGCTGTGCAATGAGGAGTTGTGTAGAAGTGAAATTCTGTGGAATTGAAAACACTTAGTTCATTCAGAGGCACCTTGGAATGTCTTTATGTTGTATAAAAACAAAGTGSCAATGTCTAGGCACTGGATTTTTTTTGTGCTGGATGCAGACATATGGGATGACAGCCTTGCTAATAGACTATTCTGACAGACATAAAAAGAATATAACAATATGCATGTGAACTCAGTGGTTAGTAGTAAAGGTAATATGTAATGTAATAAACACAGTTTTAAACAAAATTACTGTTACCTTTTCCTAAAGAAAAGRAGAGAATTGCAAAAATGAATACCTGTCACAATTAAAGATAGTAATGGTAGATGTGTAATTACAGTTCACCACCTCTGATCACCTGGCACAGTTTATTTGGCTTCATGGCAGAGTAGAGCACAGTTTTCAGATTTTTAGAGTAGACCAAGTGTCTTTTGTGTGTCTCTATAAATAGTAGCAGAAGGAAGAGGTGAGATATGTTAGAAGAAAATTGGGCTCTGAGGTCTTTTATAATAAAACTGTAGTCTCTATAAATGACAAAAGGCTGACCAGAAGCATGAAAGTGATTCTTCCTGAGTCAGAACTGCTAGAAACCTGAAATTTTAAATTGTACTATTTGTAGCCTACAAGCCGTGCTTTAAGTGCTTATAGACCATATTGTGCATTTCATGGTAATGTAGAAAACTTAGTCATGGAAAAATATTTTCCAAGGGAGTGCTTTGTAAGTACCATCACTGTTCAATTATTTACAACTGTGTCTTTCTGTCTGCAGATAATCTCTGTGACAGGATTTGTTGAYAGTGACAGAGATGACCTCAAGCTCATGGCCTACCTAGCAGGTGCCAAATACACGGGCTACCTGTGTCGCAGCAATACAGTTCTCATCTGCAAAGAGTAAGTGCTTGACTCCATAGTCCTTCCTTTCTCAGCAATGTCTTGCCAGGTAGCACTCTCTGAATGTGAGGTGCTATGTATGGCTCATTTTAAGAGTGTTAATTTTAATCARTTGTGCAGTTTTCTAGCAATAAACTCAGTGATGTTGTTTCTTGAACTAAATTACAGCACATGCTAGTGATAAATTTGGTCTTCTGAAGACAAGCAAAAGCAAAGTAATTTCTATTTTTGCTCCTTCTAATATTTTATCAGTGATGCTGACTCTTAGGCCATCCATAAGTTAMATATCTTTTTTTAATAAGTGTTCTAAAGTGTTGGAGGAAGGAAAATTTAAATCCAGGTCTAACGATTCCATTTGCAGCAGGAATTCTCCCCTGACTGACACATAGAACAAAAACATTTTTCAGAGTATCTCCTCTGTCACAGTTAACACAGATAAGAGACCAGTAAAGAAATACCGCTATTTTAGGTTTGATGTTAGAAATTACTATTTTACCYATTTCTTTGCAATACAATTTATTTTTCTTCATCTCTGAACAAGGGCCAGYGGGTTGAAGTATGAGAAGGCCAAGGAGTGGCGGATACCGTGTGTGAACGCGCAGTGGCTCTGTGACATCCTGCTGGGCAACTTCGAGGCRCTGCGGCAGATCCAGCACAGCCGGTACACCGTGTTCAACCTCCAGGATCCGCTCTCTCCCAGCCAGCATCTAGTGCTAAACCTGCTGGGTAAGAGTTGCACTCACAAAATCCTCTGTTCTGCACCAATTTTTTGTGCCTGTTTAATCAGCAAAAGTGTGTTTCCTCTGTTACAAATTACTTGGTAATGGTGTCATTTTTGTTCTGTTTTCTAGATGCTTGGAGAGTCCCATTAAAGGTGTCACCAGAACTTCTAATGGTACGTTGAATTATTGTATATATRCAGCTACTTTGTTAAGATCATAAGATCACTCCTTGCCCATGCTGAAGCTCCTGGTTGTACTTTCTGCTAATGTTCTGTTTTATTCTGAGTAATCTGAGAAATAATCTTCAGAATTAAGGAATTGTAGTGGGATATGCAGTTGAATGAAGTTGCTGTCAATACATCTTGGGCTAGGTGTTTCACTCTTCAATTTCTAAATCACACCTTTAGAAAGGGCTTAGTATTTTTTGAGTCAGTTCCTAACATTCTCTTAATTAGACCACATAACAGGTTTTAAGACAGAACACCCAAAATCAGTAAGAATTTTGTTAGAATATTGACTAAATTTTAAGTAGGATACATAATGTAAATTAAGGGTGGAATTGCATTATATTGTTTCTGATATACACCAAGAACTAAAAGCATGGGTATATATACCATGTATTTTATAATTTAAAAATATACTGTGCATTAAAAAGTGTAGTTGATAACCCTGGAATAACAGTAGGAGAAATGAACAATGAAGAGTTGTACATTGAGAAACATACAAGAGAGATCATTTTTGTTATGTAGGGTATTCTGTGAACCATGCAAAACATGAGATRCATATTCAGAATAAGCTGCATTTTCCATCTCAGCTTTTAAACCTATCTCATGTTTTTGTTTTGTAAGTTTTCTTCCCATTTTAGATTTATACTTGGTAAGTTTTCACAGTATGACTTGAAGTAGATAAATACCAGTTTAGACTAGTGAACTTTCAGTTCATGTGTATAACAGGTGACTGCCAGATAACATTTTATATTGCACAAAAATGTTATGCCACACTTCTTGTGTTCTGTTTCAGTTGYATCTCAGTCACTTTATAAACTCTTCAGAAAAGAGGTGCTTTGTTGCTCTCAAAAGTTAATTTGTACTGCTTTAAATGGGCAATCAAGACACCGTTGCTGTAATACCTTTCAGCTTTAGAAATAGCCACTATTGTATTCCTGCCAAGTTTGGAACATTCTTCTTGTAAACCCCTGTGKAATTGTTTTGTGGGCCTATAGGAAATTAATTTTTAGAAAACCAAATGCATTTAAAAATTTGTGGTTGTCATATTTTTGTGAAAAAGGATGCATTCTACTGCTACCACAAGAAGGTTCAGCATGCAGTGTTAGTATTTAAAATGGATTTTAACTAACTCACTTTTGGGTTCGTTACCACCACGCGTTGCATCCACACTGCAGTTTAAAACTGGACACCTTCTCTGTGTGAGTCAGTCTYACCAGGTTGTGGTCCGTGTTTTGTCTTGTGTGGCAAATGGAGACTTCAGGGGTCAGATGGCTAATTTATTACCTCCCCTTCCATATTTATTTGGGGACCSTTCTTGCTCATGTGAAGTGGGAATCTTGTAACTTAGATTGAAAGGGACTTCTGGAGAGAATCTGGTCCAGCTGCCCTGTAGGTCCACACATGGGAATACGGTTTGGTAAGAGAAAATGCTGGGCATGTGGAAATGTTAGGGAAGACAAGGTACTTCATTGCCTTCACAGTAGGTGTCTGTTTGTTTTGGGATTTGGGGTCCTCTTCTGGGGACAGCTGTCTTGTCAGATGCTGTTGATGCCATCTACCTCTTGCATTTTCATGGTTGAAATGTCTATCAGAAAGTGAATGTATGCTCTTTTCTTTCCTGCTGCTCRTACTATGGGCATTCTAGCATAAAAATGCCTGTTCCTGAGAGCAGGAAACAAGCCCCTATGGCTTGTTGCTCCCAAAGGAACATTCTTATAGCAAGRCTGGGACACTGCTGCCTGTCTTTCTGGTCATGTGCTGCTAGCATACTTCATTGAATTTCAAGTGTCATTTTGAAGGTTAAAAAGGAATAGATGTCGCATGCTCCTGCACCTGAGAGCTGTGTCTTCAAGTTACTCAAGGACAGCCTAAAAGCTGCATTTAACCACCCCATGGCTCATGTTCTAGAGGCTGATCTGGTACTGGGGAGGTGGGACTKCCTATCCAGCTTCTGTTTATGTACTTAGGGAACTTGAGTGTAAAGCAATATTTTCTGGGATGTTGCCATTCCATGAAATTTAGCACCAGGAAGAATATTGCAGTCTACATATACTTAACAAATTGACAGGCTTTTCAGACTCTTTCAGTTCTTCGACTTTTCCAGTGATAATTATCAGTGGATAAAGGAAAAATAGTCCCACAATATTTTATTTGGTGCACACTTACAGGGTTTCATAAGTGTGTGGAGAAGCTTTGGCTAATGCTCAGCTTTGCTCTTGSGTTCATTGTGTAAGCAGTAGGTACCTTGTGTGTTCAGCAGCATGTCATTTTCATTTGTGTTTTATTCAGGATAGAAATTGGTTTCCCTGYTTAATTCACATCTAAACATGTAACTGGTCTGATTTCAGGGTGTAAGGTTGCCTTTGAAACCAAAGCAAAATGAATCCAGTCTTCAGCCAGCTTCCAAAAGACCGAGGTAAGAAAAGCGAGCAATCAGTTCCCATAGTCTTTAATTGACTGTTCCTTAGAAGCATCAGCTGCCCATCAGCCTGCTCCATCAGTGAATGCTCAGTGAAGCATCAGTGAATGCTCAGTGAACTGCCCTGCTCAGTGAAGTTACTGTCAATGAGTTTTGGGCGTTGCCAGTTACTCAACTGGCAGGAATAAAATAGTAACTAAGAGAATAAAGTAGTAAGAGAGTGCAGAAAGAGGAGAATGTTATGTTCTCTGCATGTTGGTTTTTTCTTCAGAAAAATCCTGCCTTATTCTGATTCATCTGCATTCRTTCTGTTGGTAAAAGTTGTAAGAATGTGCATGTCTAATTTCAAAATTACAGTCAAACAGCTTTGGACCCAAACTTCACATTTTGCTGTATTTCCTGTATTTTGTAGGATTGAAGACTTGCCGCCACCTACTAAAAAGCTCACCCCTGAGCTGACACCAATGGTGCTCTTCACAGGGTTTGAACCTATGCAAGTGCAACAGTACATTAAGGTGACTTTGAAGTTTATCTCTTGTGAATGACATTGAAGCATCTGACAACTTTTTTATTGATATTGAATTTTTGCTAAGACTTGATTAGCATATATCTAGTGGATAAAAACCCATACTTACTGGTCCTGAGGTTAGAGTAGGTTTATGTGAAATGAATTTTATTTGGTAGCTGTTCTCCTTTAATTAAATACTTTACACTGCTGTGCTACTTGCTTTTTCTTTCTGTAAAACTGCTTTAAAAAGCAAGAAAGGCCTCTCCACATTTGTTTTTTAATCAGCAAATTTCAAGATGAGAAAAATAATGATGGTTTTACTGGATAAGACCCAAGATTCTTCTAGTGGAGTTGCTATCTGTAGTACCAAATGCTTCAGAGAAAGCTGATGACAAAGCTTATGGCAGGTGTGAGATAAGTTCCTATGGAGGTTTGGTTCTGTTCTCTAATAAAGCTGTACCAAAATTAACTGTAAATAATTTATAACATTCAGATAATGAGAAGCAAATGAGCCGTAGGTTGAGTCCACTACATTTCTTAGAAATACGCACTTTGGTGTGCTCAAAAATATATAACATTTTCTTTATTAYACCTAGACTTGTTTTAAAAGTGGTTGAAGTTCAGAGCTTCTTTTCCCCTTACTGTTTGCATTTGAAACTTGATAGTAAATATTTTGGAACATAAAATGTTTTTCATAAAGTTCCGGTGTCAACTTGTCTTTTTGGTAGAGAATTGTTTTGGTAACAGCTACAGCTCACAAATTAAAACAATCTACTTCAGCCTCGAAGTTTGTGAAGTTAAATGTAAATCTGGCAGCACTAATGCAATCAAAACTTTGCAGAGTTTGGATACCTAACAGGGGCTGAATTTCTTCTCATATTCTTGAGATGGAGGCATAATCTTTCTGCCTGTATGGCCAAAGTCTTCCTTCCACATCACAGTGGAAATCTTGCAAGGTCTGCACTCACAGGTAGAAGTGTTTGAGGTGAACATAGCAGCAGCAGCCTTTGCCTTTCGGAGGGGTACAGTGTACTGTTCACAGGGTGTTTACACATACCAGGAAGGAAATAAATAGTGGAGAGGTTCAGAGTCATTGAATAATACTTTTGTGTGTAATCTTTATGCAAACCATCAGAGCATGGTAAAGAAGGACTAAAAGCAACTGTCCCTGTCTGTCCTACAGACATCATTATCAGAACAATAGAGTGTACAGGGCTGCCAGAGACCTCTTAGGGCTTCTAATCCACCCCTCAGGCTTTCTTGCTTTGGKACTCCCAAGAATTCATGTTATAAGATCACCCTACTCTGTTAAATATTTATGCTTACAGATATTGGTGTGAATTTTATTTATTTGTGCAAAATGGTTGTCTTAAAGAATCAGAAATCCAGGGTGCGTAGTTACTRAAGCTGTCCAAATATTTTTTCATTCTTGAAAATTTTTATGAGGGGCGCACTCTGACACCTAGGGTAATCTGATGTGCCTCATCAGCTGATTCATTGTGTTACTCATTTCTTCAGATAATGACTGGCTTAACTGRTAAGATAGCAACAATGAGGAGCTAGTTTGAGTTTGGTGGTTTACGYCAAACGAAAAGGAATAGTTGTTCGGTGTTACCAAAAATGCCTGTGGAATATGTGTTTTTCAAAAGATGCTTTTCTCTTTCAAGAAAAGCCTAACAAAATTAAGTTTGCTGTAGCTACAGTRTGTACCACATCTTCCATAGAAAAGGGCAAAATTATTGTATATTCTTACTGCTTACTTAAATTTTTTATCATGTTTCACTGAAAAAAAAATAAAAATTGTATCTTATGGATATATCCTTGCTTAAAAATAAAGAACAACCCAAAATCAAAWAACTTCAGAAGCAGGGAATAGTTTTCAGTCTTGATAGGTGATRTTTATGTCTGGAAATACTTGGATTTTCAGTGGCTGTAAATTCTGTGAGAATTAATCAGCTTGACTAAAGGAATGACTGTAACGCAGAAATCTATATTTWCTATTTCATTAGGAGCTTCTAGTTTAATTTATGGTGCTATTACATTTAATTTAAGTTTTTCCTCCATTTTTTAACAACTATTCCATTCTGATTTGTGTTTTGTACAACTTTCAGAARCTCTATATCCTTGGAGGGGAAGTAGCAGACTCTGCCCAGAAATGTACCCATCTAATTGCCAGTAAAGTGACCCGAACTGTCAAGTTCCTGACAGCAATTTCTGTAGTCAAGCACATAGTAACTCCAGAGTGGTTAGAAGAGTGTTTCAAATGCCAGAAATTTGTTGGTAAGTTAAATTAGTATCAATTCCTRTATAAAATAAAGGCTCATTGACAAGAATATGTGAATATACTTTGTTGTTTTGTCTTCTGACTTCAGTGTTTCTTATCAGTTTCCTAAAGRGTTCAGCTTTTGAAAGCAGAAATTTTAATTCCACAGGAAGTCTGATTATCATAGTTCACACCTCTTGAAGTATAATTTGCAAAGTTTTTAAATAGTTTTATTAAAAGCTAGTTTGTATTCCACTTGAGTTAGGTTTTGCTATAATGGTTAAGCAAAGCTGTCACAAGAATTATGTGGGGTTTGTTTTTAAAAATCAAGCTCTCTTTTAGGAGAATATTTTGTTTCATTTAGTTTTCATTTGCTTTAATACAGTTTCTTTCTCTTAAATGAAGGAAAAACATACTTTAAAGGTTTTCTTTAGGATGATTACATTATTGGATGTTCTTAAGTTATGTAGTTCTTTCTTGTGTAGCCATTTTGTAGATATTCACCTGTGGCTGCATTATTAATTCACCCTTTCTAAAAGGGTAATTTTTTTGTTTATTATTGTTTGTTGCTTTTCATATGATTTTTTTGTAAGAGGAAAATGTGGGACATCACTGGCTAACCACCATAAAGACTTGAATCTATGCATAATTAGCCAATAAACCAGCAAACGTTTTATAAGTCTCAAGAAGGCAATTTGCTTACTTCAGCATCAGTGAACTGAGAAATCGATTAATTTGAGAATTCTTTGAAGATGAAGAAAGTCAGGCCATTTAGGATGACTGTTGTGATCTAATACTTAAAGTAGTTATTTACTGCAATTAGGTTGATTTGTAGCTCCAGTTTTGTACCTACTACCATGATGGAAAATTGCAATGATTTACAAAAATTGTGTCACTTTCTTCCAGTGTCTTTTGGAAGAGTATTAACATTGTCTCTTGCAAGTTGTCAGAATTGTCCCTAGACCAATTTGTTCTCTGTATAATTTTTTTGTTTTGGTCTTTAGACTTAGGGGCTTTGGATTAAAGTGGATTTCGAAGTAATTTCTGACATAGCTTTTGTGGAAGGATAAAGGTGGAAATTCCATCCCTAATGAAAAATGGGCTGAATAACAGGACAAGTAAAACAGATGGAAAGTTGTTTCTGTTAAGACTGTGAGCACTTGAAGACAGTTTCTGGGCTCCCATAGTGGTCACAGTAATTTGAATTTAGACTTAATCCTTCTCCTTTATTTGCAGAGAGCCAAARAATAAAAATTTGTGAGTGTCTCCAATAAGTTAGAAAAAGGAACTTGATAGGACAGGATAGGATTGGATTGTTATCCAATCATAATCCAATCCTTGATAGGAYAGGATTGTTGTGAGGTATGTAAGTGTAAAGTATAGTTTAATTCTCCAAGTAATTGGGGGTCATCATTGTAAGAAGCCTAATAAGAGGGGGTATTKTAATCATGTTAAATTATAGTCGGTGTTTGCCATTCAGAACCACTCTGCCACCAAGATGTTCTGCTCAGATTCCGTCCTGAGCCATGTAGATGTTTGTATTTTGTGTGCAATGTCATCAGTCTTTCTTTTTCAGATGAGCAGAACTTTGTGCTCAGAGATGCTGAAGCTGAGGTGCTTTTCTGCTTCAGTTTGGAGGAGTCTCTAAAGAGAGCACAAGTAGCTCCACTGTTCAAGGTATGCAGTTTAACATAACATTTAAACACTTGAAGTTTTTCAACCGAGTTTTTGCTGCATTGGGACCACAGGTTTTATAGCTAAAAGCCATAGAGGAGACTGGCATATAACATGAAACATTTGTTGTAAATTTTCTTTTTGACTTTATGCCTATTTCCTGCCTAATCATCATTGGGGTGGATGGATGTAAACTCTCTGAATGACTGGATCCTGTTGATRTTACCAAAGCACACTCAATATATTTGTTCCCTTCCAAAATTTAGAACATTGTTCTGTTATCTGTAAGAAGCCACTTTATGGAAGGGTCTTTTTTTCTCTGTTCTTTTTCACACCAGCCTCATAGTCAGAGCACTTACCCATAAAAATGGGAGTCTGYGAGTGGATTTGCCCTCCAGCCTCAGGGAGTTCCAGTGTGATTCTCCTTGGAGACTGCACTTTCCACCGGTCTCTTTGCTAGGATGGTGCAAGATGTTTTCATGTCTCTGGTTAAAATTTCAGTACAGTGCAGAGATGTATCTGGAGATCTGAGTTGCTAAAGATTCTTCAGCCTAACCGATTTACAGACTGTTTATTGAGGTGAACCACTTAAAAGMGGTGTTTTTTTTCGACCTGTGATGAGTAAGGATGTATATATTCTATCAGGTCTAAATGGTACATTTTGCTCTCAGTTTTGCAGACTAAATAGCAAGGTGTTTTCTGTTCTTTTATTCCTAGCTGATAAACAGAGATAATCTACCTTATGATCTGATCACCTATCTCAGTGAAGTAGTAAAATAATTTTATTCAGAAAATAATAAATTGGCTGTTAATTAAAAGGTAAAAGTTCATTTGTAACACTTGAGATGTCCCTGTGCTCAAAGAAGCAAGGAGCATTATTCTTACGAGTTTTACCAAGCTGCAGTTGTTACTTTACAGGTGTGGAAATAGGGACACCTGAACTGTTCAAATTTATCAAAATGGTGTGTTTGCCCCTCCAGGGGAAATATCAGTAGTAATTCAGGACATTAACTGATGAATCTTTAATCAGGACATTAACTGATGAATCTTTAATCTTTGTCCATAAACCCAACCCCATATTACAAAGTTTGCCCTGTTGTGTAAAAGAAGTGTGACATAACATGAAAATTTCATGTGTTGCAGAAATCAGTTAACCAAAGSTTTTTTCTTTTTCTTCCTTTTTTCTTTTTAGGGAAAATATTTTTACATTACACCTGGAATTTGTCCCAGTCTTTCCACCATGAAAGCTATTGTGGAATGCGCAGGAGGAAAAGTATTATCTAAACAGCCTTCTTTTCGAAAACTCATGGAGCATAAGCAGAATAAAGTGTGTTCAGTTTCTTTCTATAATTTACTGGTTATACCTTACCATGTTCTTCTGAGCTTACCATGAGTTTCTTTCCTTTAGAGTTTGCCRGAGATAATCTTGATTTCCTGTGAAAATGACCTTCATTTATGTCGAGAATATTTTGCAAGAGGCATAGGTATGTATAAGCTTTTGTTGTGAATTAAATAGTGTAACTTACTTTGATTTTGTTTTCTGTTTTATTATTATTATTATTATTATTATTATTATTATTATTATTATTACTATTATACAAATATAGAGATCTTTTGAAGCTTTCAGGTAGTAGTAGAGGAATGCATGGACTATCCTGCAAACCGTGGAGAAATCTGAGCCAGCTGTATGCTGGACATATCTAATAGTTAATTTATAAAGGCAAGTCACCACAAATCCTGGAAGGGTAGGCTGGATCTTGGGATTTCAGTCATGTTTAGGCAAAGTTCCTGTGTTGTGTGTTTTAAGCCCAGAAGGCAACTCAGTACCACACTGTGGCTCACTGCACTGCAACATGGGAGGGGAAGAGAACTGAAAAAAAAAGTAAACCTCATGGGTTTATGGGGGAAATAAGATAATACACTGCTAACACTAATAACAACATATTTAACAATATGTTAATAWTAATAACAACAATAACAATAACATATTTAATAATAAAAATTGTAATGTTGTAATAATAATAATGAAAGACAGAGGAGTGAACTCCAAGAGATACAAATGGTGCACAGCATAATCTGTGTCAAAACCAGGGCACTATCTCAGTATTCATCAAGTAACTTAAAGATTTGGGGGTTTTTGCTTAAGGTATTTCTCCTTTAGTGTAGATCYCCAAGAAGTTGTAATTATTAACAGGGCAAATCTGGTCTGTGCAGTGTCAGGTGTGATGGCTGATGATAGGGCCCTGGTAGTGGTGGGGTGAGACCCCTGTGCATCTTTGCAGGAAGGCAAGAAAGGTCCAGAACAGCCCCTCCTGACACACCTGCAGAATGGCACAGAATTTCTGTGTAGGGTGTGAACTGTATGAATGTTTTTGATATTTCCAGATGTCCACAATGCTGAGTTTGTCCTGACTGGAGTACTCACTCAAACACTGGATTATGAATCATATCCTTTTTTGTGTAAAGACATTCTGCTGCTTAGGAAAGTATGGTTTACTAATTTTTTTCTTAATTAGGAGCTAATTCACTTTAATTTTGTAGGATATGTAATGTTTACCTAATGGAGGGGTAGTTTAAAACCCAAAAGCCTAGCTTAAATTCAACATGGGATTAATTCTTGATAGGAAATACTTCAGGGAGGCTGGGAGGTAGGGTGGTCACAAAGGAATAGTAAATATTAGTAAATAGTAGAACAAATTAGTAAATAGTAGAATATTAGGCAACAGGAAAAAAACTTTTTACTAAGGAAAATGTTTGGCACAAGTTACTTTCAGATGAGGAAAAGAATCTTTTTACTGAAGATTGTAGACCCTCTTTGGTAAATGCAGTGGAAGGACCAGTAAGGCCTCTCTGTCTTCGTGCATGTTTTTTATAGAAGCTGTCATTTCTTACAGTTGTTCTTTCTTAACAAGCTTACATATAAATTTACTTGATGGATAGTAAAATGCCTTACTGCTCCGGAATCCTTGGAGCATTATATCTAGCTGTTCAGCCATTGTACAAAGCAACTAGAACTTCCTGTGGATGCTGTTTTCCAGCTGTTTTCCTAGGGATGATGAGCAGTTTAAAGCAGGAAAGCAAAAATAAACTGCATCTTTTTTAGGATGTGTAATTTTATTATGCTGAAACATAATTTACTATGTTTTGTATTATACTACCGTTTTAAAAGAGCCCACTTTAGGTATCATGATGAGCCCATTTTTAAGCGTTTTAAAATAAATTATGGTACTTTAGCCAGAAGTGTAATTTGGATGTAAAAATAAAAGGGCTTGCTATCTATTAAATTATGGATGTTGAAGATGAAAATGTTTTGTACTTTATTTTTATTTCTTATACTCTATTTTGTTTTATATTGATATTTTGCCCACATTTGAAATAAATGTACTTTTAAATGTTTTACTCTATATTTTAGTGGTCGTTCATTTTTTTGAATACTGTGCAACAATAGCACTCTGGTAAGAGTAAATTACTCAAATCTTTTTCCAAGCAATGTGAAATTATTTTAAGCTTATTTTACCAGGTATGTTTTAATATATGAATCCCAGTGCTTTAAAGGGAAATTGTTGTAAATGTATATATGTGTTTTTACTGAAGCAGAAAAGAAGCTTGAAGGAAGGAGAAACCTATAACCCTGCATTACACTGTTGTGATAACTTTTTGTTTGTATAGTGAGTTTTACTAAATAAATATTAAAAAAAGTCTCCCGAATCTATATTCAGTTGTATTTCCTAAAACACACGGTTCTAATAATCTGATTTGACCATTTTTATCAGTTTAGATTTCAGTAGATAAAAAAGTGATCCTAAAAGCATTTATTTTCTTCTGATCAGCAAGACGTTCAACTCTGATGCTGTACAGGCAAGTGAATATCTGCACTTCCCCATCAGGGAAATTGCACATTTCAAATCTCTCTTGTGCTGTGGTTTAAAGTGTAAATCCAGCTGGTGCTTGGATTTACTGATTTTGTTGCCTTTCTCCAAGTGCCTCAGTTGAACAAAGTGCTTAAGTGAATGACCAATTCCTGCTGTAAGGACACAGTGGTAGTAAATGTCAAGATGAGTGAGCTGCCACAGAAGTCAGTGTGTGCCTTGTGCCTGTTAACTGCTGCCTCTGGTTCCTCAGCTGGATCCATGTCCTGACCTGCTCCCGTGTTTGGCTCATTTTTTGTGAGCAGTAGGGGGCTACATGAGGAGCACAGGAATGGTAAAATTTCTACCCACATGACTTTTGGTAAGGTAACAAAATGGAATGAATGAGAGTGATGTACTTTGGTTGTGATGGTTTGAAGTGAATCAAAGATGAAAAAGGTGTGGTACAGGATGAGAGGAARTGGTGCTTTTTGACCAATGCCGTTTACTTGTTATGTCAGAATTCTGGTTTGTCTTAGTGTGAGCTTCAACTCTCTGAGTGCAGTTTCCCTCTTACTGCAACACAGATGAAGGAAGAGTCTATAATGTGGAGACCTAAGGCTGGAAATTGATGACAGGATTTTATGGTTTAACTTTTAAAACTAGTTTTTAAAAGGAGAGACTACAATGGGAGTTACTTGTTGGTTGATGAGTTGTTGTGCAAATGACTTAAATTGTTCAGATATGTGAACCTGGCAAGTGGTCTCGGTGTCAGTGGAAGGAGAGAACATCTCTGAAACCTGACTTAGAGATCCYGTCAGAGACACATCTCTGAACAGTTCAGCAAAGTAGTTTAGTTATCTAAATCTTAGAACACAGAAAATAAATAAAATTAATCCCACCCTAAAGAATGTCATAATRCATTGCTTGAATACTGTTTTTTAATGGAGAAATAAATGCACCTTTGTCCCACTTAAAAACGTAATACTGAAATGATCTAAATCTGTGTTAATCTTTGTATGGCTTGAGATTTTCTTCATTGTACTTGCTATCAATTTGCAGACAGATTTTTGAGTGCCTCTTTTAAAACAATTATCACCTGTTGCAACTTTTGAATGTGTAGTTTGTACCTGTCCTGCATTCAGCTATTTTCCACCTGCCTTCCCAACGATGTGTTGACTACCAAGTGTCTGTGCTTCTTCCAGAGATACACTCAGGTGTCAGGAGTCGGCTCAGTTGTGCACAAAATCAAACTCAAGGCACATGTGCTTGCAGAACTGGGTCCTAGAAGCTGAAGAGACCTGATACAACAGGTTGGTGCAAGGTGAGATCCTGCGCTGAGGAAGAGGCACAGGGAAGCCACATTTGAATTTGTTGGCAGGTTCAGCCTCAGTAGTGTCTACTCCACTCCACCATGGATTTACTCACTAAGAGTTCTCAACCTTTTTTTAGGATTGGCTTCCTCCACATTTTCCACAATGAAGCAGTGTTGAGGACATGTTATACATTWGCCAAAAACTGTTATGAGTTAAGATGTGAATGCAGTA
The DNA here is from genome assembly GCF_030028575.1 of Malurus melanocephalus. Lineage (NCBI taxonomy): Eukaryota > Metazoa > Chordata > Aves > Passeriformes > Maluridae > Malurus > Malurus melanocephalus. Next base: position 239,280 of record NW_026623372.1, on the reverse strand, counting down.
GCATCTGCAAGGTAAATTTCCTCACAAAAACTATCCAAAATGCTGTCACACAGTGCATAGAGAAGCTTGAAGAAAACCAAATGTGATCATGGAACAAATGAACCCCATGGGAAACATGAGTGGGAATGCATCTGTTTCATCATCAGTGAAGACAGTGTGTTTACTTAGCCAACATACAAGTATGACTGATTTGATTAACCTTTCAATTAGAGTGAAAAACACAACCTGCCAAGAAATAGTCTTTCAAGAGCCACAGGAGCTGTCCAGAGCCAACTGGCTTGCACAGATGTTACAATGTGTGTGATTAGTGATGGAGAAAGGGTTTGATGGAGTGTTCTGATACAGCATTGCTGTTATCAACATACTTTTCCCCTAGTGGAAGGTCATAATACTTAAGTGTCCATTCAATCCTGTCCTTTGTATTTGGGAGAGAAAAAAAGAAAAAAAAAAAAAAAGGTACTTTTTCAGATTGTCGTTTGAACAAAAGGTCCTAATATAACGTTTTCTTTGTCGGAAGTTTGTCCTGATAAAGTCATTATTCAGAGGTAAATACAGAGCATGTCCAACAGCAAAGACATTCCATCTGTTAGGGATATATTGGAAGTCAAGGAGACGTGGTCTCTGCTTGTTACTGTGCAGCTTTTTTTTGCTGTGAGAAATCAAGTGGAATTGTGGAACAGGTTTGCAAAAATACATCYGGAGTAGACCTCTGGAGGTGAAGTGTTCTGTGACCATTTTGTTTCTCTGTTTTGCTACCCTCAAGAAAACAAATCATCTTTGTCTTCAGTCAGAAAATCCATTGTTCTACAAGTGGCTGATGATGCTCATTTCATCCCCACACACCCCCAAGCAGAGTCTGGCTTTTACCTTCTTCCCTTGAAGCACAGCAGACTCCTCCCAAGGGACAGGCATGCTTGAAAAGCTTCCTCAGTGGGATAAGGGGCTTTCCCTGGAGGACTGAGCYCTCAGGAGATGAGCTCTGCCGAGGGAATTTTAACCTGCATGGTATGTATGCAGACAAGTGTGAAGAGTGAGGGATGCTTTGGAAAATGCCTCCACCTTTACCAAGAGGGACCATTTCTCTGATCCTTCAGTGGTGTTTTGTAAGAGACCAGGCTGTGGCTGCCAGGCAGGAAGCATCAGGACTAGGGAGCACCCCAGATCAGACTCAGCTTTGAGTGGGTCTCTAGAGTTTCCTTGTAGCAAGCTACACCAAAAARAAGGAAAAAAAAAGTATTTTAARCTGAAGAGGCCAAATTTTATTAATACGTCAACTAAAGGACTTTTAAATGAGGCTGCTACATCAAAGAGATGAAACACAAGTTTCTGTCCCTGCTTTCTGTGTCTGTAGGATTGATCCCCACTTCATTCCAATTAATTTGGGGTTTTGTGGGCATTTGAAGAGTCCTTTCTGGTGGCAGGAATTTTCTCCTTACAGATTCTGCAAATAATAAGTAAATATCGATCTTCACCATTTTTACGGCTTTTGGGATTTTGTATTTAAACTTGATGAACTCACAGCTTTTTATTGACATTAACTGTCATACTGTCCCTGCAGCATAATGGGACTTTGTGAGAGAAGATAGAGAAATTCCTTTGTCAGAAGAATATATGTATTTGAGCTACATTTGTGTTAACCCCTGGGGCCCACAAGAACTGGAGCCCAGCAGCCTTCCAGAGGCCAGGCTGGAGCAGAGGGAAGAGGAGCTCAGTGATGAGAACAGGCAAAGTCAGTCAGCCTTCCCGAGAGGAACCCTCTGAAAAAATGTTTGTACTTCAAAGCAGCTCAGAACTGTATGTTCTGTTAAAGCAACAAAGTATTTCCAAAGGAGAAGGGAAGAGAATGGTTTTTCACCTGACAGTYGTGGCTTCCAGCCCAGCATGGAGAGAGGCAGACTGGAGCCACCAGGCCAGCTCAGAGAAATCTGAATTGCAGATGAGTCAGGAGGGGTTAAAACGTTCCTGAGCTCTGGGCTGGGAGCTCCAAAGCCTGACAGATGTGACATAAACCAGCTTCGTTCTGTCTGCAGTGATGTTCTGCTGCTCACCATGGGAAAGTGCATCCACAGAGCCCTTCGGTGGTGACTCACAGGCGTTCAGACCTGGATGCTGCTGTAGCTACAGACACTGCAGACAAGTGCAYTTTGTGGAGAGACTGCAGAAATGAACTGGAAGGAAAAGGGAGGAATCAAAACACAGGCATGTCCTTCCTCTTCCAGCATCCTTGAGGGGCTGGACAGTTGCAGCTCATATCACCTGTGGGCAGAATTCAGAGGAGCTGTTGACCATGGAATATTTAAATCATATTTCCAGCAGTTTCTAACAACAATCCTCCCTGCCAAAATCAGCACCTTGCTTCTTCTGCAGTGAGTGTGTTGGTCTGTCCACTGCTTCACATTCTCTCACACTGCTTTTGCCCTGGCTCCTTTTCCCTGTGCCCAGAGAAGGCTGCAGTAGCCATGAATTTAACTTTCCAGACTCTCTAGCTGCTGTTGGGCTGTAGACTGCTTTACCTGGCCTCCCCAATGCCACCGTCTTTCTGACAGAGCACCCAGCATGGTATAAAAGCTATCCAGGATATTAAAAGTGCTGCTTAGGGCATTAAAAGAGGTATATTTTGTGTCCTTGGTCTCTGAACCATCTCTAACCCCTCCAGGCTGCTATCTGCAGCAGGAGCAGCAGCTCTCATTTCCATTTGTGCTCTTCAATTTGTCTGTTCCTTGCATGAACATGGGGTCATGGCACGACTCTGGAGTGGAAATTGAGCAGTTTGCTCACAAGCAGGTCCTCCAGAATGTCTTTGCAACGAATATCTCAACATGTTGGCTTTTTAGAGCCTTTTCCACTCTGTCCATGTGACTGATACAGCTTCATTTCCTCTTTTACCTAAGAAGTTTTTTATTGTGAATTGCATTTCTACTTTCGTGGAACAGATAATGTAATAAAGTCCAGTTATTAAAGAAGTATCTCTCTTGATCRTGGTAGGTGAAAGAAAACAATGTTTGCAAGGAGAGAGAATATATTCCTAGAATATCTTCATAGAAGAGGTAATCAAGCAGCCAAGCTCTCAGTTACTTGTGCACCTGGAGGAAAGATTTTGGGATTGGAAATTCCTGTTTTATCTGGTGRCATCATCTGATTAAGTGACATCATTCCTCTCAGCACAGGGTGAGCTGGGAGTTGTGTGAAGCCCTGGAAGCACCGGCCACTCGTGAGCAACACRGCAAGAGAACAAACCCTGCCCAGAGGCTGGAGCTGCTGCCTCTCCCTGCAGCTCATTTTCAATGCCAAACCCTTCACAGAGCCACTATAGACCCCATTCTCACATGGATGTGAGACACTGGGGCTTTCTGAGAACCAAGAAAACTGTAAGAGCTAAATGAAATGTTGATCTCTATAGCAAGGGCAAGGGAATGCAGGAGAAGTGATGGGATGTGTGGAGATGGCTCCAAGAACTCATCCACTRTTCCTCAGCCTGCACCTGGAACAGCTGAACATCCCATGGAGGTGTGGTCTTGCTTGCTTTGAAGGAGATGCAAGAATAATAGCAAGCAAGAGCGGAAACTTTGTGTTTGTGCCTCTGAGCAATGAAAGGAAATGTACCCTGCCCAAAAAATGGGATGTGGGGGGATTTTGTAAGCCTAGGACCCTCTGGGAGCTGACAAATTAGCAAATTATTCCATTTAAATCAAAGTATATTGCAAGAAACTCGATTTTAATGAAACCAGTTYGGGGCTTTTTGAGTAGGAAGGCAAAATGAATTATTAAAGTATCAAATAATAAAGTAAGTGATATGAAACTAATTGAGAAAGCAAAACAGAAATGAAACCAGTATAACCAAACATGCTCAGTGTGGGAAAACTGAAATGGGAATTATCATTTCCAGGTCTGCAGCAGCAACACTTCACAGCTGCTGAAACACTGCAGAAGTCTTGCAGTTTATAGAAACTCKGAACAAACAAGGAAAAGAAACTTTTGAAGTTTATTTGTCCCTTGAGCACCACACTAGGCATGAGTGCTAACTTACCACCTCCTCCTTGCAGCACCTCTTAGCAACATCACCAGCACATCATACAGCACTTCAGGGTAGCTCTGTCATTTGTTTCGGTGATTAGCATCAGTTAGTTATTAATTGTTTAACCTGCAGGGATTCATCACCCTCCCTCCACACACAAGCTGCAAACAGCCACAGAGCCCTTACTGAGCACAGGTGAAGTTTCTGTCCTAAGCATCCTCTAAGGGATAAGAAAGAAGAGAGGCAGAAATGTAAGGGGAGCTATGTCCTTCAAAGGTCTGTCAGGAAAATTACAGCTTTGATAGCACCATCCCATGAAATTTTTAAGCTCAGCATGGGAAATATAAAGGCAGAAACAACCCTTTTTTCTACCTATAAAGATTTAAATCCATTTCTTCTCCTTAGAGAAAAGACCAAAGTAAAACACCAGCTGGCACTGGATCGTATTTCATAGTAGACAAAACATGATTCCTGGGCTTCTTTGCTCTTCAAATTTGGAAATGACAAAGGAGGTTGAAGGAGCTGTTGAAGCTACTGCTGCTTTGCTTTACTTTTTTTTCTGCAGAAGGTCTCATTTGTTTGCTTTGGTGAGTACAGCTCCCTGGATTTTTAGGAAAGCAATAATACCCCTTTGTGCCATATAGAGAAAATTCAATACATCACCAAAAASTGAGTTTCTCTCTCTGGGTTTTGCCCTTTAGCTGCTGAACCCAGTGAAGAGAGTCCAGGTAATGGATTTTCCCGGGGAATGAAAACACGTGTTTAATGTGAAGCGTGGGGGCAGCTCTACTGACCCCTTGTATTATCACCAAGCTTACAGCCAGCCCTAAATCACCGGAGCTGGGGTTACCCAGGCACCAGACAATGAGCCTGACCTCAAACAGAGCCAGAGCCACCTGCTCCCAGCCTCCTGCATTCATTTCACTTGCTACTCCTGATAAATTTTTATCCATCATGGCAATTTTCTTCCAAAAYGTGCATTTTGTGGCTGCAAATGCACAAACCCATACTTCTGGTTTGATTGCTGGTTTCTCTTGCAATTCCATGCTCTGCCAGATTGCAGAGAGTCCCAATTTCAGCAAGGATGAAAACTCATCCTAGTTACTTAGAGAAGTGTAACATCTGCCTCCCTTCTTCCTGTAAAATGCACAGAACATGCAACTGCTTTAATGTGACAGKGAGTCTGTGTGACAGTGCCACTTATTGTGTCTGCATGGAAGGAAATATTGCAGGAAGGAAGAAGGAAATACAACCTTAACACTGTGGCCTGTTGTTGCGTGCTGTTCTGAAAGTCCTGAATGAGTGATTGTCACCTGTTGCTTTTCCAAGGAAAAGGTGTCTGAAAATGACACCTCTGTACCCCACAGCTGCAGCGTCTGTGAGGGATCAGGTACCAGCTAACACACATGTAGCACAGGTTTCCATCATAATCTGTACTTGCATCTTCTGCACAAACAGGCACTGATGGACCCTTTTAAAAACAGGTGACAACAGCAGAGGCAAGGGAGTGTCACTGAGTACATGTCACAAGCCCACCTGAGTGCTGCTTTCCAGCTAAAGGGGCTGCAGTCTCAGGGTTGTGTGGCTCCTAAAAGGGCAAACAGGAGCATTTGTGCTTTGTGGTCCTGGCAAGGGCAAGGATGGTCCCTTCTGGAGCGAGGAGGGGAATTGCAGCACAGCTGTCACCTACACCCACCTCTCCTCCCAGCTGTGCTCATTGTGTCTGGCTTGGTGCTCCTCACATAAAAGTGTGACCAAACACTGTTAAAGTCATTACTAAGCACAAGAGGGTTTTTCTTTTGGACAGCATGGGAAGAAAGTGCTTGGAGGGATTGGATTTTGTCAGGAATTGCTTTGCAACGGCTGCAATGAATCTGCTGATGCTGGTTTGTTTTGTTTGTTGATTTTCTTGGGCTCTTCAGCCTGGAAGAACACTGTGTTCCTGATGTTAACCTCTTGTATCACTTCTGGAGTGAAGTGARAGCTGGTGAGAAGCAATCCAGACAGGTTTATAACACATTCACGTTTATATATCTACCCTCAAAACAACTTRTGTGATGTTTGCTCCACACAAGTGTCCCTCCTGTAAGAATATATTTATTTAACACTGATGTGCATTAAACATTTATCTAATGCTGCATATTTCACTGTTGAGATATTTGTGTGCTGAGTCTCCCAAACCGACATCCTTGTCTCTCATATTTGAGTTTAACTGCCATAGCTGTGGAGCACAAACCCATGARTGRTRGAGRAAGTCACAGAAAAGTTCCTCTGGASTCTTTGTTGATCAGGCAGCCTCATGGAGGAGGAGCTGTCTGTGCAAGGGCCTCTGGAATTATATGGATCACTTGAGTGATGGGAGCACCAGCACTTGCTATTGCCACCCCAGAGAGCTTGGGATCCAGAGTGATTCGAGATTTAGGACATTTAAAACAGATTTTTGCCATCTACTTTTGGAGGGCTTAAGCTTTAAGCATATTTTCAGGCTTTTCTCATCAGCCACAGGTATAGAAACATGTTTTTATATGAGAAATGGAGAACTAAGGATTTTGTGAATCATAGAATTTTAGAATCATAGAATGATTTGAGTCGAAAGGTTGCTCCAAATTCCATCCATCCAACCTGGTCTTATACACTCCCAAGGACGGAGCATCCACAACTTCTCTGGGCAACCTGTTCCTGTGYTTCCCTGTCCTCAGCATAAAAAGTTTCTTTACCTCTTCACAGGACAGCCCTATCAGYTCCAGGTCTTCCTCGTGCAGGATGCACCACTGCAGGTGGGATCTGCCAAGGACAGAGCAGAGAGGGAGAGTCCCCTCCCTTGACCTGCTGCCCAGGCTGTTTGCATGCAGCCCAGGACATGCTGACTTTCTGGGCTGCCAATGCACATTGCCAGGTCATGSCCMATTTTTCATCCYCTCCTGCCCCAGGTYCTTCTCAGCAGGGCTGCTCTCAATCCCTTCACCCCCCAGTCTGTGTTGGTTCTGGGGTTTTCCCTGGCTCAGGAGCAGGACCTTGCCGTTGGTGACTCCTGGAGCTGCAGTTGACAATGGCAGTGCCACCCAAGGCACAGTGAGCTGCAGAGCTGCCAGCTCTCATGATCTCAGTGTCTGTTCAGTGGTCCAGGGCAAAATGAGAGCTTTGAAAGCTGACCCCGTGCACTGAGCTGTCACACAGGGCAGTGAGCTCTTTATAACACACAGAACGCTGGATCATGATGCTAATTGAGTACTTAAAAAAAAAAAAAAATCCTGTTGTACCCTGAGTATGGAATAGCTAATCAAATCATGTTTATTGCTCAGYGCTAGGCTGCTAATTTGCTTTGATTTAGAATTTAAGAAGATAATTGCAGATGCGTGCATCTGCGTAGGTGGCTGTGGAAAGCCTTTCCTCTCCATTTAACAAGCACATTAGTACAAACTGCCTTCCTTTGGCTGTTCTTTTCCAATAGGATTGATTTTAGTCCCTTTGTTGGAGGAGGAGATGGAACCAGGCAAGGCTCCATGATCCTCTCACAGATCCGTGGGATTCCCCTTGCCCTAGAGAAACCCTCAGGGTAAAAGCAGGGCCAGATACTCACACTTTGCAGCTCTGATCTTAATATTCTTGGTGGCACTTTACAAAAGCCACATGCACATATTTACCCCGGGTTTAGTGTTAATAGAAGTGGAATGAGCTGAAAGCTGGAGTAGACRTGGTGTCAGCATAACACAGAGAATTATTCTTGTTTACCAGAACAATTTTCTTTAGTCTTAATTCCTACCTTCGGATGGTCCAAGGGATGATTCCCTGCTTTCATATGCCTGTGTCCTGATGCTTTTGTTGCTGACCCTTTGCAGCTTCTCACACAGTCAGRCASTGCCCAGGCTGGGCTGTGGCTGTGCCCCTGGAGTGCGGCTCAGCTACCAGCACTGACCTGGTAATACCTGTGGGTTTTGGGTCTAATTAATCAGGCCAGTTTTAAAGGAGAGAGAGCAAAAATAATATGAGATCATGTGTCTGGTGTGGGGAGCCTTCACTCTAGGCTGGTCAGCCTGGCCCTCAGTACCCAGATTTGCATGGAAATGCTTCTGTGTGTGCTGAGACCAAAGCAGATATGGTGAAGGCTATTCTGGATGTTGTGACCCTTGTCTGTCCTCTCTTTCCCCTGCTAACACCAATCCTCAGTGGTCCATACCAGCAGCAGCAGTGCTGCCGTCTCATAGGGGGCTTAATCACATGCAGAAGCAYGCATCAAAATTCAGAGATCTTCTTCCTTCTGATGTTTCTTGCAAAGAGACAGCAATCAGTGTTTCTGGCCTTTGGGGATGGAAACTTTCTCTAGAGATAGTTCTTGTCATCTCTTTTCCACTCATGGAAATGGTGATTAACTCCTGCAACTTTCCCAAAGTGGCTCAAAATGACAGGCTGTTTGAAATATTGTTAAAAAACCCCGAGTCCTTGGGCACTCCAGGAGAAATCTCATCATCCCAGTGTGGCATCTCAAAGTCATGGGCAGAAAGTCATGGGCAGAAAGTCATGGGCAGAAACCAGGAGGGTGAGCAGAACTTCTGTGCAAAGAGCAGGAGGGTGCTGCCTGTCAGGGTCCCGATTCAGCCTGTTTGCCCAGTGCCAGGCTCCTCTCAGTCCCTGCTTCTAACATCCCTTTTGTGTTTTTAGGATTTCTAGATAAGGATTTAGCAAAATGATTTGAGGGGTGAAACATTGTCCCAGTTCAGCGTTTGGTGCCACTGCTCCCTGTTTCCCYTCCCTGTAAATGATGCTTTTCCTCAGCTGGCCTTGTACCATTGCAAATGGAAGTGGTGTGGCCTGAGGAGATGCCTTGTGCTGGGTGGTTCCTTGTCCCAGGAGCAGCCTGGGCACTGRGAGGCAGCTGGGGCCAGGGTGAGGGCAGGGCTGCAGCTGCCAACCCCAGGGATGCTGCTGCCATCACACAAGGATGCAGGGAGCAGCACCCAGGGCAGGCAGAAAGCCAGGTGTGATGTGTCTGGATCGACTTGGGAGTGTGAAGTTTTTTCCTTTACCTGTTCAACAGCAGGAAACAAAAGCACCATTGAGAGTGTCTGCCCTCCTCGGGGGACAGCTCTGAGTTCAGCCTGTGTTGGGAAGAAGTTTTGTTTGACACCAGTGGAAGATGTGCAGGTACAACCGTGTCCTCCAAGCCTGGGAAAAAACAAATATTGGAAAATTCACCTGTTCATCTAGAGGAACATGCACCCCAAGGGATGCCTGATGCCAGCCCAGACACCAGACATCTGCAGCCTGCAAGGGACGTCCCCATGACACCTAGCAGCAAAACTTTTTCACCATCAACATGGATTRTTTCAGAAGCTGAAAGTCTCTCTTGTCGCTTATTCAGTCTCTGGTTGCAGCAATACCTTCCCCTTGAAACTCTGTTTCTCATGTTCACCAGCTCTTACAAGGGGAGTTGTTTTCCTCTGCGAGCATGCTTTGCACAGGAATTACAGCACATGAAGMAGATTTCTTGTATGATGARAGGATGYTTTGCATACATCCCTTCAGAGAGCTATTGCTGCACCTCTGGGGAGCTGGAATACTATATCTAATAATACACCTTAATTAAAATAAATAGTGCTCCTAATTATGTCTTGTCACACAGTTTGTACCCCATAATTTATCAGTGTGATGCYACTATGAATAAAACATTAAAAACATATTCATATGTAATTTTGCCCATACAAATGTACTGCTGATGTGCTTCACAGATTGCTCTCAGTCTTTTATCAAGATGCTGCGGGTCACATCATGGTTTCCTGAAACTGCGTTTTGACAACTTTAAACAGCTCTGCTTCAAGAAGCTGTTTTGTAGCTGTGAGGATGCTGAGAGCCAGAAGAGCAGCATCTCCTAACAAAATATACCCATGAAATGAAAATGGGAGAGAAGAAAATGAATATAAAGGGAGCTGCAATTTATAGCTAATGCCATGAATTAGGCTTACTCAAACAACAAAACAACTTCACAAGAATGAACATCACAATTAAGGAATCATTCCAGGGCTGGTGGGAATAGCTGGCACTCGTGACTTCAGGAAGTTGTGGATTCTTCCTGTCTAGAATGAAGGGTTTCTTTGTGGAACACCCCTTCACATCTGGAGTCTCTAAGTGATCCCTGAACCTCGGAGGGACAGCAGCATCTGGGTCACTGCAATTATTTACTTTATTTGGGATTCAGATACAGTTTGGGTTCCCCAAAACTTCTGGCCATCTGAATCCAGGCTCTTCTGACTTCCCCTTATGAAGATGAATTTAAAAAGCTCATTGTACACATTCAACCTAAAAAAACAGAATTAAAAAAAAATGTCTGCAAGTATCTTGTCCCTTTTAAGTTCTTCTGTTGGTAGAGAGGAAGGACTCCTCAGTTTTCAGAGCCATCCAGAATTGTTTTTTATCAATAGAAGTAGTTGTTCATTACTCAGTCATAGGTTGTACTACTCGGCGCTGTACAGGTGGGATCACTCCGATGAGCCAGGAAGTGCACAGAGACTGCTGGGGGTGATTCCCTGATTCCCCACAGGAAGGAAAGGATCCACTCCAAAATCAGCACCAATGGGGCAAATGGAGCTGGGTTAAACAGTGACTCCAACATGTAACCAGACCTGCTTCTTGTGAAGAAAGGTCACAGTAAAAGGAATTATTAATTCAAGTGTTTTTCATTGCAATCGTCACAATGAGTTGTGTGGTCACCTCCATGAAAATGTGATTGGAGATGACCCCTTGCTTTTGGAGTTTCAGTCATAGACATCTGCGAAAGTATCTTCTTTTGTTCYCCCTCCCTGGACTGAGAAAGGTTTTCTGCTTTCTATTTTATGATATGACATTGAAAGCGCCACAGAAACAGGAAATTAGYTTGGATCTCAGGTCTCAAAAAGACAATGCTGTGCACAAAGAGCAGCAAATCACAGCCTCCAGCTGATCCCTGGACCAGACCCCGAGACTCCTCGAGGGGGTGACCCACAGCATCCCCACGTCTGGAAAGGGCAGGATCTTTGTAGGTGCCTGAAGAAACAAGGTCAACTTCTCTTCAAAGGCACGGAGGGACACAGCAGCCCAGCGCTTCACTCCTGGAATTGCCGTGCAATACTCCAGGAATACTCATGAAACAGTCCTGTAACGCGTAACCGTGTGTTACGGGAAAGGAAGGGGTGAAAGTGCACAATTTCTGTCGCTGCTGGGAGCTCTGAACCGGGACGTGTCACAGCTCAAACCCGCAGCAGCCGCTGTCCCTCCCGGCTCCCGGCGCTCGCCCTCCGCCGCTGCAGTCCCGGTCCCTGCAGGGCGCGCACCCCAACAGCGGCTGCGGGGGGAGAAGGGAAAATCCGAGCGGTGACAAGGACCTGGCCTGTCTGGGGGCGGTCGGAGCGCCGTGTGTCCCGGGGACGCCTCGGTACGGGCGGGACAGGGCGGATCCCGGAATTGCCGCCGTGGCCCTGTCCGTGTTCGTGTCCGTGGCCCTGTCCGTGTCTCTGTCCCTGTCCGTGTCCATGTCCCTGTTCCTGTCCGTGTCCCTGTTCCTGTCCGTGTCCCTGTCCCTGTCCCTGTCCCTGTCCCTGTCCCTGTCCCTGTCCGTGTCTCTGTCCCTGTCCCTGTCCCTGTCCCTGTCCTTGTCCGTGCCCGTGTCTCTGTCCCTGTCC
>NW_026623372.1:221244-227358 GCF_030028575.1 Malurus melanocephalus | reverse complement strand
CTCTCAGCGCGGCCTCTGGCGCCCTCTGCCGCCCACCCCGCGCCCCTGCGGGCCCCGCGCCCGCTCTGCTTGGGGACACCTTGGGGACACCTTGGGGACACCTTGGGCACTCCGTGTCCGTCTCCTACTCCAGCGCAGCACTCAGCCATGGCCCTCAGGGCCACATCTACGCCTCACCAGGGACGGTGACTCCACCACTACCATAGGCAGCCTGTTCCAGTGCTTGACAACCCTTTTAGTGAAGGATTTTTTCCTAATATCCTATATATTTTTTCCTAATATCCTATAATTTAAACTTCTCTTGGAAAAACTTGAGGCTATTTTGTCTTTTCCTATGGCTTGCTGCCTGCGAGAAGAGACTGATCCCTACTTGGCTAGAGYCTCCTTTCAGGTGGTTGTAGAAAGGGAGAAGGTCACCCCGAGCTCCTCTGCAGGTTGAGCCCCCAGTTCCCTCTACCTCTCCCTGTAAGATTCGTGATCCAAACCCTTCACCAGCTCTGTCGYCTCTTTCTTGTAGTAAGGGTCCAAAACCAAACACAGGATTTGAGGTGTGGTCTCACCAGTGCCAAGTGCAGGAGGGACAATCCCTGCCCTGTTCCAGCTGGACACGCTATTGCTGATACAAGTGAGGATGTTTGATTTTTCCTCTTCTAAATATTAGCAAAATTATTATGTCCCTACACCAATGTTTCTACAGCTTCAGGGGCTTATTTCCAGGGATTCCCTTTCCAGGGAAGAACTGAAGTGTGGTGCTGCCACTGGTGAGCAGGAGTGACACCTCTGCCCACCCACCCTTGGGCACCTCATCCTCACTTTGCCCACCCCAAGAGAATTTTGGCAGTGTTGGAATCACAGCCACCCAGGCCACTTTTAAGGCTACAAGAAAATGTCCTGCTGATGCCTCCACCGACTGATTCTGCTCCCAGTTATGATTTTGTTGGGGCAGGACTTGGAGAAGCTGATGTGTTTGGGGAAAGGGTCCCCACTGAACTCCTGAGCCTTGAGTTTAGACTGCTGAGCTGCCTTCTGAGAGCTGCCAGCACAGTCGCTGTCTGTGAGGATGCAGAGCCTGGAGAAATGTGGAGCTGGAACCTGGAAATCTGATCCCAACTCCRCCCTCTGCACATTTCTGTGCAGCATTTGATTTGCTCCTCTGACTTCTCACTTCTTATTTAAAACTGCAGTGATGGTGCTGAGCCAGGTAAAAGTTAATCTAATCTCATCTCATCTCTGTCCACMCTCCACAAGAAAGAAATGGATTCTAGAACAGAAGGACAAGCACCACTTGCTTTACAGGGACTTTCTCCTGTGCAGCTTCACAGATGTGCAGAAATATCAGACTTTCCTTGAGGATATTTAAGGTTTTCATTCAATGCAAGCACCTGTTTTCACTCAGAGCTTGGCATTTTTGGGCCTGCTTATCTCTGCTAACACTGAGTAATGGATAGGGATTGTCAGGGCTTGGACAGAGAGGACAGGCAGGGAATTTAGCACCTGCACCTGCAGAGAATGTTGCATAAACCTTGTTTGGCTAAAAATGTAATMCCCTGTTCTAGTGCCCCTCTTTCTCATGGGATATCTCCCAGTTTTCTCCTTTATCTTTAGCGGAATGGGCAATTTTTTCAGGTTCTGTGGCTGAACTGATCTTTTACTGAGTGTCAGTGTGGTGGTGAGAGTTACAGAGCAGCCAGTGTTTCTCAGCCTAAAAACRTACCTTGTGACRTKATCTAGTATGTTTTTAACAAGAATYAAAGGAARTTTAAAAATAAARGATTAAGTTAAGCAGGCAGGTKCATCCCCAKAATGGGARGAGAAGGAAGGAGTGGAATGGAGCAGTGGAAGGGGGAGAACTCTCCACTCAAATCCCCTGAACTCCATCGAGGTTCGCAGTTTGTGTGCATGGGGATGGACCGGGAGCACACACGGCTCGAGTTSAGTTTGTGCAGTTTGTGCAGTTTGTGCAGTTTGTGCAGTTTGTGCAGTTTGTRCAGACATCCAGAGCCCGAGAGCCGTCAGATCTGAACCCTCGCTTTGCTGCTGCCGGCTCTGCTGAGCGTCCTCCCTCTGCCCAGCTCCTCGGAGGTGTCGCAGCAGAAGAGGAGGATGTCGGAGCCTCCCAGCAGCAGCCGTGCCTGTCCCGGAGCCCTCGCTGTGTCCCAGCCCTCGCCTCTCACAGCTCTGTGCAGCAGATTCCCGCTAGATGGAGCGATGGCTGAGCCACAGCAAACGCGCCGAAAGGCTGGGATGCGTGGTTTCACAGGGGAAACGACCACTGAACGTAAACGGTTTTCTTTTCCTAAGACTTCTTTAGGAAAGGAAAATTTCCCGGYTGAGATGTTGAGGAAGAGCTGTGCCTCACGGCACGGCAGCGCAGCTTTCTTCCTGTGACCTGGCATGAAGCGCAGCCCCGCTGASGGACGGACAGCTGGTGGCACTGGTGGCACTGTGACAGTCTCACATTGTGTCCCCGAGCCTGCTCCCTCTCCCAGAGACCCCAGTTCGGGGTCCCCCTCTCCCTACCCCTATCCTGATGTGCCTCTCCTGTGACCATTCTCACAGCCATGCAGCGTCTCCCGGGGTCTGGCGTGACTTCTGGCACCTGGGTGTTCACCACAGCCTGCCACCAACAACTGGGAGTCTCTTCAGCTCGAGTGGGCTCTTCCAAGCTGCAGCACGAARGGATTTCACCCTCTTGCAGCCCCTCCTGCCGGCAGCCTGGGAAGCCTGGCCCGTGTGGCAAGCAGGGTCCAGGCAGGGAAATCTGGATTTCAAGTGTCCAAACACTGCTTCTCCTTGGGTCCATAGCAGCGTGGAGAGGGTGGCAGCATCCAAATCTCCTGGTCACTGTCTGGGCATGTACCTGGATGTGGGGACAGAACGCGCTCCAGGGCAGGGGATTGGGGCGGTGCTTCCCTGGGTCAGGCACACCCTCCTGTCCCGACCTCAGCGGCACCAAATGGGCACCTGGGAGCAGTGGCCACTCKTGTGTGTCCAGCGTGGCCCCAGGCTGGTGCCAGGCTGTGTCCCTGCTGTCTGTCCCCCTCATTATCCTTTCTGGGGTGTCCAGTGTGGCTCCGGAGGAAGGTGCCCTGTGCTGGCCGCACTCCGGCCACTCCCGCCCGCACACCCCTGACCCGGTGCATTTGGAATGCYGCTCTGAAATCCTGACACGTCCACGCTCCCGGGCATCCCGCGGTGCTGACAGATGCTCCAGGAGCTGCAGAGCCGGGCGTTCCTGCAGGGAATTGGGCTGTGGCAGAGAATCCCGGAGCGGCTGCCCCTGTGCCAGGAGGGTGGGTGCTGTGTGGGGACAGGCTGTGGGTGGGAGTCCCTCCGTCTGACAGCAACCCCTCTCTGCTGAGAGATGCTCGGGGAGAGGAAATGGGCAGAGAGTGACACACGGATGGCAAAAGGTGAAAAGTGAACGAGTTGGAAGGGAATTAGAGAGGCAAGTCCAACTGCAGAGCAGCAGCCAGCCCGGGCCGGCCTCACTGCTGGGCTTCACCGGACAATGGACCCTCTGTCCTTTCGGGGCAYTGCAATTCCGGGTAATTGTGTTTCATAAGGGCAAAGGCTGCTCCTGTCCAGGGCTGCAGACACTCTCCCCTCATTGCACTGGCAGCTGTCCAAGGATAAATCCAGCTGCACAGCAAGGAAGGTGAGAGCTGCAGGTTCCCCCAGCCCACACACGGAATGAGGAATCAGCAGAGCCTGGGCAGCCTCAGGCAGCACATTTAGAGCTGACAAGCTGGGAGGCTTGGCTTCCTTCAGACATCCCTGGTGTCCCCAGTGAGKGATGGTAACAGCATCCAAGCAGGGAATCAGACAGGCTGAAAGCTGTGACACACTCTTCACTTGAGCTGTGCTCTGGAGAGGCAGCTGCTCACGGGCGCTGCACAACTTCTGCCCAGCATATTTTGAAAACTTTACCTGACCTTGAAATTTGGGATTGAATTTTCCCACTGATCTGTGGCAAATGGCAACTGACTCTCTTGCACTGAAAGGCTTCAGCTGATCATCACAGAGCTTTGACTCGAGGGCATTTCAGTTTGATGGCCGTTCTTGTCCCAAAGATCTTTTATGGCATAAGGGATGGGAATTGTTTTACCCACCAAGAAAWCGCAGGAGATTTGGGGTGATTATTCAGCAAAATTTGTGTAACACACAGGAGATTATTTTGGCAAGAAAGACTTTTTCAGGCAGTGCAGACAGATGGRAGAACATGCCTGGGATACTGGGATGACCCTTCCTGTGGTTCAGTGTGGGATCTCTTCTGCCATCTCTCCTGGATATACTCCCTCTGAACCCTGATGGGATGATCCCTCCCTGTCACTGCAGTGCAGACCCAGCTGAACTTTGCCGAGTGTCTTATCTTTAACCCTAATGCAGGGGTGGGGGGAAAATATGTGATGGAGGGTTTTGCAGTCAAGTTTTCTGGTCATTTTGCTGCAAAGGATGGAAAAAAAATGAAAAAAAAAGAAAAACCCACCAAAAAAAACCCCAATAAGTTTGCATAATTAAAAGACCTAAGTATTGATTAAGAATTACATGGTTTGATAAGGGAATGTGCATATTATCTAACTAAAATTTAGAAAAAATAATCCCATCTGTCTGTTAATTGACAATGAAGTTCACTTTTAAGTAAATGTTTGCTGTGATTCAGCACTTCCCTGGGCCTGAACTCCAGCATCACGACAGCATCCTGTTCCCAAAGGCTCCCTGAAACAGAACTGAAACAAACCAAGGGGGACAGTTTTCCATTACAACATCTGCCAGYTCCTGTGTGGGCATTTTTCTGCCATTTTCTACCAATACCCACCAATCCCATTCTGAAAGCAGTAATTGCCATTAAGGGGGTTGTTCTGAAGGCCTTAGGATGGTTCTTGTCAGCTGATGGTGTCAGCTGTGATTGGTGTCATTTCAYTGTGCCCATGGCAGCTGAGTGACAGAGGCCATGAAATGCCCTGAAAAGGTGACAACACAGATGTGTCTCCACCCAACACTTTTGCTTTCAGATTCACCATAGTGCTGTGGGAGATCAGAGCTGCACTGGTGGGATGCAAACCTGGAATGGCAACAGGGGAGTTTTTCCAGCTGATCTTTGGGCTACCCAACATGGTTGGCTGCTTTCCTGTTCCTGGCTCACACTCTGATGGGGTCTTTGGTGGGCTCTGCTGGTGATGCCACTGTTTCCAGAAAAAAAAAAAAACAAACCCAAAAAACTAAACCCCCAAAACCACTTGTAACTGTTTCAAACCTGAAACATCTGAAGTTTTCACCTGGAGCCCATCAGACTTTTAGGGAGTGTGTGGGCAGGGAGAGGTGCGTTTCAGCTGTGCTGGAGCTGTGTCATTAGCTCACAGTCACTGTGTGCTAACACAGCCCTCCTGTCCTCAGCAGAACTGCTGAATAACGAACATCTAGCCACAAAACAGACTTGTGAGTCTGAAAAAATCTGATATTACCCCCTTGCCCCAGCTCCCACGAGCAGGGTTGTCAGATCAGAGCTCTCTCCTGGTTCACAGTCAGAGCAAATCTGAACCATGGCCATGTGAAAAGCCATCAGTGTGACCCATGGCCATGTGAAAAGCCATCGGTGTGACCCATGGCCATGCCATGGGCAGGCTGTGGCCTTTCACCCGGGGCTGCACTCTGTGCCAGGGCTGTGGCTCTGCACAGGGGTCACTCAGGGCTCAGCCACTCCTCACGTGTGGCTGACCCTGTGTTTTGGCCATTCTCTGACCCTGGCTGCACCTCAGGGTGGGTGCAATGCAAAATAAAACTCTCTCGCTCTACTCCTGTGGCATTTCTCTCCCTGCTGAGGGACAGAGGTTTGGATATTGCCAGGGCAGTGAAGTGCCAGTTTCAGCTCAGTTAATGCATGCTAAATAAGGAATTTAATTAGCCAGTAGTCAGTCTGCAGGATGAATTCCTTGGTTTRATGTACATCATTGCCACTTCTTTCCTTTAAATGGGAATTATAAATTCTGCTGGAATGTGTAATTTTTTTTTTTCTATTTACAATTTCTTCTCCCTCCTTCCTGTCATGTCCATCTATCCCCTACTTGCCACTGATAGCTTAAAGTGAGCTTTGAATTGACCTAAATCATAGGA
>NW_026623372.1:216835-220534 GCF_030028575.1 Malurus melanocephalus | reverse complement strand
CATCCATCCATCCATCCATCCATCCATCCATCCATCCATCCATCCATCCATCCATCCATCCATCCATCCATCCATCCATCCATCCATCCATCCATCCCCGCTCTCTCTCCATTTCTTCCTCCCTCCTCTTCCCTGATCCCTATGACCACCCCACTCCTTAGTCATCCCTGATACTTTGAAACCTTTTATATTTTCCTGTTTGGCAGCCAGGGACTTCCAGTGTGGGCTCCTTTGTGGGCTGTGTGCTGCCTCACCCGATGTGAATAAGAGGCCTCTTTATTTGGAGAGCAGAGACAAGTTGATAGGTGGTGTTTYACCTCTCTCTGAAACTCAGAGTCTGCTTTTTGGAGGCTTTTTCAGAAGCTGTTCATGCACKGTTAGGTTGAAATTTTACTTGCAATAACTTATTTCTGGAGCTTCTCTATTGTGCTGTCTGTGCTGGCAATTAATTATTAAGGCAGGTAATTTACAGGCAGTGCTTACTTGTGTCTAGCACCTCCAGTGAGATGTGAACAGCAGCATTTTTCGTTGCTGGCAGAGAGGAAGATTCATCCTCTTGCAGGGCAAGACTGCAATCCCAACAATAACTCTGAGAGAGAGCCAGCCTTGGTTTTAAGAAAAAAACCTCAGCCTTTGAAATCATGTGTAGGCTGGTAACCTTGGACTAGTTTGCTGCTGCTTTTTTGAAGTTTTTCTTTGCTTGTTCACACTTTGCAGTGAAAGCTGTTCTCAGTTATTCCCATGCTCCAAGGTTGTAGTTTCTATAGTTCTTGCATTGGAGAGCTTTACAGCAGAGGATTGAAAATCTGGGAAGTGTGAGTCCCTCTTCCTTTCATCCCTGTCCCTGGGAAGGACATGTGGTGCTGACAGTTCAGTTCCTCTCCAAGAAGCTGMATTTTGCTGTGCAGCTGCAGGTTGGGGATGGGGCTGGCTCCTTTGTCATCCCCAGCACACAACAGAGGCTGGACAGAAAGTCCCTGTGGATATTTTCATCATCAATCTTCTCTGTGCCAGGGCTTTGGATGATCTCCTGTCCCGGGCTGGGGAGAAAGGCAGGAGCTTCTCTCCAGTGGGAGAAGCCATCTGCAAGACCTTGAGGCTTTGCAAAAGTCAGCCTGATGAAAGTTTGACCCATGGTTTCCCCAAGAGYTGGTTAAAAATCAAAACAACACTGGGGTTTGTGATATTTTTTTCCCCCTTTTCCTTCATGGTAACTAGAAGCCATCCCATAAAAGGCAGATCTGGACCAACCCAAACCCAACCTGCATGAGTGCTGGCGTTTCTCCTTACCCCTGCCTGACTTYTGCTTAGGAAGTTTAACCAAGAAATTACAAATCCACCCACTCTGAGACACCAACTCTGCTGTTTTTCTGCATTTTTCCAGTCCCAGCAAGAGTCATGATGCTGACAAGGCTGTGGCTGTAACCAYGTGTTGGAGGGGCCTCATTGTGCTCAGGGAGATTTAGGGGATAGATGTCTCTGTCCATCACCTTCCCCGTGCTCTGGTGGGACAGGAATGCCAAGGTGGGCTCAGTACCAGAGTCTTGCTCCTGAAATTGCTGTAGTTGCTCCACAGACTTCCAGCTGAACACTGTATCTGCAGGAGCAGGGGCATGGACAGCCCTACTGGGCACTCCTGGGTTTCCTTAACTCATGACCAAAGCCTTGTCCTGCCTAGAGGAACGATCCAGAGCTGCTCCTGATGCTCACCTGGAGCCAGGGCTGCCCTACCTGTGCTTCCCAATGGCCCTTTCTTGTCCTTCAGGCACTGCCTTTGGCAATGAGCACCACACCAAAGCAAGRCCCCTATGGCTTTTCCTGCTCCACTCTTCAAAATAACAGCTGTGTCCTTGGAAGGCTCTTTTTCACTCAAAGAAATGCCATTTTATCCTCTTTTGCTACCCACARCTGTGGCTCTGAGCTCTGRCAGCTGCAGGACTGAGCAGGAGCACAGGGCACSAGTGTTTGCACCACTGGCACCAAGCCTGATGCTCTGCCTCTGACCCAGGGGCTGTTCTCTCTCCCGGTGCTTTAAATTCGTGCTTGGAAATAAAAATGAAAGCTGCCCACGATGTTCCAAGAGACAGATGCTGGAGAAAGTCCCCTGCTGGTTTTGGACAAGCAGGAGGACAAGAAAAATGGTTTCCAGCTTTTCCAGGAGCAGAAGATGCAAGAGAAGCTTTTTCTGAGGAGGGAGGCTCAGCTTTCTCTCACAGCCTGCACATCCTCARATCTTCCCTCGGATCAAAACCCCTKAAACACAGCAAGGACAGTGCTGTGGATAAACAGAGGAGCAGCACAGCTTGTCTGGGTTTCAGGACCCAACATTTTTACTGTTCTCTACCCTCTCTCACCGCTTGCACTCCAGCACAGTGGAGATCATTCCCATCAGCCACATTTACGTGCCTTCTGCGCTTCTTTTTCGCCCTGGTCTCAGAAGCTGCYGAGCAGATGGAAAGCTCTGAAGGATTCAATGACCTTGAGCAGTTTTGGGTTGAGACCTGGTCTCCATCCGGGGCTGTTGAACATGGTCCTGCTGCTGTGGGGTGAGTGACCTGCTCACCCCAAACTGCCCAGCTGGGCTCAGCTGGGATTCCTGGCTTTGCACAGAGTTCAGGGGCTTTGTCCTTGCCATGCTGTATCCCTGTCCTCAATAGGGAGATTCCCCAGCCCCACAGCAATCAGAGCTCCCAGTGCTGTGGGGTGTGTGTGCAAAGAGACTTTCCAAGGAGCACCACAGGGTCCTGATGTCCTCCTGCAGTGTCCCAGAGCCRGGCTGCTCCTGGAGGTGAGTGAGGACCATCTGGGAAAGAAGCACTCACCATGAAGTCCTTCAAATCCACCTCAGCTGCAGACATACCTCCATCTTGTGTCACTGGCTCTGAAACTCGATCCAGTGATTTGTGTCCATGGGCAGAGGCAGCCTCACACGTGGGGAAGGGGATTTTCTTTCATGTGCACAGGGATTTGGGGGCTTGGTGTCTGCAAAGCTTCCAGGGTTCCAGGACAACGCTGGAAATTTTAAACTAAATCAACMGCGGGGTTGGTGTGTTCCCTGCCCTGATAGATCCAGGCTCTGTGTGCTTCCCCAGCGATGTGGGCTGTGGTCCAGCCAGGAAAGGAGAGTGCTGGGGCTCTCCAGAAGCTCCAGGAGCTCTGCAGATCCGTAGCACGGGGGAGACACTGACACATTATCATGGCTGATTAACGCCATCCATCAACSCCTGATTAAAACCAGCAGAAATGTTTCTTCTTCCTCTGCAGCAGAAGAGTCTTTCATAGTGAAAGTGCTTCTCTTAATTACCACTCTGTAAACCCTCAGCGAGGCAGAGCATCAGCATTGTAGCTTAATTCCTCTCTGYGGTAATAACCTTCTCATTTCATAAGTGCGTGAGGGAGGGTAATACCTATGGGTTTTGGTGCTTGGCTTTTCTTTTTTTCTCTTTTTTCCCTGTCATTTATATCAGAAGCGTCGTTCTTTCCATGCTGGAATAGCAGAGAACGCAATAGGATTGTAATTCCTACAGCAATTAGAGGCAGAGCCATGCTGTAACCTTTGTGTGGGGCAGGGGAGTTCAGGCTGAGATTGCAGATTCAGCTCTCACAGCTGGTTCCTTTCTATTATCTGCTCATCTGTGCTCTCTCAGATGTTGGGTGAAACCCTGGCTTGGCTGACGTCAGGGACAAAACTCCCATTTG